>NW_006300048.1:4376003-4394016 GCF_000327345.1 Myotis davidii | reverse complement strand
ATGTCTGATTGCCAGCTTAGGCCCAATCCCCCATGGAGCAGGCCTAAGCCAGCAGGTGGTCATCCCCTGAGGGGTCCCAAACTGCGAGAGGGCACAGGCCAGGCTGAGGAACACACACCCCCCGTACCCCCACCCCGAGTGCACAAATTTTTGTGCACCGGGCCTCTAGTATATACATATATGTTTTCCCAGTGTTTGGATGTTTCACTTGTTTCTGCCTCTATTAGATGTTTTAGTTGCTTTATTGCATAGTAGTCAGATTGTTAGATATTATTTTTAGTGCTAGGAGTTTATTAAAATTTACTTAGTATTCTAATATGTGATGACTTTTCAGAAATTATTCATGAACAGGGTTGGGAGATTTTTATGTATATACTAGGAGCCCAGTGTGGAAAATCACGTGGCCTGCCCACCCACCCACCGCCCTGCCTTGACACCCTATCCTCTCCATGCAGAGCTCCAGCGTGCCTGGCCCAGCCCCCTGACCCCTCTGGCCTTCTCTGGCCGCTTCAAACCCCACCCTCAGTTTCTTGATTCACCTCTGGCTGGTCCCGCCTTCTCTGGATGCCTCCCCGCTTCTGCCCCATCTCCAGAGCAATGCGGCAGCTTCACCCCATCATGGCGGTGGAAGAGAACGTGGAAACCTCCAGCCTGCTGCGCTGTGCTCCTTCCCCAGGCAAATGAGCAACAGGGCGCTCTGAGTGCAAGCGGTGGGTGGCAAAGGACTGGTGAGGGGGACGCTACGGGTTCTCACCCCCACCCCACCAGGCACAGGCCTCCTGTGGGTGCCTCCCCCGCTTCTATTCCGTCTCTGGTAGCAACACCCCACCACACATGAGCAGGCAGCCTCCTCAGCGGGTGTGACTGTGACACTGTTAGGACCAATTAGCATATTACCTCTTTATAAAATAGATTAGCTCATGATTATTAATAGTATTCACTTCCTTGTTATCATGAATCTATACTTTTTTTTATTACAGATGCTTATAAGTAAAATTTGGGAGCTCCTACTTACACCTGCCCTAGCAAAATCTTTATCCTGATTAAATCCAATTTGTTGCTTATTTCATAGCTACATAATGTCTATCCCCCAGTAACAGAACATGACTAGAGACAAACACAGTCAAGCTGAGTAGTCTTGACTGAGGAGAGGAAGAGACACCAGAGCTCTTTTGCCATGTGAGAACACAATAGAAGGCAGCTGGCTGGCTGTTAGCAGGGACGAGAGCCCTCACCAGAACCTGACCTTGCTAGTTATAGCCTCTGGAACTATGAGAAATTAATTTCTGTTGTTAAACCACCCAGTATTTTGTTAGGACAGCCTGAATAGACTTAAGACAAAAGGAGTACCTCTCCTACCCAATCCTTCTCTGTTCACTTACTCTACTATCTTTTGTTCATAGTATTTAACAGCAATCTTTTATATGTTTATTTATTGTTTACGTTTTGCCTGTATTTACTTTTACCCTTTCTGAGCCAGTTGGTTTAGATGTAACTATTGCTAACACCATATACAGTGGAGTTTTGTGTTTTACCCCAAATATCAAGACTTTTTCTTTCATGTTTTTCAAATTCTGAGGTTACCCTATTTACCTTTATTGACCTAGCACATATATTTTATCTTACTTATTCTTCTGTGTGTTTTTTTATGCTTCTCAGTGTCTACCTGCATTTAAATCTTTCAGTGGTTATTTTCAAATTCGGAGGAAACTTAAATCTCTATGTCTCAATTTGTCAACTTTAAAATTGAATTAGTGTTTGTTTGTTTTTTCCATTTGATAAATACACTTTGACCATCCACTGGATGCCAACTACTGTACTAGATCCAGGAACACGGAGTAGTGTTCGCAGTAGTTCTCTCCTCCACAGAATGTGTAATATACCAGAAAAATAGACATGATAGTAATAAAGCAGAGCCCCTTGCTTCAAAGCTGATAAAAATATTTTGCTTTTCTTTGGCCATTTCAGGTCCTTTGTGAATTGAATCACACATTTAAAATGATAACAGCTTTATCATATTTGTTTTTACAAATGTGAAGTCTCATTATCGTAAATCCACAGTTTTCAAAACCATCCTTGATAAGAGATTCCTGTAGCTTTCAAAATTTTTACAAAACACTTGAAGGGCCAAGGACACTCGGTTATTTACATATTGAGGTGAATCAGATTGCTTACTTTTTAAGTATTAGCCAAAAGGAACTTTGTTTAAAGAATTTCGATCAGCAAGGAATAGAGGTGAAGTAATTTTAAACCTTAGAGAAATTTGAAGAGTGGAGAATATTAAGTGATGGGCTCTATTATGTGCTTGTGAGAAAGAGAAAACTCAAGAGAGAGGCACTAGGAAGTTGAGATTTCAGTGAGAAGATGTCAAACACCAACTGTGTTTTCTTGATTTTGCATAATTTTATCCATGTGGAAAGAGGACAGAATTCTCTTAATTAATTATGCCCCTTCTGATCTCTAAATAAACAGAGCATAATCTAGCTGCAAGTGGGTTAAAGAGGGATTTGCAGAATACTTGGGAACCTAATCACCATTTAAGACTATTTCTATGAAAAGGTGCATTCTGGATTTAAAACAAATTTTTGGGATAATAGTATATTTGTAAGTTGGAGGATTCTGTATTTTGGTTTTAAATGTGAATTTTTTACAAGTTATACAAATTTTTAGTGAGGCAGAACTGTTTGTCATCTCTAGAAATTCTTATCAAGCTGGTTTTCTCTGGAAACAAACAACTACTGGTATTAGAGATCAGTGTTCAATAAAAATTCCACATCTTCACCTGGTTTCTTGTAGGGTTATTTAGGATGAACATATTTCCTACTGAGTAAAGAACTTAATGATTTTGTTTAGGTTTTTATATAACTTATGTCCAGCTACTGACAGCATCCTGATGGTAAATTAAAGATGTTTATTAAATAAAAGAAGTGCTGCTTCCATACGGGAAAGAAGTCACGTTTTTTTCAGGATGATGACACAGAGTTCTCAGAGGAGTTGTATTTCAGTGGGAGTTCTCACTGTTCTTTCTGTGATTAGTGCACAGACCATATAAAGATCATGGATGCATTTAGAGACTAGGCATGACAAACAGGATAAATTTATAAATTCACTATACT
The DNA here is from genome assembly GCF_000327345.1 of Myotis davidii. NCBI lineage: Eukaryota > Metazoa > Chordata > Mammalia > Chiroptera > Vespertilionidae > Myotis > Myotis davidii. The sequence goes on along the minus strand of NW_006300048.1, from coordinate 4,390,900 downwards.
CCGTTAGATATGTCATTTAAAAATACTTTACATATCGAAAAATTCCTCATGTAAGGATGTTTATCTTTTAAGGAGCTCAAGAATGGAGCTACAGCTCAGGCACCAATGAAATCAATTTTTGGTTCACTGTTTCTGATCTATGTGTCTCTCTCTACATAGGCTTACTATTAAGCTACATTTCTTACTTGATGAATAGATAACGTGCCACCAGCAGGTGCTCCTGTTGGAGCTCCATCACCTGGAGGAAGGCAGACCCAATGCTCTGCATTCTAACCTTAAATCTCAGGAAGTGGCCTCTGATTGGCCCAGCTCATACCAGGCATCCAGGACTGGAGCTGGTAGTGTGGCTGGAAGGCAGAGCCACGCTGTACCAATCTAACGAGGCGACTTGAGGGTGGCTGCAGGGATGGGAGCAGCACTAGGAGGGATACAGCCATTAGCCGCCTGTTTTAGCGGACCGCCCATCCAGTACTGGAGTTGACTGTGAGACTATCTTCTTTAAAACATTCTACTCCAAAAATGATCTCATAATCTAAAACTAACTTCCTTTTAAAAGATACATGGGATACTATACAGTTATCTTAGACTGAAAGGAGAATGAATGGCTAATGAAAGAGTAAATACAAAATATCCCAATAAAGTTCACAGAACGACCAAGAAAGTAAAATACTCTTCAGTGAAGCCTTTTCTCTTAAAAAATATCCTCACTAAAACTGTAAAACATTTCTCTAAATATGTTATTTTAAATACTATATCACTTAAGCAAATATTTATACACTATATTAGTCCCTCTGCATACTTGACTTGAATTTAATTCTCCCCGTCTGCCAAATATGTTGAAGCGCCAGGTCCATTTTCATTTGCCAGGTTGAATGTTTATTTTGTTTTTCCACATAGTGTGCTCTTTGAAGTGTCACACGCATACCAAACCTGATTTCTTTTTATTAGGGACATACTCGGGTTTTTTCTTTCCTCCAGTTAATGGTATAGGAAATCAGGAGGCCTTGTGATACTGGAAATCAGGAGGCCTTGTGGCATTCATAAGAATCCGCAACTTTCATAAGATGGAGATGTGCTTCTCTTACGGAATAGGATGTGCTTCTCTTAAGGAATAAGCAAAGGCGTTTTCATAATCCCTCGCTACCGAAGGTGCCTACTACCTTCGTTAGCTATTGGAAAATAGACACTAACTTTCTTGAAGAAGGTTTAAAACATGTCCACTAAATGGCACCTACATTTTTGAAGCCTCGCTATTGTTTTCTTAAAACCAGGATACCGAGACTTTTCGTGGACTGTAGAATATCTGGTTCTACCCAACAGTGACTCTGTATAGACCAGGACAATGAAAAAGTACTAGGGTATAGTGATTTACAAATAACTGCCATTATTTGTTTATGAGGTTTCCCTTTTCTACTGCTTATCTATGTCTATGTGACTCTAATACCCATTTCAGGGTCTTGCTTTTAAAGAACATTTACATGCCTTTGACTATTACAGTCCCTTTGATATATTTCTCTAAAGAAAACTGCTAATAGCTTTTAGAGTATATCTCATTTATTTTTAAAAGACGTATTTCATATTTAGCATTCATGGGAATTGCATAGTGGTTCATACTTTTTGTAAAGTTCAGTAGCACTTAGGTGTCTGGTGCTGGCCCTGGTTTACTGCAGGAAAGAACAGCATGAGGAGGAGGTAGTTGAGGCCACAGTGGCAGTGACCTTCTGACCTTTAACTTCCCTGAAAATTAGTACCTGAAATTCTTTTTCTTTCTCCATCTTATGAAAGTTGCGGATTCTTATGAATGCCACAAGGCCTCCTGATTTCCAGTATCACAAGGCCTCCTGATTTCCTAGCTCCTGTGCCCTTCGGTGTGAGGCTTGGGAGACATAGAGAAAGATCACTGCTACAGGTGAGGTGGCAAACACACACTTATAGATTTGAAATGTCTGTTTCCCCGAAGTTAGGAACTGATAGCATCTCCCAGTGATATTTCTTCTATATAATAATCATAAATGGACTAAGACTATTTTCCAGTGTGAACTTAAATAGGTTGTCTAATCTCTTAAATCTTAGTTCCCATGACTGAAACATTTCTAAAGATTTCAGGACTTCCCTAAGATATAGTATATATGCAGAACAGAGCACATGATGCTGTATTAAAGAAGAGAGAACTCAGTCACAGTGAGCTGAAGCAACTTAATCTAGAGTTCCCGTCTGTGTTTAAGGCAAAACAAGACCTAAAGTGCAGATCATCTGATTCCCGGTCAGCAATCTCTTCACCAGTCACTCCAGTCTTTTTCTGATGGCATAGAATGTCTCTCAGAATGGTATATAATATTTCAGAGCTTATGATGAAAACGGTTATTATTGTTTAGCACTGTTAATTTAGAATATATGATTGGTTGGAATTGTATGAACCCTATAATGTACCCTACCCATTCCTCTTCAAATGTATCTTGAATGCCACCTTACGTGCTTTTTGTTTATATCTTTCTCTTCAAGATAAAGTAGTGCCTAAATGTTCTAGGGATCACTTCAGCCCTCACCACCCCCGGCCAGCTTCGATCATCTTTTCTGTCTTAAAACCATGGGATTGCCGAAACCGGTTTGGCTCAGTGGATAGAGCATCGGCCTGCGGACTGAAAGGTCCCGGGTTCGTTTCCGGTCAAGGGCATGTACCTGGGTTGCGGGCACATCCCCGGTAGGAGATGTGCGGGAGGCAGCTAATCGATGTTTCTCTCTCATCGATATTTCTAACTCTCTATCTCTCTCCCTTCCTCTCTATAAAAAATCAATAAAATATATTTTTAAAAAAACCTTGGGATTGATGGCTTTTCATTGAGTATATCTAGGATTCTAGTAAAGGGTTAAGACATGTCAAAGGCACTGTACCCATCCTGCCAGCCAGCATTTATGCAAAAGCATAGATTTAAGCACACATTGTAGTGAATCATTTGTCAAGCCTTTTTCATAACACTCACCTTCCTTGAGTTGTGGTTATGCTAAGCTAATACACGAGTAAATTAAATGCAACTGTCTCAGTTTTGTTGGAGTTAGGATAATATTATTGGTTATTTACTAGTATTTGACTTAATGTTGTCCTCTTCTTATCCCCTGAAATAACTCCATGAAGGTAAAAGATATAAATTGCATTTTTTTAAATGCTGGTGAGTGTGATGGCAGAGAATTCTCACTCTTAATTAAATACATTCCAGGTAATGACAGATAAAAATTAGGTCTGGAAATCAATGTGATAGATTCCATAAATGTAACAACTTTTTATTTCAACCACATACCGACTGATAGAAACAGCTATTTGCCACACAATATCCACCCTCTCCTTCTTCCTTGGTCACAAAACTCAGATATTCTGGAAATACTGCCACCCAGAGAAAATGCCACATTCCTCTTCTTGTTTTGCAGCTATGTTTGATCATATGACAGAGTTGTGGCCAGTGAAATGAATGCATAAGTATTAACCCCTTCCCCAACAATTTTTTTGTTAAAAACGTTTCTTTTTCAGACTAATTTTTTTTATTTTGGTTCTATATAGTATTTTTGATGCTGGTTATGAAAACAGTTTGTAACTCGTCTTCCTATAAACCATATTTTTTTACCATATTTTCTTAGTATACTCGTCGACGACTGAAAAAGAACATTTTGTGAAAACGAGTATACACGTTTCTGCCGGGGAAGGGGTTAAATTGAACTTCCTATTATTTTTCTTAAAATAGAAGGGTACGTCTAATTTCTTTCTTTCTTTCTTTTTGTTTGTTTGTTTGTTTGTTAATCCACACCCGAGGATATTTTTTCACTGATTTTTAGAAAGAGTGGAAGGGACGGGGAGAGACAGAAACATTGATGTGAGAGAGATACGTTGATTGGTTGTCTCCCGCACGCACCCAGGGGCTGGGGATCGAGCCTGCAACCTAGGTATGTGCCTTGATTGAAATCTAATCCAGGACCCTTCAGTCTATCCATGAGTCATACTGGCCGGGGCCATCTAGTTTCTTACATTTGATTGCTTTATGCAGATGTGGAGCTTTAAAAGCCATTCTGAATCATGAAGACAAGACAAAGGTCACACAATGTTATATGTCATATCTCAATAAGGGGGGGGGGCGCACGAAATAATTAAATAAATAACTTTTAAAAATAGTGGCGGCAGGGAAGCAACAGCCTATAAATATCAGAGCAGGTGCTGGAGGAGACTGAGGCCCTCGTGACTTCAGCAAGTGGTTATGCCAAGCCTAAATAACTTGTCTCCAGACTTAATTTATATGAGGAAAAATAAACTTCTGTTTTGCTTAAGCAGCTGTAATTTGGGTTCATATTGTATTAGCCAAAATATTTGAATTAGTAAAACCTGTAAATGAGCCTCCTAGGTTGATAAAATATAGGGTGACACAAAAAAGTATACACACACATTTTGAATAATTATAAAGGCAGTGTTTATTAAAATAGATTTCATTTTCAAAATTGAGCTATCAGCTGTTAAAGTGTATATGCACTGGGAGGTGGGGGGTGGGCAGTGGGCACTATGTACTTCTAGAGAGTAATTAGTATCTTAGAGCAGACCTAGTCTGATGTAAAAATTGTTTTAGTTAACAGTCACAAGTGGAAGACATTTGCTAGTCCCAATCTACTTGCAGGGATTGGAGTCTGTTTTGCCTGGTGCTGGTAGAAATCTAGGTGCTCACATACAGTCTGTTTTTAGTTTATGCCACTACAATGAACTCATAAGTTATGAAACAGACTTTGTTTGTGCTGCATCGTGTAGTTGATCATTCTGAGCTGTCATGTGAACTCACTGTGTTTAACAGGTTAGGGAAGCTGTGGGGTGGCTTGTCCTACCCCTCTAACACGCTCTGTGTGGGCTCTCACTGTCCATTCCAAGGCTCCACTTGGGACAGGGATAAGCCCTTTAACATAGGACATTGATTCCCGCCTACCCCCCTTGTTAATTCTTTCCCAGATAATTGATAAATTAAGGTTTTTAAATATTGAAGGAAAATTTTGTCATGCAGCCTATGATTTTCAAAGGACTATCATAACCAAAGGACAAGTGTTAATGTCTTAATGTATTTCAGCCTCAGTCTCATATTAATTTAAAGAGTTTTGTTTATCAAAATGTATAAACATCAGGAGGTTAAAGAAATCATTCAGCTTTTATTAGTATGTTTCCTGTCTCTTAAAATCCAGAGGAAAATAGAAGAAAGGATTTGATTTTTTTTTTTGTTTTTTTTGTTAATCAAAATATCCATCCTGCTACTTAAGAAATTAAAATACTGTGCTATAGAAAATAAGTACCATCTGGATTGTGTTTTTCCACCTCCTCTAAAGAACACTATGCAAAGAGGGTATGCAAAGTATCAGGGCATGCTTCATTTAACTATACTTAGGGAATACCTGGTGTGGTACAGTAGTATGCTCAAAGTTGTATAAAATCATAGTTTATTTCATTATGTCATGAATGTACCAGGAGAGCATCAATATAAAGGAATTCTAGGAGGATTATTTTTGTGCAATGCAGAATCTTGATTCATTATTTTGGCAAGGTCAAATTTTCGTTACTGGCATGTGGGCTTTTATCATTCATTTCAATGTTGCTGATGTTTTCTTTTTTAATTCACCAGCAATATTGGAGCAATCTGGTTGTAAAACCTGTTGCCCCAGTGACCATCGGGGTTATTGGACTGAGCTTGCTGGCTAACTAAACTCTGCTCTTCCCACTTTCACCCTCACCTGCTCCTCCCAATGACCATCTTTGGAAGAAGATGGCCTTCCCAGACATATGAGAGTATGTTCATGTCACACATTTACTTGGGTTATTCTATCTGCATCCACATAGAAATTTTTATATTTGAGTAAGGAGTTTTGTTACAGGAGTCCATGATACAGTGGTTTGGGAGTAGTAATCTTAAATCTTTCTAGTAATACATCTTACCCTGATGCAAAGCCACACCTGTACTAAACACACCTGACCCTGCTTGGCCTCTGAGATCAGAAGGATGAGGAGTTTTTGGGGTACTGAGGCTGGGTGAGGAGTACACAGGAACTCTCTATGCTTCTTTTACAAATTTTCTATAAGTTAAAGTAAGTTTTTAAAAACCACAAAGAGTCAGTGAGCTTTAGTTTCTTCATCTAAGGAATTGAGATAATAATAACAGCTGCTCTTTCTACCACACACAGTTGTTGAGAAGATCAACAAGGCAACATACATCAAACTCAAAAATTCTGTGCTGTGATTCTTCCTCACTTGACTTCACCCGTTTACCACCTCTGATCTTCCCTTCTCGCTGCCAAAGCTGTCCTCTGCATCTTTAAAGTTTGTGTGGTTACTTTATTTAAGGTGAAGCACTGCCTCACAGCACCGAGTTACTGAAACAATTCTCCTTTCTTCTCTTTCTTTGTAATCCACTCCACACCCTCTGTGTCATGCCTTCATTAAGCCTTCTTACTTAAGAACTGGGCCTAATGGCTACTGACATTTAATCAAATAACAGTTAGAATACATTTACTCATGAGTAAAGGCTGATTAACATTTGGGCACTGACATCTGAGGAAGGGAATTTCATCATCAAATATCTTAACAGAAACCATTTTGTTAAATAACCATAATTACAGGTTTTGCATCTGTGATTCCAGGGGATTTTGCTATTCTGCATTCTTTGAAGCCCCAGAGGCTGCCCCAGTATTCAGGCTACTTTGAAAGACCCAGTTGAGGAGCAGCCAGGGTTTCTCTGCGAGATAAGTTTCCCCAGGTCTTTATCTTTCAAGGATTTTGAACCCACAATTATTTTCAAGATGATTTCTGTTTTTGTTTATTTTTAATTAGGTAGACTTTTAAAGATAAGAATTAAAAGTAGACATTAATTTTCTGAATGTGTAGACATTTCTGCTACTTCCTGTTAAGTATTAAGGAATTTGCATTTATTACATTTGAAGCAACACAATTAGGATAGCAGTTGTATCTCATTATTCTCTATTGTAGTCTCACTATAGTCATATTTGGTCAAGTCTGTTTCTGTTGTGTGTGTTGTTCAGCGATTAAACTTTGGCATACTCAGGAAATCGTGTTCTTTTGTTTTGTGATAACTCGTGCTTTCAGCTAGATCAGTCTCTGTAGCAGATTTCTATTGATGAACTTGCTCATTCCTGACTCATGAAAACAACTCAGCTAATCATGAGAAAAGAAACTTCAGCTTTAAAATGATTAAGAACATTCTCTTTGGGGGAACAAACAATTTCACTTGGTTTCTTTGGTTTCTAATCTTAACTCACATGGTGTCCAGTTGTAAAAGCCTATTTTTCCTTCATAATATCTTCCCTTGAGGATTTTTCTAGACTGATGACTTCATTTCTTCACTGGTGCGTAATGTAATGGACTTCATTGTTCATCTTTTCAGAGTGTCATCTTTCTTCTTGTTGAATTTTTAAAACATGTGTGATTCAGATTTACTGTTAAACATTTTTTGACATCTGCATCTTTTAGAGTTTGTTTACAGCTGTATTTTCCTGCAATTGGAAGTTTCTAAATGAATATCTTCTTAGCTAGAACACTTAAGGTTCAATATATGAAGAGCCAGTTTTTAAAATATTTTATAAACTGAGAGAGTGAAACTATCAACATACATTATAGGTAATGAAGACTATAACCGGTCATTGTAATCCTTCCTTGAGCCAGTTATCTCTACAGCCCTAAACATTACTGGCAGCGCTATTGCAGCTTTCACACAGGGGCAGGATCATGATTAGAGGTGAGGGCAGGTCTTACTATATTGGCTTAGGAGGGTTGAAAGTAGCAGCATTTGTCCGGGTCTATGTACGTGCTCCTTCGTACGTGCTCCACAGATAAGCCTGTCATTGTTGCAACAGACCATGATATCAGACACAAGGAGTGAGTTGATGAAATGATAGGGCATGATTACATTTTAAAGATCACTCTGACTAAGGCGTGGGTATTAGTTGTTCCTTCAGTATCTCATGCTGTGCATCCCCCCTGTGAAATGGCCTCTGTTTTGAAACCAGATATACAGGGAGGCAGGCAGTGCTGGTTCCTTGAAGGGCAGGCAGCATAGGACGCCGATGGTTTTCATGCTGTTCTACAGTTTTGGGTGTTTCATTGAGAAATACCTGTCAGAGGAGAAAGAAAATTGGAGGACTCTAATCCCCTCCCCTCACCTCTGTCAGAGTATCTCTGCTTTGGACACTTTCACTTATGAGGTTCACACAGTACAAAGAGCATAGACTTTGGAGTAAAACAGATCTGGTTTCAAGTTGCAGCACACCTTACCTGCTTAGCAACCTTAGCCAAGTTACCTAATATATCTGAGCCAGAGTTTCTTCATTTTAAAAATAGGAATCATTACCATTTGCAACAACATGGATGGACCTGGAGAGCATTATGCTAAGTGAAGTAAGCCAGTCAGAGAAAGATAAGTATCAGGGGGGTTAAGGACACATATGTAATACCTTAATCTATACAAAAATTTAAAAAATAATAATAATAAAATAAATAAAGATAGGAATCATATCTGCAGTATTTCCCTGCAATTCAATCCTATCTGGAAGAATTAGAAGAGGTCATGTAACGGACCACGCATGGCATCTGGCACATAGGGTAGAGTTGCCCAGTGTTAGTCCCCTGCCCCTTAGACTCATGGTTCTCATTGGGCGTGATTTTTGCCCCCAGGGAACATTTGGCAATGTTTGAAGACAATTCTGGTTTTCACAACCCAGAGAATGGATAGAGAGTGACTTGAGGGGAGGGGGGGGAGCTGCTATTTTATATAAAGTGACCATAAAGCTTCTCTGAAAAAGTGATCTTTGAATAGAGCCCTGAAGGAAGTAAGGAAGCAAGACAGTGATGTGGGATTAAGATTCTGAATAGAGAGAGGAACACAAAGGTCTTAGGATAGGAAAGTGTTTAGCATTTTCATGAAACAGCAGGATAGGCCAGTGTGGCTGGAATGGAATGAGGGAGTGAAAGAAGATGACATCAGATTGAAAACTGGGCACCAAATTATATAAGGCTTCATAGGCCATTCTGAAGATGATGGGTTTTATTCTACTACGTTCGAGGAGAAACTATTGAAGTTTATATCATAAATGGTATGGTCCAGTTTTCATTTCTTAAAAGATTACTCTGGCTGTTGTGCAGTGTTGGGTAGCAGAAGAGGACAAGTCGAGGCAGGAGGGCCCATTAGGAGATTATTCAGTTATCCAGGGGAGAGAGGGCAGTGATGGCCTGGACCAGAGCAGAGGCAGTGAAGGTGGAAGGAGATGACTTGGTTTATTCCAGATATATTTTAAAGATACAGCTGGTTGGACTTGCTTAGAGGGAATTAAATTGATGAAGTAATAGAAGATGAAACTTTGTTTTCAAAGGAAAAAAAATCCTAATGGAAAAACTCAGCAGGGCCCTCTCTTGCTGTGCGCAGAGCTCCATGCCTCCCTGGGGAGGATGGTGAGAGCCCTCCAGGCTGCACTGACAGGCCTCCCCTCAGCAGCATTTTATTTTAAAGGAGCCAGGCCTTTCCTGTGCCTAAGTGAAGCCAACCTCCGCTCAGTATGCGTCTTAGACTGCCTGAGAATGTGATCTTGGCTACATCAGAATGCAACGGTCTACAGTCTAACTCAAGAATAAAGAAAAAGTATGAACTGAATTTTGTGTAATAGTAGCTTCCTATACATATTTTTCAGGCAGTGTTGTGAAGCTTTACCCTAATGACCAAAATATTTAACTGTATCCTTGTATATTTGCTAGACTCTAAAGCCATCTCAGCTCATCCGGATATGACATAAACAATGAGGATTTTTAGGAACGTCGTTCAGAATACCTCAAGAGCTTACACATATTAACCTAGCATGTTCACTTTTAGAGACACACCCAAGTAAAAAACCACAAGAACGGGTTACAGTGTCCTCAATTAGGAAAATAAAAAGAGATGTCAGTCTTCTATTACGTTGAGAACTAGCTTGGGCAGAAATGCATATAGCTTTTCATATTATTTGCCAGCTTAGTTATTATAGAGCATGTTTACAGTTTTAGGAGAACATTAGTAAAAATTAGTACTAACACCACATGAAGATTGACAGCTAAACTCTGTATTGGGTTGTATGGTACTAGGTTATTGAAAAAAAAAAACGACACTTTTCTTAGCACACATTCTATCCCAGAACAGGAAATATTTTATTGCGTATAATTTCCCCCTCTACTAGTTTAATAAATCCATATTTAAAATTTTTAAACAGACATTATACAATTTTAAATGTATTTAATTTTAATAAAAACTGTATTTTCCTTATGCAACCAATTTATCCTCACTCTTGATAGTTTAAAATATAGACAAAAGAAAAAACTCCTATAGTTACATTGATTAATATAGACCCCAAAATCCAATATCTTGAAACAACTCAGTTATGAACTAATTTCACAAATATCCCTTTGTGTGTTTCTTAATCACTGATGCTTTGTACTTGCTGAGAATTACTCACTTATTTTTAGCATGAAATTCCTTTTAAATCCTTTGAATGTCCTCCTAGACTCTACAGTTATTTCTTTAGGAAACTTCATATGAGTACTCTAATACCTTCTTAATACCTTAGAACAGTGGTCAGCAAACTCATTAGTCAACAGAGCCAAATATCAACAGTACAACGACTGAAATTTCTTTTGAGAGCCAAATTTTTTAAACGTAAACTATATAGGTAGGTACATTGTTATTAACTTAATTAGGGTACTCCTAAGGCTTAGGAAGAGCCACACTCAAGGGGCCAAAGAGCTGCATGTGGCTCGCGAGCCACAGTTTGCCGACCACGGCCTTAGACACACAAAATGGGTAAATTATAACAATCACGGGGAGAACAAATTAGCACCAATGGAAACTTTTACTGTTTAGGCTACAAAATATGTTTATTCAATTATATAATTCAGGGAAAATTCTGGGACAAACTTAAACATTTGATTTGAAGATGACATCAGTCAGGATTCTTAGCTGACTCACTCAATATCGCAGTAACATATTCATATTGTCTCTCTGAACATCTACCCAAGCATGTGCTTTTCTCTGTGTTTTTCTGCCTCTTGATTATTTGTGTGTGTGGGCATTTATCTAATGACCTCTGTAAGTCAAGCAAAATTAACTCAAGGGGAAAGATTCTTTATATAAAGTTATTTTCTGATTGTAATTCACTTAAGAAAAAAAATTAAAACAGTACTGAAATGTGTAACTGCAAAAGTAAATTTCCTGGAACTACCCCCAGAGATAAATATTATTGAAAGTATAATGTATATGCTTCTAAACATTTGCACACTCGTGTGTGGTGTGTCGGTGTGTGTTTATACATAAACTGGATCTAGGTGCCTACATTCTAATTAACAACTTGCTTTGTCCATTAATACATTCTTATAGGTATAATTTTTTAGGAGAGACAAAAGTAGCACACATAGAAAAGTGCATATAATGCTATCTAGAAGAACAAATATGTTTCAGAAGAGAGAAATCATGTCACCTGGGACCTTCAGGGAAAACTGTCTAGAGGAAGTGGTACCTCTCCTGGAAGGGAAGGCATTAAATTGCCATGTGGGTGGGAGAGGAAATGGCCAGCACAGTCATGAAGGAGGAGCGGGGGGCAGCAATGAGGGATATGGCAAAGGATGACAGAGAGAAAGCAAAGAAAATGTCACCTTTTAGTGAGAATAATGTCTGCCTATCTAGAATGGATCAGATGATGTCTGCATTTGTAGACCAAGCATTTGAACTTGAATTTGATGGTGAGAGCCATTTGTTTCAGTTTATGATGCAGAGAGTGAGAATGGTGTGGGATGGAGGGGGGGAAGGTCCTGCTGTGTGCCGAGGCCTTTTCTCTGTTTCTATTTAACATTGTTGGGCTGGGAGCTTAAAAATGAGGAAAGAACCAGCTAGGAACCTGTTGCAGCACTCCAGTCCCAAATGATGAGCTGGGCATTGGCATAACGGCAATGAGAGTCCACCGAATGTTTCAAGGGAGACTCACCTGACTCCTGAGTAAGGGAATCTTCAGTTACGAACTGACCCAGCAGCAGGACCAGCACCCTCCTGGGCACTGGGTTGCCTCTGCAACAATCTAGGTAAACCCTTTAGCCTTCCTGCACCTCCGTTCTCTTCTTTACTGTGAGTTGGGGATATGGATTCTCAGTTTGTTCAGCGTTCTGTGATGTTCACTGATCTGCTGCCAATAGACCACAACGTACATGAACACGCATGCCATGCCATAATTCACATGTTGCCAGGTCGCTGGCTGCCGCTGCCCACCGCTCCATCTGAAGTTTTCAAGTCCAGCAACCAGTTTCTGTCTAACATGAAGAAGCTGGTAGGTTACATTGGCATTTTGCCTTTTTGTGCAGAAAGGACTTTGCATTTCCAATGTAAGACTTCTAGGAGTAATCAAAATAAGATTTTTTAAAAAATCTGAGGTGGAAGTGGGAGCAGAGAAACTTTCATCTCGGTTTAAAGTTATGTTCTCTGATTCAGTATTGCTGAGGAAAGATAAATGTCATGTGTCTTGAAAAGCTGCCAAGAGATATGCCAGCACAGAGCTTCTATAACCTTTCATACGCTTCACTGAAAACCTGTGGAGGATGGAAATGAACTGCGTGCTGCGCAAGCCTCCAGCCTGAGACGCAAGGGCACAAAGTGGTGCTGGCAGGGCAGACGCTGCCTGTCACGCTGAAAGGCTTATTCAAAGACACAACCAATTTCACATTAATTGAAATAAAAACTTTAAACCAAAAATTTAAATTAACAAATATATACTAAGCGTCTGCTGTGTTCAAGATTAAACAAACACACAAATTGTAGTAGGTACAGCATCGTAGAGCTATTTGCTTCCCTGTTTTCATTTAGGTAGGACCCCAAAACAAGTTCATCTGGCATGGCATTCGCCTTCTCAGCTTGTTTTACAATAACCAGAAAAGGCTGTAACTTCTTGGTAGTGAGATGAGTGAACAATTAACAACATAACTTATTCTGGTTTACATTTTTAAGAGCCATTCCAAATCATGTTAAAAATATTGTTGAGTGTTTAGAAAATTTTAGGAGTAATTCTTTCAAAAGTAATTTTTCTCTGTCTGCCCCTATATGGTAACCCTTTGCCGTATGGTAACACTAGTGAAGTTTCATTTCAGAAAAACCTCTGAGCATGTAGCACATTTTTGAGTGTTCAAGAGCACTGCTACTTTGGGTGGTGGGCACACGGCACAATATACAGATCTTATAACATAGAAAACCATACCTAAAACCTATATGTTGATGTTGACCAATGTCACCCCAATAAATTTAATTTTAAAAAAAAGAAAGAAAGAAAAAGAGCACTGCTGATGCTTAAAGAAGTCACGGAGTGGGTGGAGCTGACAGATGACAACTGGACTCGCAGATACGGGAGCTGACTAACCCAACAGTGACCTTACATTCATGTGGCAGTCTGAGATCAGAAGAACATTGAGTAATTTGAGAATGTTCAGTATGAATAAACACTATGATAAACCTACTCGGATGATTCAGTGATATACCACAGACTAGGTCATTTAGGACCCAAGTTTTACTTTATGAACTGTATGCTTTAAATTAACTGTTTATCTTAAAGGTTATAATGTCGCTGTATGTAAAGAGTAGGCACTGTTATTCTGATCATGCTGCTTTAGTAGGTTTGTGATTTTTACCTCTTGCATCTTTTCCAGAGATTTTTTTACCGTGGCAGGAGTAAAACAGGACGGCCAGTGTGTGCTTCCGTGGGGATTAGAACACATCATCTGCATAGAGCAGAGGGAAAGTGGAAATAGGACAACACAGAAAATAAAAGCCAAACTTATTTAATCGTTGGCCAGTGTCTTGATTTTTTATGGGTCTTTGGTTAAAAAGACTACCTACCCTATCTGGAATTCATACAGTTTGATTACTGATATTACAGTTTCTGATTTTAGATCAGCCAACAAGAATTTATATGCATTTCTTTTGCCTCAATCCGTCAATCCATCTGCCCAGTCATTCAGCAAGCCAGCAAACATTTACTGAGGCCCAGTAAATCCAAGCTAAACATTGGCCAATACTTGATTATAGAAGCAAAACATAGTTACTGTTTTTAAAGAACACAGAGTCCATGAAGGTTAGGTATTTCCTTTCTTCCCCAGGACTTAAGGTGATAGTGTAAGGATGGGAGGTAGTATAAGCAGATGCTGAATGGTGGTAATTCTTTTATAAGGCACATTGGTCTCTCTTTTTTGGTTATTTGAAACAATTCATGGGGAAGAGAGAGGCGTCGCCCTCATCATCCTCACATCCCAGGTTGTGTCTGATTTCACGTTGAGTTCACTGCACCACGCTCTGAGCAGTGTGCATGCTTTTCCAGGCCATGGCTTACATAGAAAATGGTAATATTTTCATGCCCCACCAAGGTCAATGGACAAGGCAACTTTTAGCCAGATACCACCTCTGGGGTCCTGAACCCCTCCCCTTTGTGGCTTCCAGAAGGTGGAAGAGAAACGGTGACTCCATGCACCTGTGGCACCTTTGCAGCATCCAGTACACTGTCAGGGTCATCACAACCTGTGCACTTGGCACTCCCCGGGCTGTGCCTTCTTTGCTGAACCAGGGCCCCACTAATTTTATTTTCTCATGAATAGTTTGGGCATGTTAATTATAGGGCTACAGGACATGTTTGAGTAACACAATGTATAGAGTTTACAGAATTCAAAAGAAAATTATTGGAGGTATAAAGTGCTACAGGTTGGAGACAGCTTTTTATAATGAAACTAGGTGGCTCAGGAATCAGTAGGTCTAGACTTCTGAATTCTTCCTGGACCTCAATTTCCTTATCCTTAAAATAAGAGAATGGAACGAGGTGAAAGTTAAGCC
>NW_006300048.1:4371204-4375857 GCF_000327345.1 Myotis davidii | reverse complement strand
GCGGGCCGTAGTTTGCCCACGGCTGCGTCTAGCTCTAACATGCCATCATTTTGTATGCCTATAAATCTTTGCTGTTGAGTCAACTGCTTTGCACTGTTTGCTGTGTGCTAGGCATTTAGTGAATGGTTCCATGCATGCCCGAGGGCCAGCTTCATGGCACTCCCAAGATCTAAGGTTACTGCTTAGGTGACAGAGGAATCGAAATCAAACTAAGATGCTGACTGATGAAAAGAGAGCAGACACTGAAGACAGTGTTGAGAAGGAATGAAGCTAGCTGTAATCGTTGAAAGGCTTTTAGTGTCTCTTAAATATAGTCAGATGATAGGCTTCGCGGCTCAGAATCTTCCAGCTAGCTACACACCTCAATTATAGCTGGCAGCCTGGCAGCCTTAACCTCTTAGGATAAGTACTCCCAACTCCCATTTCTAAAATGCTTACTGCTGGGACATCAGTGACCTAAGCATAGATGTAAAAGTCAAATCTTGATTATTCAACTTGGTAGAAGAAAATTTCATCTTAAGAATCCCGTTCGGAACTTTGTCTTTTTCGTGCTTATCTCAGCCCTTTCTGTCCAGCATGTGTTGGGTGGATGAGGCTGCCTCGCTGGAAAGTAGCCAAGAAGACAAATAGTAATGCTAGACAATCACTATTTAAAAGACTGGCCGCGTTATGGTGATAGCTATTTTCCCTGATTCAGACTAAAATGGTAGCACTTGTTCATTCGTGAATGTTTGTTTATTTACCATGTCAGATATTTTCTAGAAATTCAAACCTGAGAAGTTCCTGCTATAGTGAAACTCAGACAGACAGACAGACATGATAGAGTATTATCAATCTTAGAAGTTTTAATAAGCACAATAGTAATTGATTTATGTTCAAAACACAAAAATTATCCCATCCTTACTTCCTGTTCCCCCGTAGCAAAAAATGTTGTTTCAGTTACATTTAAAAAGAACAAAACTAAGTCATGCATTCACATATCAAAAAATACTTCTAAGAACATAAAATTCACAAAGTATTGTACCCTTAAGGACCATGATGTTTCGTATCCACACACAAAGATACACACACACATACACACGCACACACACGCACGCACACACATGTAATATTTACTTGCATGTGCTCAGAAAGGATACTTGAACTATAGAATAAATAAACAAAAGTCTTGGTTTGTGTCAGTGCATATATGTGTTTGTATGTGTGTGGGAGATTAGAAAGGAAAAAAAGAGACGGAGGGAGGGAAGGAAGAGAAAGAAGGGAAAATGTACTCAGTGGTCTTAGAAGGAACCACAGTAGTTAGTAAATGTTAACTTGCCTCCCACCACCCTGTCTATGTCTTTTCTGTATTGAGCTGAAACTAGTGTACCATTGCTCATCCCATCAACTGATATATCATTGGAGTTAAGTTGATCACTCCCCCCAATCAAATGAAATGAAAAACAGAATAATTTTAGTTTAAAAAATATAAAAATATCCACAGACATTGTAAGTGGTACTTATGTACTCCAACAACTATATTAAAGAAAACTTGCTGAAAGTCCTTCCAAAGCAAAAAAAAATTAAAATCTCAGGGAATTTTTTTTCTTTACTGGCCAGAAATTCATTCCAAGAAGTACCAGCCTGTCTCATTTCAAAATGCTTCCCTTGCCAAGGAAGCGGAAGCGGTCATATTCTTTCCCACCAAACTGTGGGTGAATTATAATTATCCTACCTCGTGTGGGACAATGAAGCAGCAAACATCTGCTCTACTGAATCAGAAACCCACGAGTGAAGCTATACCAAACTGTGAGTCATACCTGGACTCAGATGAAAGGATTTGTGTTGTGTTTACCTTTTTCTTTATTTTCTTTGCAATTTAAAATATGGATTTGTTAGCTCTGGCTCCATGTTCTAACTGAAGGGAAATCTATGGATCCCATTTGTTGACTCCTATTTAATATTTAAAAATCCCAGCTTTAGGGCAGATGGACCGTAATCATTAATAACAATTTTCCTGTGTGACTGGTTATTGTCTTCTCACAGTTTTCTTTTTTTAATTAAAGGATGGGACAGTTTAGAAAAGTTAGAAGCGCACAATCTGAGAAGTGAGGTCCTTTGGTTTCTTCTTCCACTATAATGACAATAACAGAGGAGTGGAAAATGGTATTTTAAACTTTATTTCCAAAAGAAACAAGCTTCAAAACGGTTACTTTTAATTTTATGTGTCATGGTATTTTGGGTAGTGCTAATCTATTCGCCAAGAGTAAGGCAAGGAACATGGAACTTCAGTTCTAAGTTTTAGCTGTGAAAACATATACAATAGTCTAGTTGCTTTCAAAGTGTTTTTGTGCTTTTTTATTTTTGTCTATTAGAGAGCAGAAAGACAAACTCGAATTATGGATTCAGCCCAATATGCAGAATTCTGTGAAAGTCGACAATTGAGTTTCTGTAAGTAAGCCTTTAACTTTACTTCATTATATGTTTAAGAGAGTGTGTGTTACAGATATAGCAAAGTATGACACAGTCTGTTCCTTGGAAATTGGTGAATTTAATATATGCATAGTTATAACTGCTACAGAAACAGCCTCTGCATTGTTGGGGAGCCTATAAAAGGTTTTACCCCACTCTACTGTTTTGCAATTAATAGTAGTAAGAGGATTTTAAAGGGTCTGAGTAATACACAGAGAGCTATGTTAATTATTCACATAGGTTTTAGTCAGAAAAATTCCTTTGTCTTAATATTACCATTTTCATTTCAGTTTCTTAGTCATATTTACTCTAGTATTGCTGATTGTACTTGATCCATAATGGACTCCCTTGGTACAGTCATGACCTTTAAAAGCCCTTTATACATATTAATAGATACCAAATTTTCCATTTATTTACACATACTCATATTGCCACAGGACAGACCAATGAACTGTTAGCCAAATTCTTTATTCGTGCTCTTGTAATACTGACCTGGTGGTAAATTAGTGCTGTCCCGACAATGCACCCAGGCTTACTACAAGCACATTAAGGCTCGTGATAAATAGGAGGCTCAATTGTGTAGCAAAACATCCTCCCAGCAACCGTTCAGTGATGACTAAGACTCTTGGGGTAAAGGTCAAAGAGTAAGTGTGATGAAAAGTCCAGTTAAAAATCTGACAAAGTAGCACATGACCCTGGTTTGAGGGATTATACACACAATGGTGTCTTTAAACAAAGAGCTACTATGTGGTCACAATAACAACGTGTTTGATTTGGAAAAAGAAAATGAGAGCTTCATTTATAGATCATAAAGTGCAAATAAATGACACATTTCAAATAGTGCCGCATGTAAATGTCAGTAAAATATAGGAAAACATGTTTTGGAAGATTTTTTTCCTAACTAAATATACTTTGCAGTCTGACTAACAATTTGGCATCATACATCTGTGAAGCATTAAGTAAATGACACTTCAGATCATGGCAATTTCAGCAAATGAAAGGTTTTTGTATTGTAATTTTTAGGTTTAAAAATGGCATTCAAGTCTTTTATAAGTATAAATTTCCAGTTTATAAAGTAACATTTAGTGCTATTGAACTATTTTTTAAAATCATATTTTAAATTTAATTCACTTAAAGGAACAGAAGTGCTATTTTCACATTAAAACATATAGTCATTGAAGTGTTCTAATACATCTTTTATTTGATAATTAGAATTTTAATAACTCCATTTTCTTGTTTCTAACTCAATAATAAACTGTATCGGGTTAAAAGTTAAAATTTTCCTTTCTTTACAAAATAATTATAGTATAAACAGTATATTATGCTTAATTTTTTTTAATTTAAGGAAGAGAGACTAGGGCCTTTAAAACTGTTTCTTTATATGTTACCCATGGGTGCTTCATTATGAAACCTTAGTGGGAGAATCTGTTTTATATGCCAAAGTGCTATGTTTGGGAATGCTGAATCCAAGGGAGCCAGCAAATTCAGAGCTGATACCCACACTGGTCAGACTGTTGGGCTCTCTTCCTTCCTCCCCTTCTGATAAACTACTGGGATATAGGAACTGTGATAGATATGTCCTCTTAAGTAGTTGATCATAGCATTCATGAATTGGGACTACTGGTGTGTTTTATCTTTTTTTCTCTCTCTGTAAAAAAAAAAATTGTAATTGATGTTAGAGGAAGAGAAAGAAGGGCAAGGAGGGAAATGGAGAGAGACAGAGAGGAAGAGAGGGAGAGAGAGAGAGAGAGAGAGAGAGAGAGAGAGAGAGAGAGAGAGAGATGTGAGAGAGAAACATAAATCTGTTGCCTGCTGCCCGCAACACGGGTATGAGCCCTGACGGGGAATCAAACCTGCCACATTCTGGTGTACAGGACAGTGCTGCAGCCAACTGAGCCACACCGGCCAGGGCTACTGATGCATTTTAAGGTTACAAGTCTAGAACTTTATAGGCTGAGGTTAAGTTGTAGAATTGGGATACTGGTCAAATTCACTAGTCTTTTGTTTTATATTTATACTAGAGGCACAGTGCACGAAATTCGTGCACTTGGGGGGGGTCCCTCAGTGTGGCCTGTGCTCTCTCACAATCTGGGAGCCCTGGGGGATGTCCAACTGACGGCTTAGTGGGCCTAAGCCATCAGTTGGACATCCTTAGCACTGGCTTTAATGGTGGCTTGGCATCCCTCTTTCATGGAACTGTCT
>NW_006300048.1:4352917-4371153 GCF_000327345.1 Myotis davidii | reverse complement strand
ATCAGGGACACTTTTCCTCTCTGAGCTTCATTTCTCAATACTTATGCTTATACCATGGGAATTGTAATCTCTTCTCCGCCTACCTCACTTGGTTGTCATGAGGAGGTTCTGAGCTAATAAACCTAGAAATGTTTCATCAAGTAAGTGATGTCTAAACAGGAAGGGATTGTTATTTTTAAGCCCACGGGTACCCTCGCAGGTAGCAGGTGTTGATTAGGGGAGGAGGGCATGATAGTTTCCTGGGACTGTAGCTATGGAAGCTTTGCAGACGGTTCCACGGGCCTCAGAGGGGTGGGCTCTGGCCAGCAGCCCTGTAGTGGTGGTCATCCCTGGAGGCGCTGGCTAGGGGGAGGAGGGAGTGTTAGGGGGCACTAGGGGGGTGGCAAGGCTGAAAGGGGAGTAACTGTCAAACCTCCCCACTTGACACCATTCTTTAAATTGTACATGGCCTTTTCATAGCTGTGTGTGCTCAGGGCGGGGCTCCAATCTCCTGGAGCAGGGCAGGGGCCGGGCCAGGGTGGGGACAGGCAGGCTAGGAGGGCAGGTTTAGCCACACCCCCGGTAAGGTTCAGTGCACTTCTGCTGCGGACACAGCGCCACTGCTGTCAGGGAGAGGGTGTTGCGTGGGGATGAGTCTGACCCTGAGGGGCCGCTTAGGCCTGCCTGCACCTGGGTCTGGAGTTGTAGGGAGGAGAGGCGTGCCTGGCCCCAGCGGAGGGGGCCCAGTAGCAGCAGGCCACAGGCCTCGGGTACCTCGGGGGCGCTAACAGGTTGTCACAGGCGTGCTATTGTTGTGGGTGCCCCTGGCGGGGGTGGCATGGGAAGAGATTGGGAGTCGGAGATATGGGCTGCAGCTACCCACAAGACTGGGTCTTCTCCTTGTCTGGTCAGCCTCCCCGTTCCCCCAGGGGTGCGGAGGCTGCAGTAGGGTGTCCATGCAGGGGGATTGGAAGAGCTCCCCGTGGCCACTTCCTCTTCTTTTTTAGCAGTACAGGCTCCTGTCAAGCACTCTCCTCAGACCCCCGGGAACTTGGCTCCAGCTGCCCTGCCCCTCCATGGCTCCCTGCAGCTCCTGCCCCACTCGGCTCTCCCGGCCGCCCTCCTGTCAGGAGGCTGCCGGCATGCCCTGCTGTGGGGCCACCAGGGAGTATGTACTAAGCCTTAGCTAAGCCCCCCGGCCTGCCACGCACAGGCCCTGGGCGGCGTGGCAGCGGCCGGGGTGCGCAGTGGGCAGGCCCCCCTCTTTGCTCTTCACTCACCATGCTGGCCTTCACTCGCTGCTCCTGTGTGAGGCCAGCCGGCTTTGCTCCTTCCCTTGGCAAATTAACCGCCATCTTTGTTGGCAGTTAATTTGCATATCGCCCTGATTAGCCAATGGGAACCGTAGCGGAGGTACGGTTAATTACCCTTTTTCTGTTTTATTAGATAGGATGTCAATAGTTGTTTCCCTTAAAGTCTTTTAAAGTCTGATATTAATTTTAATTAAAAAGCTCTAATTCAGTTATAATTTTATAAATCTTTTTTCAATCCCTTCCTTTCAACCTTTTGTTTAATTTGTGGATTTTGTAAACAAATATCTAGGCTTTCTTTTTAGTCAATCTAAGGGTCTCTTTGTATTTTAATTGATGAATTTAATTTAGATGTAATTATAATCTGGGTTTATATATGCTGTCTTGTTTTGTCTTTTAAATTTACTGTGCTTTTTAATTTACTTTTCTTCCTTTTCTTTGTTCTATTGGACCAATTGAGTTTTCTTCATTCCATTTTCCTTAACCAATTTGGATATTATGTATCCTATTCAATTATTTTAGTTGTCACCTTTAATATTTTAATATACATCCCTGAGTTAAATTTTTTAAGGTTGATAAGTATGTAAACTTGCCTTCTCAGCCTTGTTAAAGCACTCATTTTTTTCTTAAAATGGCTTTATTTTCCCTTCATTTTTATAGGTTTTTCTTAATTTTTTTGAGAGAGAGGAAGGAAGAGGGATAGAGAGACAGAAATATCGATGCAAGAAAACATCTATCAGCTGACTCCTGCACGCCCCCTACTGGGGATTGAGCCTGCAACCCAGGCATGTGCCCTGACTGGGAATCGAATTGATGATCTCTTGGTTCATAGGTTGATAGTCAGACACTGAGCCACACCAGCTGAGCTTTTCGTCATATTGAAATGATAGTTTAGTTGGGTAGAAGATTGTAGACTAGTAGTTATTTGTTAAAACATGATTCCATTGTCCTGTAGCCTATATTATTGGTAAGAATTCTATCTACTTGTTCTATATTTTCCCAGTGGGAGAAACTAAGAGAATGAAGATATATTACCTCCAGGCCCTCTGGTATATGGGGAAATGTAAAGGCTGGCAATCTACTGCTGACCAGTGAATATTTATAGAAGGAAAGAAAGAAAGAACTTGTACTATAAAAGATTCCAGAGAAAACCATGCCCTCTAAGGAAGACTGTTCTCAAGTAACTAAAATTTTGATGTGAAATTATTATATATGGTTGTCCAGCATGGGCTGAAAACCCCAGGTAGTTTGAGAAAGCTAAGAATCCTAAGAACTTTCAACCTTTCAGGATTCTATTTAAATTGTTGATCAGTGTCCAGGGTTGCCCTTTCTCCTCAGATATTGAGAAGAGGGGTGAAGGAGAAGGAACTCATCCATTCTGATGCCCCCTCACTTCTTGATGGAAACGAACTATCATGACTCAGAGCATCTGTGTCTCCTTTTCTAGAACCAACAATACCCTGAGAGGGTCCATCTCTGAGCAGTTTTGCTCTGGGTGACAGGGAGGGAATTAGCTCAGAGCATCTTCACCTGCTGCTGGAATAGCAGTTGCCCAAGTGGGTGTATGGGACCCCTGACGCTTTTTTAGATGTATAAAAAGGTTTGCAGCCTACCCTTCTATTGAAGAAATATCTTTCATTCGTTTGTTTGTTTATTCTTTAATTAATTTCTCCTAGAAATATTTACTGTGAGTCTGCTAGTGCCAGGCACTGTTCTGGGTGCTGGGATATAATGGTGGACACATGATTCTTGTCCCTGTATTCTCAATGCTTAAAATCTAGAGAAAAAGTTCTAATGCTGTTGCTTAGGTGAACAGATCTGATGGAATACTAAGAACTATTCTTTCTCTCACTTTTAAAATGAATTTTTTAGAGCATAGCCACAAGATATCTGTCTCTGTGTTTTGAACAGTCTGTCAGAAGGAGAAATGAATAAGGTACATTTTATTGATCTTGCCAAATTGCTGCCTGTTAACGTTAACTTCAGAAGTATTCCACATATGTTAAACAAGTGTTTGTGAGCTATTGCAGCTTACTAGTTAGATGGAATGTTGCATGTCAGAGAGCATTTGGAAGATTGGTTACTTTAGGGAGATAGCTTTAAGGGGGATTACCATAATTCTGCCACAGTTGACAACTTTGGATATGCGCTTCGATAGCAGGACTTAAGGTCTTCTGTGATTTATTTAGGAAAAAACTCTTCTGTATGTGGAATCCATGAAGACTGTATCTGTGAGGATCAAAACATCATGCTTTGAGTTACTGTGAAGTGTTTTATAGACCTGTGGGACCAGATTAATCAAAAGAGTAATTGTTGGGGGTTTTTTAAGACGATTATGTTACAGACATGATAAAATCTTCATTATCAATTATTTCCCTCTAGGTTAATAGTTAAATTAGTAATATCTAATGAAGGCTCTGTATCTAGTTAGACTCTGCTTAGCACTGTGGCACTTCAGAGAGATTTTATGGAAGGTTCCCTTTATTGTTAGATATACTGAGAGACCGGCCCATGGTGTTTGCCCACAGAGAACTTATAATACGGTTTGAGAAACTATAAGCAGACAGGAAAGGATAGCTGGTAAGTGTTCAGTAAATGACTAGAGTGGGAACTATATCTTTGGTCAGTATGGGCAGGATCCATATGAATAAAGAGTGATAGGAGGGTAATCCATGGAGGGAAAGGAACAGGGTTGAACACAGAGAGAAGATTATACTCAAGGCCAGGTGACATTTTCATAGGGAGTAATATAAAGGCAGGTTGGATTAGTCCAGATGGTTTTGAGAGTCGGGTTTAAGAATTTGGACATCTTTGTAACAAAGAAAATGTAACCACAGTATTAGATCGGGCCAGGTATCAGTTTATTCTATTTAATTCTAAATTCGCTACCTTAAGCCTATTCTAATAAGAGACACATGTTGAAAGGTATTATAAGTACAATTTCTGTACATTCCTTTTTTCATCACAGGTTGTTTTTTTTTCTTACAGGGTTTTCCCCCTCCCCACAATAATAAATTAAAGTTTTGGCAAGAAAGTAACTCTTCTGATTATTGTTGTAACATAAGCTATGGTCACTGTTAACTGAAAACTTTCTGACATATTGGGAAAAGTGCTAAACATTAAGTGGCTTTGTATACTATGTTTTGTATCATGAATATAAAATAAAGGACCCAATGCATAAGAAATGTCTTGGGGCTAGAATATCTAGATTAATAAAACTTCAAAAACATTGTATATTGTATGCATTATCTTTCATATGCAATTTTGAAGAGACATTTTTCACTTTGTGATAGTAATTTGCAGTATTAAAACAGTTAACGCCCTAGCTGGTTTGGCACAGTGGACATTGCATCGGCCTGAGGACCAAGGGTCCTGGGTTCGATTCTGGTCAAGGGCACATACCTTTGTTGCAGGCTCCTTCCCCAGCCCTGGGGAGAGCGGGTCGTGTGGGAGGCAACCAATCAATGTGTTTCTCTCACATCAATGTTTCTTTCTGTCTTTCCCTCTCTCTTTCACTCTTTCTAAAAAGTCAATAGAAAAATATTCTTGGGTGAGGATTAACAAAAAAAAGGCACTTCAAAATTAAATTTTCTATACTTATTTTTGTTGTTGTTGTTTTTACTAAATAGCCAAAAAAGCCTCCAAATTTCGAGACTGGTTGGACTGTAGCAGTATGGAGATAAAACCCAATGTTATCGCTATGGAAATTTTGGCATATTTAGCGTATGAAACTGTGGCACAGGTAAGAATTCTAATCTGTCATATCAGCCCTTACATGGCTGCTTTCTCCTTAGCCCTGTCCATGACTCCACCTGCTGCTCCACCAGGGATGAGAACACCCAGGAGTTCTGCTATGACAATCTTACCATTTTCGGAGATTTAGTTCAATTATGTTTCTTTGTTTCCTCGGCTCTGTTGGTGGTTAGGGTAAAAGTAACTATTTCTTGCAACTTTATTCTAACCAGAAATAAAACCCAACATAGTATTTCTCAATATTGAATTCCAAGCACACATTTGCCATGTTTAGAGATCATTTTTGATCTCCAAATACTTTTCTAAATATGTTCAATCTACTTGAATGGGTACAAAAATCTGAGTCTAGACTCCATTCTCTAACATGGTCTTTAGACCACAAGCACTGGCATCTCCTTGGTTCTTGTTTGAAATGTAAATTCCTAGATGACACCCCAGAGCAGACCTACTGAATTAGAGTATGAGGGCTTTGTATAATTTCAGTAGTAAAAATATTCTCTAAAGCAGCATCTGCCTAAAACCCAGAAATCTTTATTTTAAAATGATTGTCTAGTGATTATGAAATAAAGTTTGTGAACCACTCCACTGGAAGGTCAGCATATATCATCTCTGTCCATGGGAAGTCCGTATACCAGTCAATGAAAGCATGCGCTCATGTCCACAGCACAGACTTTTAGGCAGACAGTGTTCTCAGCGACATTTGGAATGGACTGCTTGTTGTTTGCCACTCCAGTGACACAGGTTATCGTTCCCAGTTACCTGACTTTGTTTCCATTGCTCCGACCTCCTAGTTGGTGGACCTGGCTCTACTTGTGAGGCAGGACATGGGAACCAAGGCAGGAGACCCGTTCGGCCACGCCATTTCGGCCGCCTTCATTCAGTATCACAGCTCTGCCGAGGTAAGTATCCAAAAATCTGCCTGGCACTTCTATGCATTTTTCCCTCATGTCCAGTATTTATAGAAATAGTAATTTGGGAAAGGTTATGTTGGCATTTGTGGCCTTTACTCAAAGAATCTGAATTCGGTCAACATTCAAACAAATATTTATTGAGAACCTGCTATGTGCCTGATCCTAACATTCACTTAATACTATGAACGTTTTCCTTGTCTTATTTCACTTTCCTAGCCCTTCAATTAAAGAGAGATTGTTACAGAGCATTTCTCATTTCCATGGGAGATGAACCACTGGTTTTGGTAATTGAATACCATTGAAAAAAGTTATTTCTTTCTGCCTCACAGGTGGGAGGATTATTAGTCATATAATATTAATTCCTGACATTTATTGATAATTTTACATTCCAGTTATTGAACCATCTCTAAACATGGTTTACAGAAGCACAGCTCCATTTATCCTTTGGTATAGATTGGCCCTATCCTGTGAGGATCACATCTCTTCTGATCCAGTTTCTCTTGCTGAGATCCCCAATCTTCGTGCCCACTTTAAGGCTTTGTATAACTTCAGTATAAAAAATATTCTCTGTAAAGCAGCCTGTACCTAAAAACCAGAAATGTAGCATCATCCATTGAATGAATTTACTAATATTTGACCTTTTTTACTAGCAGTTTCATATAATTCAGTCTAAAAACCATAGAGAAGGCAGCACAGAAGTTAGGTTAACATCTACATGTATAATTGTGAAATAAGCTGTAGATCAAGTTGGGTGAAACATATAACCTAAAAATGGATAAGCCCCTTTGATAATTTGATGAAAACTATAAACCCTTTCCTCATAAACACATTTGCAGATTTTGTATACAATTTCAGGGTGTTAAGACCCTCTGAAACCATTCTATGGATCTAAGGGATCTGTGAACCCTAGGGACTCCAACTTTAAGTAACTCTGCTCTAGGTTACTTAGTAAGTCCATGACTATATATGTCTATACAGCATTTTATTAGAGGCCAAAAATTTGACATCTTTTTATGCTCCTTAAAGAATCATATTGGCTTGGAATCCAAGTAGGAATTAAAATGTTTACACCTATTAAAAATCCTTTTTTTCTTGGGAAAGGTCATACATCATTATCAGTCAGCATACTTTTAAAGTCCCTAAAGATCACCCAGTTGATTAAACACTATTTGTTTATGTTACAAGCCCAAATTATGATGTCAAAGAACACCCTTTAAAAGGTCTTTGGTACATGTTCTCTTTATGAATATGCGTATAAGTATGCTTTTCATTAACATCACACAAATTTGTTGTAACATTTCTAATTGAAGAAATGTACAGTGAACATAACAAGCCTAGTTTTCTCTTAACATTCAAGGATTGCTTGCATGGCTAGGAAAGTTCTCTATTTCTCCCCTTTCTTGGTTCTCCAGGGTGGCCGAGCAGCCCTGGGCAGCTGCTCAGCAACCACAGCCGCTGTTCCCAGCTCCCAGCAGTTAGAAAAATGGTCTGTGTGTGCTGGGCTCCTGGGCTCCCCGGGAGGTGCAACAGGAGTTTCAGAAAGCATCCTGACTAAATATGTTAGTACAAGCCCCAAACTTTCCCCTTGCCCGCCAGACACGCATCCTCCTAGGTGACTGGTAGTTAAAATGAACATTCAAGTGGACTGGAAGTATTCAGAGGGCTGGTCACCTCACTAAACACAAAGAGAATGGCCACTCCAAAGTCAGAGTCTTACTCATCACCATTATAAATCAGCAACTAACATCAGGGCCAGCTTTAAGGACTTGACCTCTTTGGGTGCAAATGGGAACTCTGGAGACTGATAAGATCTCTGTTCAGGGAGGTAAACAAACAAGGAAAGAAATGAGCAAGCACACACAGTTCAAGATGGCATATACTAATTTCCAAATGCATGGTATAGACCAGTGATGGCGAACCTATGACACTTATTTTTTTGGTTGATTTTTCTTTGTTAAATGGCATTTAAATATATAAAATAAATATCGAAAATATAAGTCTTTGTTTTACTATGGTTGCAAATATAAAAAATTTCTATATGTGACATGGCACCAGAGTTTAGTTAGGGTTTTTCAAAATGCTAACACGCCGAGCTCAAAAGGTTCGCCATCGCTAGTATAGACAGAGTGAAGGTAAAAATCACTTCCTAATTACAGTCAAAAAGACTTCAAAGAGGAAGCTGGGTGTTGAAGGAGAGATAGGACTTTGATGAGACAGTAAAAGTGGGGAGAATACTCGGCCTCAGAGGTAGCATCAGTATAATTGTACAAGGAAAGGAAAATCTCTTATTAAAATATTCCAGGAAAGGACTCGTTGGGGAGGAGTAGTAGAAAGTCAGATTAGAAAATTAAGGCCTTAGACACTTAGTTATTAAGGAAGGAAGTATTGAAGATTTCTTGGCTCAAATAGGTGTCTGAAGAAAATCCAAGTGGAGGTGCTACATACGGTGGACTCGAATTGGAAGCTTAAGGCATGAAGTTAATACAAAATGCATTCTATCTTAATGATTATCATTTCTTAAGCATTAAGTGTTACAAAGAACTGAGCTATTTCAGTTTGGGTTTCTCATTAAATTATCAAGTTTAATAGTAATTCATTCAAATTAATTTTCTAGATTTTTTTCTAGCATATGGCTTATGCACAGGAAGCAATGGTTTTTAGGAGCTATCTTGTTTTTCCTAAGAACAACTTATGCCAGATTAGCTTTATCCTTCCTGTTTGATAATGTTTCTAGGCATGCAGATGAAAGAAACCAATATCTGAATTTCAGCAAAACATTTTACAAAGTTTAGCGTAATTTTTTTTTAAAATTATAGGGAAGTGTAGGCGAGTAGATAGTATGGTTATTATGTATGGTTGATAGGATGACAGGTTATTAATACCATATGTAAAAAGAGACTTTTATTGGCCTATAAATTTCTTCGGAGCCGATATTATGATGTTACAGTAAGGAAGCTTGCTTTGTTTGGATTTAGTGTTTAGGCACCATCTTATAGGGTGGAGGTTGACACACAGTGGAGGATGTCTAAGGAGAGTGAACAGGGAGAGAAGGAACCTGAAAACATGTACCAGTGGTTGAAGGAACCTGAGGTGTTTGACCTGTAGAAAAGGCTGTGAAATATAATGATTTTTAGATATTTGAAGTACTTCTACAGAGCAGAGAGAATAGACTTACAGTCAGCCAATGAAACCAGATAGATATGAGGGGTTTCTGAAAGAAGGAAGGAATTAGATGTGGGAGGAGCCAGAGGTCTCTACAGTGACCCTGAGACACTGGGAGAGGGCTGGTCAACACTGATACAAAAAAGTGTCTGAAAGGTATCCAGTTTTGGGGGGAAAGTTTAGAGGTTCCTTTTGAAACATGTAAGTTTTAAACGCTAACAGAACTTCCAGGTAGAAACGTCTGTATCTGACAAAATCCAAAAGAGGTTTAGAAGCTGTATCTGAGGACTCCTGATTATATCTAAGTGATTAGACAAATTATACATGAAGATATTTAGACCCTTTAGGGGCAAGATGGAGGCACCATTCCTGTGAACTTGGTGATAATAAGTTGTGTTTGTATATTTGTAAGCTTCAACTAGTGTTAAATTCATAGATACTAAAAATCAAATGGTAGAAGAAGTCCTGGTCACTTGATTTCAAAGCCACATCTCTTTGTGCAGGGATCTTGCATGAAGTCCTACCCAGACTCCCCTGAGAATACACCTCCTCCTACACCAACAGCTCCATCCTCTGGACCACAGCATGCAGGGAAAGCCACAGCAGGATCCCTTGGGAATGGGAATGCTGGACAAGACTCAGCAAAAACCAAGCAAAGGAAAAGAAAAAAGGTTAGAGATTTTTTTTCTCTCTCTTCTATTTTTGAGAGAAAAGCCTTGTTGAGTCTTTTCAGAGATAGGGAAAATGTGCTGTGTGTCTCATAATTCAAATTTTCAGAAGCAGCCAATTTATACTTAATCATACTTAATGACTTCTACTCAAACTTGAACAGCTTTCTTCTGGATAAAGCAAGATATTGGAAATTTTAACATTTTATTTTAAAATTTTCAAACATACAAAAGTTGAAAGACTTGTTGAATGAATACCATATATCTGCCATCTAGATTCTACAATTAATATTTTACTATATTTACTATGTTAACTATATATTTACAACTACTATATCTGTGCATCTGATTGTTCCTTTATCTGTCAGTTCGATTTTTTTGATACATTGCAAAGACAGCTGCAGACATCAATACGCTTCATGCCTAAATGCTTCATTATGTATAATTTGTTTATGGTTCTTCTTTAAAGGTAAAACATATGCACAGTGAACCACTCAGTTCTTAAATATGCCACTTGATGAATTTTGATAAATATATAAGACTGTTGTTTTCTAGGCCCTTTCAAAGGTATAAAACAGTACCACCAGTTCAGAAAATTTTTTCATGCCTCCTACCAGTCAATGTTTGCCATCTTTCTCGAAAAGGGAACGACTGGTTTGATTGATTTTTTCCATCACAGATGAATTTTTTCTGTTCTAAACTTCAGATAGTGTGTATACCTTTTGTGTGAAATTTCTTTCACTCAGGATATCTTTGAAATGTATAGTTTTCAGTAGAAGTATAATGTATTTCTCTTTATTGTTGAGTAATGTCCCCTTGTATGACTATATCAGTCTACTCATTCTCATTTTGGTAAACATTTAGTCTGTTTCCAGTTTTTAAGGTATTATGAATAAACCTGTTATGAACAATGTGCAAGTCCTCATGGAAATATGCTTTTTTTCCTCTTAGGTAAATAGCTAAAAATGAAATTACTGGGTCACAGAGTAGGTATATGTTCAGTTTTTAAGAAAGACTGTTTTTCCAAGATGGTTCTATCATTTTTACCTCTACCAGCAATATCTGAGAGTTCCAATTGCTCCATGTGCTCATCAACATTTGGCATTGTCATTGTTTTTACTTTTAACCCTTCTAATGGATACTTAATAGTATGTCATTATAGTTTGAATTTGCATTTCCCAGGTGAGTAATGGTGTTGAGCATTTTTTTCATATGCTGATTGGCCATTCATACACATTCCTTAGGGAAGAGTCTCTTCAAATCCTTTACACAGTATTTTTGAGGATGAGTTATCTTTTATTACCAACTGGTAGAAGTTCTTTATGTATCCTGTGTAACAAGACTTTGTGTATATTGATGAGTGGAAGTTTTGAACTTCTGATGAAGTCTAATTTATCCAATTCTTTATTTTATTTTTATTGCTTTCTGTGTCCTAAGAAATCTTTGGCTACTTCCAAACCATGATGATGTTCTCTTATGTTTTCTTCTGGAAATTTTATAGCTTAATTTTTATATTTAGTTCTATTAATCAAGTCAGATTAACTTTTGCATATTGTATGAATTGAGGCCAAGTTAGCTTTTTCACATATGGATATCTAGTTATTGCAGAACCATTTGTTGAAGACACTTCTCTCCCATTGGATTGCTTTGGTAGCTTTGTTGATAATCCATGACTACCTATCTATGTGGATTTATTTCTAGAATTTCAGTTTTGTTTCATTGATTTATTTGTCAATCCTTTTGTCAGTATCATCTTTCTTGATTCCTATAGCTTTTTAATAAGACTTAAAGTTTGGTAGTGTAAGTTCTCAAACTTTATTTTTCAGGTTTAATATGGATTTTCTGTGTCCTTTGCATGAATGTAAATTTAGAATCAACTTGTTAGTTTCTATCAAAAAGAATGAGAGAGAGAGAAAGGGAGGGAGAGAGACAAAGGCATGAAGGGAAAAGAGAAAGAAAAGCCTAGTGGGATTTTGAAAGGGATAGAGAGCAGGCAGACAGCTCTGGTGTTGGCAGGGGCAGGCTGTGAGGGATTGAGCAGAAAAGGAGAGAGAACTCTGGACATGGACAACAATGTGGTGTTTGCAAATGGGAGGCAAATAGATGTAGGGGGGTGAGAGCATAGAAGGGATAAATGGTGATAGAAAAAACTAAAATATAATATGAAAGAATTGAAAGGGATTAGATTGAATGCTTACTCAATTTAGGGATCTGAATGTCTTAATACCAAGTATGTATTATAATCCATGAACATGGCATATCTCCCCACTTATTTATATTTATAAAATCTCTCTTTTATAAATACTATTCATCCTGAACTCTATTTTGGTAAACATTTAGTCTGTTTCCAGTTTTTGGCCATCACAGCCTTATTGTGCTATTTATATGATACTGGAGGCCCGGTGCACAAAATTCGTGGACGGGTAGAGTCCCTAGGCCTGGCTGGCGATCAGGGCCAATCAGGGCCTCCATTCCGCTCCACCCCCTGGTGGTTAGTGCACGTCATAGCGAGCAATAGAACTCCCGGTCTCCCAGTCGAACTTCCACAGGGACACTTTCCATATTAGCCTTTTATATATATAGACTAGGTGAGATGGGTTGGATACACCCTGGAGCCAACCTCCTGTGGTCCTTACCTGGCCAGCGTATCTGGGGCGGCGCTGCAGCTCAAAGGGTGTCTATGGTCACCGCAGCTTGGCAGTAAGCCAGATTTGGGGCCAACAGTGCCCCAGCAACAACATAACCCATGGCTGAAGGTGGAATAGCACAGCCCTGTGAGGAATCGGGCTCCCTCCTCTCTGGTTCTGGGGTATGTCACCTGAGAACTACCGCTGCCAAGTCACCACAGCTCAGTAGCTCCTGCGTTGAGCGTCTGCCCCCAAGTGGTCAGTGCGCATCATACCTACCGGCTGGTCAGATGGTCGCTTAGCCTTTTATATTCATAGATATGTTTTTTTATCCATTTCCTTTCATTATAGCTTTATCTTTAATATTTAAAATACATCTCTTGTAGACAATAAATAATTAGGTCTTGCTTTTTCTTATTTTTCCTTTGTGTATCTTTTAGTTATAGTCTTTAATTCCATGATATTTAATGTATTTATTGAAATGGTTGGATAGAGGTCAACTATTTTTCTCTTTTTTTTTCTGCTTGTTCTCCCTGTTTCTGTTTCTCTGTTTTCCTTTCCTGTCTTCTTTTGGGTTCATTGTGTCTTCTTTTAGAAATTTTTTAAACTTATGTACTGGTGTCTTAGTGATGTTTCTTTGCATCATTTTTTCTAGTATACATTCTTAAATTTTCCGTGTACTTGGAATTGTTATTGTGCTACTTTATTCATGTATAATATAAGACTATTTGTATAGGTCCATTACTTTACTCTTGCTCTTTAAGCTATAATTGTCAAACAACTTACATCTACATGTGTTATAAGCCATAATACTATTTTTTGCCTTAAATAATCAAATGTATTTCAGTAAAACTAAGAGAAAAAAGAGACCTTAACATTGACCATTTCCACTGTTTTTCATTTCATTTTTAGTATCAGAATTTTCTTCTGATATCATTTTTTTGTTGTTGTTCTACTAGATTTTATTTAGCATTTCTAATAGTGCAGGTTGACTGGTAATGGTTTCTCTTAGTTTTCATCTTTCTGGAAATATCTTTACTTCTCCTTTATTCCTGGAAGATGTTTTCACTGGATATAGAATTCTGGATTGGCAGTTTTATTTTGAGGCCTTTAATGCTATAATTCCACTATTTTCTGGCATATATTATGTGTAATTATATGCCTGTAGATTTTGTACTGTGCTTCTGTACATGTAAGGTGTTATTTTTCTTTGGATGCTTTCAGGATTTTATCTATAAATTTGTTTTCTAGCAGTTTGACCATGATATACATATACATATACATGGTTTGCTTTGAATTTGTCCTGCTTAGAATTCACTGAGCTTCTTCAATATTGATTTATGTCTTTAACCAATTTGGGAGAATTTTCAGCATTTATTTCTTCAGATATTTTTTCTGCCTTATTCTTTCTATTCTTTACTTTTGAGACTCCAAGTACATATTTGTTACTTTGATACTGTTCCACAGGTACCTGAGACTGTTTAATTTTCTTTCAATCTTTTCTCTCTGTTCTTTAAGTTGGATAAATTCTATTGTTCTTACTTTATGTCCTGACTCTTCTGTCAGCTCCAATCTGTTGTTACATCCTTCCAGTAATGTTTTATTTCTGATAGTTTTATATTTTCCATTTGAGTTTTTTATAGTTTCTGTTTATCTAGCCTTATGTTTTATTTGTCAATTGTTACAGGTTTAGGTTGTTGCATGTTTAATAATTTTGAATTATATCCTGGACATTGTGAGTAATACATTGTAGAGATTTCAGATTCTGTAATATTCCTAAGAAAAAAGTTCTCCTTGCTGGGTGTTAAGCAGGCAATTTACTAGATTCAGCTCCTTAAACTTCAAATTCCTCTTCCATGGCAACAGCTAGAATCTCTCTTCATTTAGCTTTAGCAGAGTTTCTTGGATTCGGTATCATACAGGAATGGTTTAGGGATTAGTCGAAGAGTTGGGTAGTTTATACACTGATTCTTGATTCTGTCCTTTTTGGGATTTCTTTTTTCACTTTATAGGTATTGAGCTGCTAAGTTTGTGTGCCCCACTATACTGACTGGAGTCTGCCCTTAGGCTAAAACATTAAAAACAGAAAACTCATCTCATTGCCATTTCATTCTTCTTACACACCCCTTCCACTTTCCACCTAATTTTGATCAATCTCTATTACTTTCAGATATTTGTTTTTTTAATAATTT
The DNA here is from genome assembly GCF_000327345.1 of Myotis davidii. NCBI lineage: Eukaryota > Metazoa > Chordata > Mammalia > Chiroptera > Vespertilionidae > Myotis > Myotis davidii. The sequence goes on along the minus strand of NW_006300048.1, from coordinate 4,356,551 downwards.
GTACAAAGTTTATACTCTCATCGACAACTAGGTTGGTACAATAAGAACCATTTGCCAATGCAAGTAGTGGGACCAGGCCAAAATATGCTAATATAATAAAAGCCTAATATGCAAATCGACCAAAAGGCAGAACAACTGGTCGCTATGACACGCATTGATCACCAGGGGGCAGACGCTCAATGCAGGAGCTGCCCCCAGCCCGCAGACCCCAGGTCAGCCAAGGGGGTGTGAGGCGGGGGGCCCTGATCACTCTGCCAGTCGCCCCGCAGAGGGATCCAACCAGCAGCAGTGGGGCAGCAGTGGTGGGGGGCAGGGCCGGCAAGTGGCGGCACCAGTCTGGCCAAGGCAGGTGACAGCAGGGAGCCCCAATTGCCCCCGGTCACCTCACAGATCAGCCGTGATTGCTGGCCATACCTGGGGACCCTACCTGTGCATGAATTTTGTGCATTGGGCCTCTAGTAATTTCATAATTGATAATAAGTAAATTTAAATTTCCTCCTCATCCAGTTTCCACTTTAATTTGCAAAATGGCACAGCTCACTGCTTTTATTAAGGGGAAATCTGAACTATTATGAAGTAGTTCTAAAAAATGTTCCCTAAAAAACTTCTTTCGTTGACTTTAAAAAGTATGTAAGAAGTTGTAATTAACCTGGTAATTATGTATACAAAAAATAATTCTTTATAAGTATGAATATTTTTGAATTTTTTTTTCTCTTAAATATTTAAACATTTCACTCCGAATTTTGTTGCACGTTATTGAATTGGAGCTATTTTACAGCAAAGGTTTCCTGAGTGAAGTATTAGCCAAGTGCATGTCTAAATTTCCCTAAATTCAAAATTACTGGCATCAAAATGAATAATGTCTCACTTCAAAGCTATTCTTTATTTCTCTATTTACTCGTTCACATCTTTCTACATGTATACAGTGTTGCTATATTTTAACTCACTGGAAACTTCAGCTATGGTGGTAACATGGTAAAATTTATTGTACATAAAATAATAAAGCCTCTATTATATATCAACTTTGTGTACTAGAAGCCAAGAGATTTTATGTATAGCTGTATTCTGATTCTATCATTATAATCTTTTTTTAAATATATATTTTTATTGATTTTAGAGAGGAAGGGAGAGGGATAGAGAGATAGGAACATCAATGATGAGAATCATTGGTTGGCTGCCTCTTGTATGTCCCCTACTGGGGATCAAGTCTGCAACCCAGGCATGTGCCTTTGGCCAGAATCGAACCTGGGACCCTTCAGTCCACAAGCCGACACTCTATCCACTGAGCCAAACCGGCTAGGGCTATCCTTATAATCTTGAGCACATTCCTTATCTTCACTCTCTCATCTATAAAAGGGGATAAAAGTTGTGAAAGTTTAGAATAGATGATATTTTGTGTTCCTTCCAGATTTAATAATGTATAAACCCTTAAATTCAGTGATGCTCTTTTCTCTTCCCCATTAGTACTTTTAATTTCTTTTGTTAAAGAAAAGTTTTTCCTAGTTATATAGAACTGCAGTTTAAAAAATTAACATCTCAATTAAACTTATTTTATTTTATTATTAAATTTATTGGTGTGACATTGGTCAACATGATCATATAGGTTTCAGGTGTGGGTTTTCATGTTATAAGATCTCTATATTTCACCGTGTGCCCACCACCCAAAGTCAGTTGAACTGAATAAATTAACTACATTATATACTGTAACCCTTGAGCAAAGTATGGCCCACTTTCCTCTGAAAAGAAAGCCTCTCTAAGCACAGAGATCTGAGGAGAAAGACTCGCCTGGCCAGTCAGATTATATATCAACCTTTGTGGTCAGTGAGTGACAGAAGTATTAGTAATAGTAGTACTAACCTTTCATTTGCTTTCATCTGAGATATGTGTTACTCCCTCGTAAGACTTAATATTTCAAGTGTAACAAAAGATCTAGCCACCATTTGGGTGGGGAAAGACTAAGAGGCAATTATCTGAGATTCCAGGTCCTTGTTAAACATTGGATTACCCTGGCAAGGGGAAGACTGAACAAGGATAGGATATATAGGATATTTTTCCTTGCCAACAACTTTTAGGTTGGAAAGAAGAGTCAGGACAGGTATAGACATTTATAAGAGATTCAGGGGCAACAGAAATTTCAATATAACTTCTTGTACCACAAATGAGCATTCAAACTGCAAGAGATTTTATTCGGTGCAAGACAGAAAGGACCAGTAAAAGGACAATACTCAAATCCAGGAAATATATAGGACTTCAGCCTCCATTACCCACCATCAATTTCTGGATGAAGAGACATAAATAGAAATGCAATGGAGGAATACAAGAATAGACTAGGAATGCAGCCAAGGGGAAGAGGACCTGACTTAATGAAGAACTTTACCAGTAGCTTGTACTTTACGCAAGAAAATAAAGAGTTAGTCCCCGCAGAGATTTTAGCAATCAGTATTTTGTCAAATACAGGGGTTCAGTTTTGAAAATGTAAAGAATATTCTACAATATGGGCACAATCTGGATAGAAAACATGAATTGATGCAAAAATTTAATACTCTTTATATGTGTTTTCAGCATATGTAAGATTTTAAAAGTATTTATTTATAAATATATAAATGTAATGCTAGTTCTTCTGAAAACGTTTTGAAGAACATTGCAAAAATGCTAGAATCACTTCTAAATTAAAAATTCTAAACTTGGTATGAATTTGGAATTTGAACAGTTATAAGTACCTTGGTGAGAGACTGGATGTGACAGAAATGTAAAAATATGTGTTGAAGTGGAAACAATACTGGGAATAAACATTTGCGATTTAAAGATTTCCTTCCAAAGAGTCCAGTGGGCAAGTCAGTATAATGTAGAAGTGTACATGGTAACTTTATGCTAATGTTTGCAGTTGCTTATGTATAGTAGGTAAACCTGAAATTGGCAAAATGGAAATCTAAATACATTTTCACAAAATTCAATATTTTTATTTTTATATAAGTCAACTTCATCTTTTTGGCATAGACGACATGACTCAGCCAGGCTGACATAACTGTCTTCATACCATACATGTAGGAGTCACAGGTAGTTTCTAATTATGCTTCCTACTTCATTTTTCGCAAATTCTATCTGATTGCCATGCAGAGTTCCTGAGAGATTTTGACTAAGTGCTCTATACCAAAACCAAACTTGTTTTGGAAAGTATAGAAAGAGTAAACTCTCCATGGACCCGGGAAAAAAGAAATGAAAAGTAAATTCACTTTGCAGGAAGAATGGAGAGGCCATACAGGAACGCACAGGAAGGACTTCCCACCCCACTTCATGTGCAGGATGTCGGCACTCTTCATGTCTCTCTTTTTATTCCCACTTGAGTTCCCACTGGAAAACTTACTTTAGATTCCAAGTGGAGCTAAATATTTGCGCTAATTTCTACAAATGGATAGAATGCCTAACTTACTTCATAAGTATTTGTTAGATCTAGCAGGTTAACGAGTCTACAGGGATAGGCAAAACAGTTGTGAGTACTCAAAAAAAGAGTTTATTCTTGTATTATTATTATTTATTAACTAAAGGCCTGATGGACGAAATTCGTGCATGGGTAGGGTCCGTTGGCCTAGCTGGCGATCGGGGCCAATCTGTGGAGTGACGGGTGGGGCGATCA
>NW_006300048.1:4346992-4351691 GCF_000327345.1 Myotis davidii | reverse complement strand
AGATCCCGGCTGACTGAAAACTGGTTTCTGGGGATTTGTTTAGCTTCTATATTTGTAACAATGTTTTTTAGCAGCTCAGAGCCCAGCAGCGGCAGGCGGGGAACGTTGGCTTCCTCCGTCACTGAAGCAAGCAAGCCTCCTGTTCGTGTCAGTAGCCTGGCTGCTGGCCGCCATCTTGGCTGGCAGTTACTTTGCATATCGCCCTGATTAGCCAATGGGAAGGTAGCGGATGTACGCTAATTACCATGTTTCTCTTTTATTAGGTAGGATTATTGTGTTATTTATTTAAATTACAACTGTAAATCTACTTTTTCCCACCTCTGAATATTAGTCTTATTCACATTTTGGAGCCAAATGAACTCTCAAAAGTGTCTTTATTTTAGTCAGGCACCTGATAATTGCATTATTCTAATATAGTCCAACTGAAACAAAGTATTTGGAATAAGAATTGAGAAAGAACTCAATAAAAACCCTGTGCACTTCTATATCAGTGCCAAAGTGAGGGTTTAACCTGTGTTGTTATATAACTTAATCCATGTTATTGTGGGCATAGCAGATATGTTATTTAGGATATTGTTGGAATGAAATTGAGAAAGGTACCCTAGAGTAAATTTCTATTTGGCTTATTTCAAATCTTGTGAAAATAGTAAAAACAATCAAGATGTATTTTGTTTGAAATTTTAAGTCTTATTTCAGATTCAGCTTGGATAATTAGCAGATGCTCTCGTTTTGTAGGAATTTTTAAATTATTTTTACTAGTTTGTAATAGGAAAAGCATGCACAAGGTACAGAAAGTGTGTTTTTGAAGTACAGAAGGATATACAGTGAAAAATTTCTCCTCTAACCCCTGTCCTCCAGCCACACATTTACCCTCCAAGAGTCAAGCACTGTTACTGAGTTTTGGTGTACCCTTGCAGAAATGCTCTATGCTTTTATGACTATATCATGTTTAGCCCTTCTTTGCTTTTTTTTAAACAAGTGGTAACCTGTTACCACCTAGTTGTATACGTTGCATTGTTTCACACAATAAATCTTAGAGATAGAATATGTACGGAGCTAGTAGGAATATGTCTGCAACTGCCTCATTCTTTTTGGTGGTTTCTGTTTCATTGAAAAGATATAATTTATTTCAATGTTTCCTCATTAATAAAGATTTAGTTCATCAATCCAGTGAAGATCCTTATACCGTATGTATATTATTTTATACTGGTGTGATATATCTGTTGGATAAATTCTTATATGTGAGATTACTGGATCAAAAATAGTTGTGCTTTTTCATTTTGGTAAGATTTTTAAAAATATGTTTTAATTGATTTTAGAGGGAGAGAGAGATAGAAACATCAGTGATGGGAGAAAATCATCAATCCGCTGCCTCCTGCACCCCCACTACTGGGGATCGAACCTGCAACCTGGGCATGTACCCTGGCCAGGAATCAAACTATGACCCCCTGGTTCATGGTTTGATGCTCAACCATTGAGCCACACTGGTCGGGCTGATAAGATTTTGCCAAATTACTGTACATGGAGGTGGTATTAGTTATATCCTTATGAGGAGTTATGAGAGTGGTAATTGTAGTAATTATCAGAAAAACAAATACTCTTCATTATGTGACTACAAATGATTCCTAGAACATATTTATAGTAATATACAAGCTACCGCTTCCTTCTCTTGATTCTTTAATGTTGATGATCTGACATCTGGTATCCAATATACTATAAAGCAATTATAGTAATTATCTGAGTTTTGCAACAAGGAAACTGAAGTGCAGAGACATTACATAACTTGACAGAGTTGGTAACTGACAGGATACAAACCCAATTGGTTGGGAAGCTGGAGCCCGTGACTGAACCATGAGACTGTCATGTCCCTATTGTGCATTTAAAATATTTTAATCATATTATATACATTTCTTGACTTGGTATCCATACTCTCATTGCAAATAGTCTTTCTCTCTTGTGTCTTTTTGTACTATTTTTTACACTTGAGACAGACTAAAATAGAAAATTTTTATTTTATTTTGCTTTTGCCCCGAGGAACACCTAGAAATTAGCACCAAGTTGAAATGATCTTTTATGACAGTCCTCATATTAGAAATAAATATGTAGCAATTTTTTCATTTTAAAATTGATGAACTTTAAGTTATTTCAGAAATATGCACAAGTTCCAAAGAAACATTTATATGTTTGAATGTTAAAAAAAAGAAATAGCTTCCTGTAGTTCTTTAAGCAAGCCGCTGAGACTCCACGTGCACACAAGTGGTTGCATTCTCCTGTACCTTGACGCGGGCCTAGGCGAAATACCCTGAGCATAGCTATTGCATTTGGTAGGTCTGCTCAGAAGGGGTCATGTGCAAGTCATCTGTGACTTGTTCATGGAATTTTTTTAGATGTAGTGTATGGCAGCAGTGATGTGCATCCTAAGGGAAAAAAATGTCCATTTTTATAAAAGTTTATTTTCATATTTTATACACTGTAGTTCTGTTGTGTGTTTTTGATTTAGTAACAATTTATGTGTTTTTCTGTCGCAGAGCACTGCGGCCTGTGGTGTTGAGGCTCACAGCGATGCCATCCAGCCCTGCCACATCAGAGAGGCCATTCGGCGCTACGGCCACAAGATTGGCCCCCTTTCCCCATTCACAGTACGTAATAACAGAGTTATAAAAAGTTATATTTATAATCTGAAAGAATTTTGATTTTCAAGTGGTCAAATGAAGAAGCAATGGAATTGTTGAAAGCAATTTGTGGTGACTGTAATTTTGTTGTATAAAAGTGGCATAATTCTCTTGGGAAATAAAAGTTAGTCATTTTTGTCTCTTTTTGGAAGGACAATTTTTTCTACAAAATATTATTTTCTTTCAATCACAAATTATGCTTTTTTCGTTGGAGCTTATATTTTCTATTTTTCAAAGCTTAGGTTTATAAAACATTTTTGTCAAATTATATGTATCCAAATATTGCTAGAAGCACTTTATATTTTAAAATTGGTTAGATTGGCAATACCACTTCTATCAGATGTCCTCCTGCTCCTAAACATACTTTGAGTTGGAAGAAGAAGAAATGATTTCTTTACTGGCTTTGAAGTAGGCTGAAATGCAGACAGTCTTTCACATCTTCAAATGGTTTTAAAGCTTGTAATCAGTGTTTGTTGTGTTTGTTTTTAAATAGAGAATTAAAGACTATATTTCAATAGCCTAAAGTGTGCGTGTGTGTGTGTGTGTGTGTGTGTGTGTGTTAATTAAATGCTCATCTTGTGGCCCTTTTAAAAAAAAAAAATCTTTACTCATATTAATAGAACTATCTCCAAATCCTCTTATAAGGAATCGATTTGATTTTCAGAAAGTGAGGTTTGATTTGTGACTGAGGAATAGTAGAATTTACCGTTTCCTTTTTTTATGTACTTCTGCTTTAATACACTAAAGCAGGATATCTATGTATAATATTATACATACACACATAAGTATAATATATAGAGTTTAAGCTAATTTTTATCTAATAAATATATAACCAATATGCTTTTAAAACTAATGATGCCATTTTTAAATGCTTAATTTAAATAGATCTGGAAAACAGAACAAATAAGCCATGACCTAGAAGGTTTACTTGGCCACTGCCAGAGCAGATGGCTTAAATCAACAGCCAGGGGTAAAGAACTCCACCAGGATGGGGTACCCAGTGTTAGCACTCCTCAGGAAGGACCTACCCTGAAAGGTTCGCTTCATTACCTACAACTATAAGAATTTTCCCAGCCTAAGAGAATAAGTATGCCTATTCCATTTTAGACACAGTTTCTATATATCTGCCTTTTTAAGTTAAAAATTCTCTTTAAAGTGGGATAGCTTTGCAGACCATTTATGTTGACAGTGTGGCCACCCTGCCCTGGCTTTCACATACCTTTACTGCCAAATGGAGGTGCTCCTGATGTTGGGGTGCTGGTGACCAGTCCCTGATGTTGGGGGTGCTGATGTTCAGTCCCTGATGTTGGAGTGCTGATTCTCAGTCCCTGAGGCCACTTCCTGAGGTGATACTTTATGCAGCACTAGGAACATTCTGCTACCTAGGCTGCGAGCTGCAGCTCCTAAGAGGAAAGGAGGCATATGAGCTGCCTCTACAATGTAGACATTGAATGAGACCTAAATTTTCATACAGAATAGCTAAGCTAACTTACCTCTAATGTAAAATTCCCTTTGTAAACTAAAGTGCCCATGAACAACTAGTTGATATTTATAAAACATAGAGATCTTGACTTTGCAACATGTCATGCTGAATGTAGAATGCTGTCTGATGTACATTCTATCTAATAATAGAGAAACATGGTAATTAACTGTAACTTCGCTACCCTTCCCATTGGCTAATCGGGGTGATATGCAAATTAACTGCCAACCAAGATGATGGCCGGCAGCCAGGCAGCTAAAGCGAACAGGAGGCTTGTTTGCTCCAGTGATGGAGGAAGCCAACGTTCCCCGCCTGCCGCTGCTGGCCTCTGAGCTTGCATTCTAAGAAACAATGTTGCAATTATAGAACCTAAACAAACCCCAGAAACCTGCTTTCAGCCAGCCGGGCTTCAGCCAGCAGGACTGCAACAGTGTTTCAATTATAGAATCCAAACAAACCCAGATCCCTGCTTTTAGCAGCCAAGGTCTCAGAGCTGGAGCCGAGCCTCAGAGCTAAAGCCGGCTCTCAGTTCCAGTGACAGCCATAG
>NW_006300048.1:4345172-4346485 GCF_000327345.1 Myotis davidii | reverse complement strand
GGTTCCAGGCCAGGCTGATGGCTGCCAGTACAGCGGTGGTGGTGGGAGCCTTTCCCGCCTCCTTAGCAGCACTAAGGATGTCCTACTGCAGCTTAGGCCTGCTCCCCGCTGGCAAGTGGACATCCCCCGAGGGCTGCTGGGCTGCCAGAGGGATGTCTGATTGCCATCTTAGGCCCAATTCCCTGGGGAGCGGGCCTAAGCCAGCAGGTAGTCATCCCCTGAGGGGTCCCAGACTGTGAGAGGGCACAGGCTGGGCTGAGAGACCCCTCCTCCCCCCCCAACCCCCGAGTGCATAAATTTTTGTGCACTGGGCCTCTAGTATAAATATAATAATCTAACTTCGAGTATCTGTAACTTGGCTCGTATGAAGCCAATAATTTGAAATTGATTTGAAGAAGTAAAATAACAGTAGGTTACACAGAAGCTTAACTCCAACATTAATCAGTAAACTGATGAAATGCTTTTAGTGAGGCATCATTCTGTACTCTGTATGACTTCGGAAATAATTCTCTACAAAATCACAACATGATTTGCTTTGGGAATACCACTCATTGTATAAAGAATTGTGAGTTATTTACCTTGGAAATTAGTTGCAATGATAGAAGAAACAATGATTAAAGTCATGTTAATTGGAGGAAAGGAGAAAGTACCAATAATGCTTTGCACTTTGTAGCTGCTAGAGCAGAGAAGGAGGGGTGGAATATGAACATCAGTTGCCTGCCCCTCATGTGAGTGCAGTGGAGACCCTTGTAAACCATCCCTACCCAACCGATTGTAACAGTGCAGGCATACCTAATTTTCTTGCCCTTTATTGTACTTTATAGATGTGTTTTTCATATATTGAAGGATTCCATAGATGTATTTTTTACATATTGATAGACTCCATAGATGTGTTTTGTATATAGTGAAGGCAAGACCTTCTACCAGCAAAATTTCAACTGACTTTTGGTGATACTTGCTCTCCTGTGGTGGCCTAGAACCAAACCCAAAATAGCTCCAAGGAATTCCTGTACTGTTTTTGGCATATTGGTTTTTATTGATTAGTTCTTTCTTTCCTGTATTCCCATTTATTTTTTTTAATTTTGTTTTATTGCTTAAAGTATTACAAAGAGTATTACATATGTCTCCTTTTTTTCCCCCCTTGACCTTCTCCTGGCCTCCCTTACCCTCCAGTGTCTTGTGTCCATTGGTTTATACTTATATGCATGCATACAAGTCCTTCGGTTGATCTCTTGCCTCCTCCCCTACTCACTCTTGATGTAAAAGACCAACTAAAGCCACAAGGTCATTCATTATTCAGAGCCAGCAATAGA
>NW_006300048.1:4268029-4344920 GCF_000327345.1 Myotis davidii | reverse complement strand
ACATTTATAGGGAACTCATACAACTTAACAAAAGTAAGATAAACAATCCAATTTAAAAATATGCAGAGGACCTAAATAGACACTTTTCAAAAGAGGACATTCAGAAAGCCAAGAGACATATGAAAACATGCTCAAAGTCACTAATCATCCAAGAGATGCAAATCAAAACAACAATGAGGTATCATCTCACACCTGTCAGAATGGCTATCATCAACAAATACACAAACGACAAGTGCTGGAGAGGATGCGAAGAAAAGGGAACACTCTTGTACTATTCCCATTTAGTTTCAATTCTGTGCAGAAGATCAAAGAAAGTATCATATCTAGAAGATTTAAGTAATTTTCCTGAGGTTAAGCTATTGATTAGATTAAGTGATGGAATCAAAGCTAAAATTCAGGCCTTCCAACTCGCAGCTTCAAAAACTTTCTCCTAAAACACAAATCTTTGCAGCTGTCTTCACCCTTATGTGCCTGATATTTTGGATGCACATGCTAAAGAACATTGAAAGCGATTAGTAATTCTGAAAATCACTTCAGGGTTTGTAATTTATAGTAGTTATTTTAGAGTACTTATGTGATCTAGAGTGTCCTAAGTTATTTTGATGCTTGATATCTTATATAGTCCTTTAACTCATAGTAGTTGATATTAGGTGAGTTTAGATTGTGTGATGATTGATTTGATCCTAGAGACAAATGACAAGGGTTTAAGACTAGCTCTGCCACCTACTAGTTAAGAAGCCTTAATGAAGATTCTTATCCCCTTTATGTCTCAGTTTCCCCATCTATAAAATGGGTATAATAATAGAATATTCCTCATGATAGAGTTTCAGGAGTATTATGAACTTGATGTGTGGTGGAAGAGGTAGTAGTGGCTGTAGTATATTTTCTAAAAGGCATCAGATAAATCTATAGATGAAAGCAGAAGCGGTTCTTCCCACCAGCTAACCACACACACACACACACACACACACACACACACGCCTCACTTTGTAATCATAGAAAAAACTAAAACCTGAATAATAATGTGATTTTTTTTTACAGACTAATCGTTTATACCAGTAAAGTTTAAATACCATTTAAAGATTATTGTTCCTGAGAATAAATATTCATTTTTACTTTGGGGATTAATAATGGTTGAAGAATATTAGTGATTTTTGTATCACCATTATCACCTTAAAAAATGAGGTCTCAGTAACTAAATGCATGTAGTTACCAATAGATTTTTGCATAGCTAGATTTTGTACACTAGCTCTTATGCAGAAGAAATCTAAAGGACAAATGGCATGGCCTCAAATTTATGAAGCTTCATCAAAATTCCATTTCCATCTGTTCATAACTTATATAAGTTAATTTAAAAGGTTTTCAGAGACGAATGACTAAATCAAGTTGGTAATAATTTTTAAAAAAATAAAATTTTCCTCAGTTTTTAAAATTTCTTCATTTTACTATTTATGAAAGTAGTGTTAGTATGCTAGAAAATTAATAAAATATGGAGAAGAAAAGGCAAAAAACTTACATTAAGAAAAACATCAGGACTCAAAACAAGGTGTGGCCAAAGCTTTAAGTGAATTGTTCTATAAGAAAATTAATTGATATTTAATTGTTTGAAAAGTATTTTCTTTTTGCGGCCTAAAAATTCAAGTGCTTTTGCTAATTTTCTTTTAAAAATAATATTTCTAGAACCCTGGCTGGTGTGGTTCAGTGGGTTGGACATTGGCCCAGGTACTGAAAGTTTGCTGGTTCAATTCCCAATCAGGGCACATGCCTGGATTGAGGGCTCAGTCCTCAGTAGGGGGAGTGCAGAAGGCAGCCAATCTATGTTTCACTTTTACATCAATGTTTCTCTCTCTCGTTCCCTCTCCTTTCTTTTCTTTCTAAAAATCAATTTTTAAGAAATCTTTTAAAAAATAGTATTCTCATAGATGCAAAAAGCATTTTAAAATTTTGTGAATAAAGTGGATTTTTATAGTTTAGAGCAGCCGTGGGCCGGATCCGGGCCATTTGAAATGAATAAAACTATTGAAAAAAAAAAGACCGTACCCTTTTATGTAACGATGTTTACTTTGAATTTATATTAGTTCACACAAACACTCCAAATGCTTTTGTTCCGGCCCTCCGGTCCAGTTTAAGAACCCATTGTGGCCCTCGAGTCAAAAAGTTTGCCCACCCCTGGTTTAGAGCATTTTGTTTTTTCTCTCAGAGAAAATACCTGCAGAGCAACCCACCATATTTGTTGTCTATCATGATGGAAGGTGGTGAGACATATGTTTTATCTAGATCCTTGCTATTTACAAGCAGTGGGTGGTACCCATGGTTACCTACTCCGAAGCTCAATCCCAGCTCTCAGTGGGAAGTGCTGTGAATGGCTGATTTAAACCAGGTCTATAATTTTGAAAGCCAGAGAAAGGAAACTGTGTTCACTGAGTGACATAACCCCATGTGTAATGCCTACATCTATTTTTGTTTCTCTTTAGTGATAGAGTAGAAAAATATGTTAACCCCATGAACTTGCATATTATCGGGTGCTTTCTACTGAACTGGGATAGTGAGAGAATAAAATTGCTCATTTAAGCATGGTCAGTAACCTAAATACCTTACGTGCATCCCTAGAACTGAGTTGCGTCAATATCCACTAAGCTATCTAAAATTCTTAGTATTTGGAGCTGGCTAAGACCTGAAGAAGCTAATTAGTCTTGGTCTCTGAGAAGCTTTGCACTGTACCAAGAGGCACCTTGTAGGGGATGACAGGGCACCCTAGGATCCGGACTCATAGTTACTGCTTTTCCACTGCAGCCATTCACTGATGTGTATACTTCTATTACATAGGGATACTCCTAGATCAGTAATGGCGAACCTATGACACGTGTGTCAGAGGTGACACACGAACTCATTTTTTTGGTTGATTTTTCTTTGTTAAATGGCATTTAAATATATAAAATAAATATCAAAAATATAAGTCTTTGTTTTACTATGGTTGCAAATATCAAAAAATTTCTATATGTGACACGGCACCAAAGTTAGGGTTTTTCAAAATGCTGACACGCCGAGCTCAAAAGGTTCGCCATCACTGTCTTAGATCATCAGTTCTTCAGGTACTCACAAGAGACAAATAAGATCAAAGATAGGAAGTTTCCTTTAAGAATCTCTCACATTAAACTGTTAAAACAAAAATGGCATAGCAGATTGCTTTGACTGTTTCGATTTAGAATTTCACATTCATGAATAATTCTTATGTCATGAGCACATTACCATTTGTGTCTTATGTGTTCAACCTGGGAAATATAATGTCACAAAATATCAGAATCCTTTTCAAAAGTAAATACCAACTAGAAATAGGGTAAGAATTCTCAAATATTTGTGTTTTTACTGGGAATAAAAATTTCCTCAGCAAATTTTTTTTAAGTAATAAATCTATCATTATAGATTGGAGCCAAGTACCTTTTTATAGTTTTGGGCTACTGATTCTCAGGAAAAAAAATTAATATGTAGCATACTTATAAGAATAACCTTGCCCTGACCGGTTTGGCTCAGTGGATAGAGCGTCGGCCTGCGGACTCAAGGGTCCTGGATTCGATTCTGGTCAAGGGCATGTACCTTGGTTGCGGGCACATACCCAGTGGGGGGCGTGCAAGAGGTAGCTGATCGATGTTTCTCTCTCATCGATGTTTCTAGCTCTTTATCCCTCTCCCTTCCTCTCTGTAAAAAAATCAATAAAATATATTTTAAAAAAAGAATAACCTAAAAGTGAGTGTTCTCTAGAAAAAAATGTTAAACTTTTAATTTAGCTATTTTTAATTTTAAAATAGTATGTGTGTGTGTGTCAGGGGGAGGGGGAGTTGGCCGGTTTGGCTCAGTGGATAGAGCATCATCAGCCCTCTGACTGAAGGGTCCGGGGTTTGATTCCGGTCAAGGGCATATACCTCAGCTGCAGGGTTGATCCCTGACCCTGTTCAGGGAGTCTGCAGAAGAAAACCAATCAATGTCTCTTTCACATTGATGTTTCTCTCTGTCTCTTCCCCTCCCTTCCACTCCCTCTAAAAAAATCAATGGAAAAATATCCTCTGGTGAGGATTAAAAATAAATAGATAATATAGTTTGGAGGGTTGCAGTTACAAAATTTACAAGGTCAGCCCTAGCCTATTTGGCTCAGTAGATAGAGCATTAACCTGCAGACTGAGTCCCAGGTTCCGGTCAAGGGCTGCAGGCTCATCCCCAATGGAGGTCATACAGGAGGCATCCAATAAATGATGCTCTCTCATCATTAGTTTTCTATCTTTCTCTCCCTCTCCCTTCCTCTCTGAAATCAATAAAAATATATTTTAAAAAGAGAGAACCAATTTATAATGTCATATTATATGAAATTACGGTTTCTATGGGTCAAAAACAGTTGAATATCAGAAATTTTACATGGTTCTTTCTTAACACAGTGTTCAATTTAGGATTAGTTAGGGAGAGAATGTTTGAAATGTGAAAATAAAGAAGTTGGAAGAGCTTGGGAGAGAAAATCATTAGAGTCTGAGACAATAATAACTTATATAATACTTTAAAAGAAACTTTCCCCTTGCATTATATTATTTATTCTCACAACACAGCAAGATTAGTCTGTATGGCACAGTCGTGTTATATTACACCTTTTTATAGATAAGAAAACTAGGATTTACAGGAAAGTTAAGTAACTGGCTGAAGGTTGCCTAGTAAGAACCAGAGCTTTCTGTGGACAGGAGCTAAATGCTCTGGTTCCCTAGGACCAGGGCTTCAGTGAATGCTCACTAACTTACTCATTAAACTTCCTCTTTACAGACTGACCTGTTTTTAACTCTTTGCATGGTCTTGTCCTATAATGTGAGGTGGCATTTCCCAAACTACATTGTATAGAAGACAAGTATCGCAAGAGATATTAAAAGATGTTCTACCAGGAAAGGTTTCCTTATCAAATATTTCAGACTACCTGGATGTTATATCTAGAAGATCTACTCTTAAAATCTCATTCAGCAGCAAAGTGAAAGTGTTTCACAAAGTTATGGGAACAGTTGTAATATAACCATCACAGTGTCCACTTTATTTCCATGTTTTATTTTACCTACACCGCACTGAGAAGTTTTGAGTCACAAATATAGCAGTATTTAATAATATTCTAACCAAGCTGCAATGCCCATGGCTCAAAAGAGAAATTTTTTGCTTAAAAGTTGTTTCACTAACAATATCTAACAAATGTTCACATTTTAAAACTGGGAATGTTTATAGGAAATCAATATAGGATTCCTTACCTAGGATAACTCTTCATGGTTTTCTGGAAAATATTGTTAAGGTACCTTAAAGCATTATAAGCTACTCAAAGATGTCAGAAAAAAAATCTCAGTTTCTGGCAGACCTTTCTGTGACAAATACTTGCTTAAAGTTTCTGGGTTAAACTTATTTTCCTCTACCTGTGGAATCCAAATTTAGTTATCATTATGATACTGCTATTGTATGCATAGCATCATGAGTCTGTATGGCACAATCGTGTTATATTACAAAATGTTTTAAGTTTTTAAATTTATTTTATTTAAATATATCTTATACTGGTCATATTAGTTTTAAGCATACAATATAGTGATTCAACATTTTTATACCTTACATTGTGATCACCCCATTCTAGTAATCATCTGTCACTGTGTAAATTTATTACAATAATATTGACTATATTCCCCTTTCCCTTTCTGTCCATCTACCCACCCCCTCCCTTCTGGTAACTGTCCCATAGGTCTCTGTTTCAATGAGTCTGTTTTTGTTGTGTTAGATTTCACATGTAAGTGAAATCATACAACATTTGTCTTTCTTCCGACTTATTTCACTTAGCAGAATACCCTCTAGATCAGCGGTTCTCAGCCTGTAGGTCGCGACCCCTTTGGGGGTCAGACGACCCTTTCACAGGGGTCGCCTAAATACATCCTGCATATCAGATATTTACATTACGATTCATAACAGTAGCAAAATTACAGTTATGAAGTAGCAACGAAAATAATTTTATGGTTGGGGGTCACCACAACATGAGGAACTGTATTAAAGGGTTGCGGCATTAGGAAGGTTGAGAACCACTGCTCTGGATTCATTTATGTTGTCTCTCACACACACACACACACCCCACATCTTATTTATTCACTCATTTATCATTGGACACCTAGGGTGCTGCACATCAACACCACAAGGAGACACCACCTCATACCAGTCAGAATGACTGTTACCAAAAATGTCTACCACTGACATGTGTTGTCAAGGATGTGAAGAAAAGGGAACCATTGGGCATTGTTGGTGGGACTGCAACCTGGTGCACTCCCTATAGAAAACTGTGTGGAGATTACTCAAGGTAGATATGCCTTATAACTCAGCAACGATTCTGGGTGTTTGTGCAAAGAAAATGAAAGCACTAATCTGAAAGCACCCCTAAGTTGATTGTTAAACTGTTTTTAGTTATCAGGCAGAGTTGGGGAGAAGTGAAAAGAGATCTCTCATTTGAATCCTCTGCAGCAATACCTTAAATTGGCACAGTCATTGAACTATTTATAAGGAATTATCCAGCTCCATTTTGAAAAATTCTGGTACTGTTAACAACCGGTTTGTTTCTACACTACACAGTAAGTAGTCAAATATATTTTGCTGTTCTCTGCCTTCACTTTTATATCAGTAGTAAAGGCCTCACATTTAGTTCAGCATGGGGTCTAATACAAAGATGATGTGCTCACTGCACAGTGTTATGTAGAGCTTATATTTGGACTGCTTAAATTATGTAAAAAAAATTAATAAACCAAAATTCCAAAACATAACTTCCTAATCAGCAAAACATTTACAAGAAGTTTAAATGTAAAACATGAAATGACAGAACTTTTATGTTGAGTAGCAAAAAAACTATAAATGGACTTTCAAAGCAAAGATCTCTTAGGCCCCTAAAAATCCTGCAAAGAAGCCTAGAATTTTCAGGTACATGTTTTAAAAAGGAGAAAAGCAGTCTTTTCTAATGGGAGGATGGTCAGAATAGAAATGAAAGGTGATACCCTAATTAGCCCTGTGAATTCCCTCCAAGCTTGAATCCTTTAAAGTCTTTTTAAATTTGAAGTAGTTCAATAAGTTAGTAAACATTCATTGTGAAAAGCAGGCTAGATATCTTGGAGAATGGAGGAAGAATTTGAACATGAGAGCAAGGAAAGAGGAGTAATTAGCAACAAAGACAAACTTTTTTAGCAGACTATTCTAAAAGGTCCAAATCTTGAGATTTGAAAGTGTTACTATAGTTTCTAGGTTTTTGCAATCTTCTGAAGGAATAGGGACAGAATTGAAAATATTTCAAGTGACTCCCAAAATGAAATTATTTTTTCTTTTTAAAAAAAATCACAGGATTCTTTTAACTCATAAATTCATGAAATCAGCAAAAGGATTAATGGCGAGAACTACACTTACCTGAGATGTCTCAAAATTTAAGTATTGTTCTCTAAAAACGGGAAGGAACTTTTTAAAGTCTACGAATAAACAATAAGATTTAAAGTATTGAATTGTTACCAGTGGGGAGAGGTCCATGTCTGCAACTGTTGCTCATGGTAGTGGGTTTCTTATAATATCCCAAGAAAAAGGATTTTCTGAGATTCGCATGGGGGAGGAAATATTGTAGAAAGCTTTATTTCCCAATAGGACTACAGGCCTACCAAAAAAAAAAAAAAAACAAAACAAAAAAATGCCCTCTTTCCTGCCATGGAAGAAGTGTAGGGGATTTAATAGGGCTAGAATAAGAGCCAGTGACCAGAGTTACAATTCCACGTTGGAGCAGTCCAATACATCATCAGGCTAGCTTAGCTTATGTTTCCTGCTGTAGCCCATCAGTCTGTTTCCTGTAGGAACTGCATGGCCATTGGCCATCGGGCAAATGCAAGGAAACGGGGCCAAGAGAGAGCCAAGGAAGAATTCCTTTGTTTAGGAAGTTATGTATTCCCAAATTTTCTAACTTGCATTGGCCATGCCCATTCTAGCCAATCAATCCATGGTTCCCCAGGTTAGATTGGCAGACAAGTACCTTCCCTCTGTCATCCCAACTTCACTGTGCGTGCATCCATCTCCCCTTTGTGGGACCCTTGCCCGCAGTGATCTACAGGGAATGGTCCAGTGGTTCCATGGGGAGTGCAAAGTTGCAGCTCCCTGGTGAAGCTGCTCAAATGGCCATGCTTATCATGTCTAGCCTCCCATTTGCTCCTTTCCTGTTATTAATAAGTAGCTAATTACAGTGGTATCAGAATTAGACCAACAATTTTAAACTGTTGTGCCGCAAGAAATTTTAAAACATGCAGTACATGACTATTTAGTCAGGGGCACTGCCTCTTTTCACTTAGATTGTCAAATGAAAAAATGACAATAGCCAACACAATAGCCGTCTGGTGTGGATGAATCAAAATTATACCTATTTTTTTGTCAGATCATCAATATATATATATATATATATTGGTGTGCCACAGAATTTTAGTAATTAGTTTATGTGTGCCATGAGATGAAAAGGTTGAAAATCACTGAATTAGACATATAACTCAGTGAGTATATTAAATTGCTCATGTTCACCTAGCAAACATACTATTTACATTTTTCTGTTAAGATTTTGTATCTAAACTATGTAAATATTAGAAAAGAATTCATTAGTTTTATTAAAATAGAGTTTTTATTTACCATTGCCGGAAACACCTAGCATTTGTAATCATGGTTTAAGTTAAACATTTGCGTACTTTTTAATTGATAGTGTGACAAAAATCCCTTCTCAGCCATGATGAGAACCTTTTACACTGGTGAGGATTTACTTTTTAATGATTTCTTAAATAGTGTTATGTACTTTAGTTGCACAAATATCATTATTGAACTGTCATTTAATTTACTGATATAGTTGCAAAGTTAATCCCCCCACATAATAAGTGGATTGTTTTAAGTGGAAAATGTATACCTTCACAAAATGAAACTGATACCTTACTCTCTTATTGTATATTTAAGGCTATGTTCAAGGTGGGGAAAATATGCAGGAAAAAATTATTATGCATTGTTTTCCTGCCTGGTGTTTTAGTCATGATTTGATTTAAACCAAACCCCCTGCCTATGTATGCACAGATCAAATATTCCACCCCTACACAGCGCCTATGTGTGACCCCACGCTGTGAGAAGAGAATTCATAGCCCATATGTCAGTCAGATGGTGATTCTTGCCCTGGCACCTAGATAGGCTCGCATACCTGATTGGAGTACACTTGCAGTTCTGGGCATATACCCAAACTGTGGAGTAGGCGCTCCAGATCTGGATATATTTTGGTTGATTAGTTGGCAGAGGTCATGAGGGCAGAACCCAATGTCAGGCTCTGAATTTGCCCAGGTGCATTCAAGGTGACAGTTGGGCAGCTGCACCCCTGGTGGAAATAACAGGGAGGGGGTATTTGAGTTGACTCTCTGGTTCCAGAAGTTTGCAGCCTGGCCTACAAGTCCCTGTCAATTCCAATTTAAACACTTGTGCAGATTTTATAGTTTCCAGTAGAGAAGTTAGAGACTCCATTTCTGGCTCTGATTTAATTCTACATTCCTGATTTAACCTAAAACACCCATTCCCGGATTCTAGACTAATTAGGTAAGCGCCTAATAAGTAAATAAGTTATACTTGACAAGCATTTCTCATCCAAGCAAGCTGTTGGTATTTTTTAAAAAGAGAGAGGGGAGAAGAAAGGAAAGGAGAGCAAGGCAGGGGAGTGGAGGAGAAAGGGCAGAGTTGGGGAGGAGAAGGGAGAGGAGAGAGGAGAAGGGAAAGAAAACCAGGCTGGGCTCTGCACTGTGCTTTTCTTCTACTATCTAAAGAAGACAATGTTAGAGTTGGTCCTCGTGTGGGTAAACTAACTTCACTTCAGTTTTAGGTGGCAAGCAATATCTTTAACCCACACAGTCAGCTCACAAATGGTTAAAACAAAAAATGAAGAAGAAAGCCAGGCAAGACTGTACTGCTACAGTCAATCTATCACCCACCACTGCTGGAAAAACAATTCAAAGCACATGCCTTCCTGGTAGGATGAAAGCACACTTCACAGACATAGGACAGCACTGGCTTTCCAAGTTTGGACTAGGTAATAACAGTCCATTTGGCAGAACCCATATTTGTACAATTGAACTACACATGATTTAGAAGTGGAAGGACCAGTAATAACATCCCTAACATGTCCTAGGGTCCTTATGGCTCTGATATCTCCATTTATTAATTCAATAAGCATTTTCCAAACAATGTGTTAGAAATATGTTGAAGTGGGGGGATGGCCTGTGGGGGAGATAAGTAGCCACATGTTCCAATGTAACAAAAGAGATGCGCCTGTAAGCAGTGCCCTGTGATTGGTGCTGTCACTGAAGATGGGGCAGGATCAGAGAAGCTTTGTGAGGTCATTAACATGGAACTGAGTTTATGAGGCAGAGGTGAGGGAAATAAGTCGGAATTCTAAAAGACAATTTAGGCAGAAAGAAAAGCTAGAATAAAATGGGGGAGGGGGGCGGTGGTAAATGTCTGAAAGCACTTGTGGCTGTTAGGCCACGGTGAGGAACTGAGTCCAGAGTACATTGAGGGGAGATGAAGGAAAGCATCAAAGGTGGAGTGATGGTGTTTGGAGAAGGCTTTGAATGCCAAGCCAGTTTACCTAGACTTTATGGTGTAGACCTGCAGTTATCTAACTGCTCTTCAGAACCCTTTAGGTATTTTACAGGTGTTCTGCAAATAATACAGATAAATTTTTTTCTCTGATATATATTGGGGTTTGGGTAAGATTTTGTTTGGAAATTTTCTTTTTAAGCAACTAGTATGGTCATCAAGGAGCTATTTTAGAGTGTTTGAACAAGGAGTTGACACGAACAGATCTGTATTGTAGAAAAATAATTTCAGTGATGGTGTAGAGGAGGAACTGGAGTTAGGACATATAATAGACAGAGAGACCAATTAGGTGGCTGCCACAATATTGCAGGCAAGAGGCCGGGAAAGCCTCTGCTAAAGCAATGGCATTGAGGATAGAGAATATAGAATGTATTCAAAAGCCATTTGGCATAAATAGTAAATAAAATAAGACCTTGAGTGAAAGAAGAATAAAAGATGACAAGTTGCCACACTGGTTTGGCTCAGTGGATAGAGCGTCGACCTGTGGACTGAAAGGTCCCAGGTTTGATTCCAGTCAAGGGCATGTACCTTGGTTGTGGGCACATCCCTGGTAGGAGGTGTGCAGGAGGCAGCTGGTTGATGTTTCTCTCTCATCGATGTTTCTAGCTCTCTATCCCTCTCCCTTCCTCTCTAAAAAAATCAATAAAATCTATTTAAAAAAAAAAAGATGACAAATTTATAATTTGGGTCAGTACATAAAAGAAACAATTAAAAATAGTCTCAAGAATAAATTTAGTGCTCAGATGCTTACAAAGAATTTGCATGCAGTTGAAAGATTCAACAAGGAAACTACTTTCAAGGCTCTCCCAGGGAATGGGGTGGGGGTGGAGGAACCTCAATGGATAGATCACCTAAACTAAAAAAAAAAAGACATTCTAGTTTTCTGTTTGAACTTCTGGGAGTGTTTATATTTGTGGCCAGAAAGTCCCAGGTATTATTAGGCTGTGTTGATGAACAAATTGACTTTCGAAAGCATTAATGAACTTGGCCGTGCATTCCTGAAAGATGACTAGAATCTAACCAGATTTTTAAAAATGTTTGCATCATAAAAGCCACGCCTGCAACAGCTTTGTGCTAGTGCAAGTTCCAAAGCATCAGTTTCCTAAACTTTGAGTAGAGGCTTTCATCTCTGTGTGAATCCATTGTCTCCACCACCACATAAACCTCCAGGAACAGGAACTCTAAGGAAAGTAAGGAGAGCAACCCTGACTCAGACATCACATTTCCAGGACTGAGGTATTGAGACGTTGTTAGTATGTTCCCCTGGCTTAAGGGGAATGAACTCTTCCTGTTTGTAGAGATGCTTCTAGTGGAGACACTCAGTATGCCGTCCGTCAGCTCCCGCACAGTTATTCCACCTCAGCAAGCACTTCCAGCCTACTCGAAACTCCGTCTGTTTCAGACTTCTTGCCCTTCCCTGCTAAGAGTCCCTCCTTCAGATTTATGAAAGAAAGCATTTCTTTCTGTGAAAGGTTTTTGTACACCCGCATCTGGAAGTGTTTATTTCAGTGGCATGTAAGCTATCTGTGGATTTAGTTAGCACCAGACCCCCTTTTGTGTACTCCTGCCTTAAAAATTTTATAAATGATCTCATTGAATTTGTGCCAGTGTGCACATGGTTTGGCTGATTGCTGCATATATCCTTTACCTGCCAGTCACCTTTGATTTATATTCCTTCTGCTAAGCTTTTACCTTCCAAAAATGGTGCCACTGAACTGTCCTCTAAATCATCTTATTGGTTAAATTGCTCCAAGATGAGTTGGTATGTTTTTGGTTGCCTATAGACAGATGAATTTATATTTTTCTGCCCTTACCCGCTTCTAGTGGAGCCAGTTAGAGAGGAGGATTGGCCATGTTATGTCATCGATCTCCTTATTCCAAATGAATACCATCTGAAACTCTATGCCAAGTCAAGACTAAAGTGACAGAGAAGTGTTCTCTGGCACCCACTTCTGTTAGATCTTCTTTTAAATAAGTCTGTCCCTTGAACTGAATCTGATGTGGGAACTTTATATTTCTCAGAAAGGGGAGAATAAAGTATCTCAAACAAAATAAGTAAACTTCATCAGAAAGATGGAGACTTTGTAGGCTTTACAGAACTTTACTAACTTGTGAGTTTTCTGATGTTTCCTAGAGAAAAGAAGGTGGGTTAGCAGTTATTTAAAACTAGAGGCCCGGTGCATGAAATTCATGCACAGGTAGGGTCCCTAGGCCTGCCAGCGATCAGGGCCAATCGGAATCTTCTGTCTGCCAGCCAGGGCCTTCCTTCTGGCTGCCAGCCAGGGCCTCCCTTCCCTGGCTGCTGGCTGCCAGTTGGGGCCTTCCTTCATTCTGCGCCGCCCCTTGGTGGTCAGCACACGTCATAGCGAGTGATCAAACTCCCAGGCGAACTCCCGAGGGGACACTTTGCATATTAGCCTTTTATATATAGAGATGTTGGCTATTTGTGATAGTGGTTTCTAATTTCTAAAGAGATCTTAAAGAGCTAATTCTGACAAAATGATGCATCATTTTGAACTAGTTCTCTAAGAGTTCATTGGCCATCAAGTATGCCATTTAACTCAATGTTGCAGGTGACCAGCTCTCACCACTGGTGGTAACCTTCATACTTCATGGGAATTGCCTACTGAGAGAGCCAATAGTGTGCTGATAGATCATGGCATTAATGATGTAATTTTAAAGTAGGTTTTGAATTATCTCACTTGAGCTTTGCAAAGCACTGCTCTTTTTCTGTTCTATATAATGGTAGAGGAGTATTTTTAAATTTCATGATTGTACTTGAAATGGTGTGGAAGCATTTAAAATACTTGGATTACACAGATCTTGGTATCATAGTTCACAGACTATTGGAAGCAAAGGATACAACTTCTAGGCTGCTTGGCTGTGGTCCCATTATGCCTGGAGGTATTTATTCCAAAAGACTCAGGAGGCTTCATTTATACTCTTAAAATTTTTATGTGCAACTCCCTGTGTTCTATCAAGGTGAAAGATGTCTCAGGAGTGTGGCAGTCATATTTGCATGGTTCAGTCAGTCGTGGTACTGATGTGCTTTTCAGAAGAGCATCATGTGGAGGACTGCTGTTAGAAAATCAGCACCAGAGGTGTGAGCACTGTATTTCCATTGAGATGTCACTTTTATTTAAAAGTAATAACTATGCATGTACAGACAACCTTTTAGAGAGTTATAATTGTGTGTGTGTGACTACACACATACACATGCATATATGTATATAGACAATTTTAAAAGATTGTCTTCTAAGGGTTTTAAAAGTAGGATATCATGTAATTACTAAAACAACCTAAAAAGTAGTATGATTATGAGTAAAGAAAGAAAGAAAGAAAGGAAGGAAGGAAGGAAGTAAGGAAGGAAGGAAGGAAGGAAGACTGTCTTATAAACCAAAATTTCACTGATACTGTTACATGTAATCATTAGCCTCCTAATAGAATTCACAAGCAGAGATGAAAAGGCTAGTTGGCCAACAGTGCCCTTCTGAATCAGCTGACTGGCCTAAGCCCCAGTTTAATCACTTATAAAAATTAGCAATTTTTAGTAAATATTTAGTAATATCACTTGGAAGCTTCTAGCAGAGTGCCTAAAATACAGAGCATGCTCAAAAAATGCAAGTGGAGTGTTTTATTTTAAAATCATCATCATCCTAATAGAGTTCAGAAGTAGAGATGACAGTGCTAGTTGGCCAGCAGCACCCTTCTGAGAACTGCACAGGGAAACCCAGCATGACGTCTGAGTGTGGGATGGAAACCCAAACCCACTGATGGGCGTTGTACCTTCAGAGAATTCCCTAATGTTTCTGTGTCAGTTTTCATGTGTATAAAATGAGTAATAATGTGATAATGTGTTCTTTATAGCTTCAGATACCTTGAGATCCATGAACACTGGACTCCTTTCCTGCCCCCCATTCTGCCCATGTGTGGGCAAACAGGCCCATGCTGAGGACCAGTTTACTTCCGGTGGTGGTGGCATTACTGACCACATATGGGAAGTGAGGCTTAGATGCAGAAGGAGTATGGTAAAAAGATGAAAAGCTACAGAGATTGTGGGTTGCAACAACTGACTGCCAAAAGCTTTTCCAGGAATGAGAGCTTAGAGAAGTTGGAAGCCTTAGATTAAAAGGAAAGAATGAAACATGTACTCTATTGCAAACTGGCTTTAATTATAAGTTTCCAACTTGAGGATCAGGGAAGGACCCTTACTCAGAAAAGATTTTTACTCCTGCTTTCACTGATTCCTAAACTTCTACTAGTGGAGAGTTAGTGTCCTCTCTTAAGTATATTTATGAAAATTCAGTGTTCCAAATATCTAGATGAGAGGATCCATAATTCAACAAGATTGTTGGGTGATGATATTTAAGTTGGTGACTAGTATGATCTTTGGTCAATTTCAGCAGAATTTTACTTGTTATTCAAGACAAATGAGAATTTATAGTGTTTCAAAAAATCTCCTAAGAATTTAACTGTGAAATCTCTATTCCCAAGTTATTTCAGTATCCAATAGTTATACACTTTTCTTCCAACCTAAATTGAATTTTTTCTTTATTTCTCCTCAATGGATAGAAAAATACTATAATGTTATATGAACAAACTCTCCAAGGCTCTTCCTAATTTTGGTTACAGTATTTCTCAGATACTTGATTGGGAAAATTTTGTCAGTGTCTCCATTTTAATCTCAAGACACTTTCTGAATACTACACTTCTCTTAGAGGTCAAGGTCTAGAGAAGGAATCCTTATTAAACTGGATAGATCTAAGCCCAGGAAGTTCCTGGTGATAGAGGGCATGGAGGAGTCCAGATCCCACCTCTTATTTCCATGACTTACTTTCGATTTTTCTCTCCTTTTGAACCAAGTCCTAAACTTTGACCCACTTCCTCCAAGATGCTTTGTGCTTCCTGGTCTGATCGAAACCTAATAAGGATGTATCCTATCCTCAGGTAGACCAAGGGACCATCTTTAATCTTCTTGGTGTTCCCCTCAGCAAAATATAATGATCTTTGTTTGTTTGGAGCCCAACACAAAAGATGGGCTCCAGATAAGCCCATGGATGAATGGGTGGACAGATGGATGGAATGATGGTCTCAAGAGAGAACAACCTTCCAGTGGACAAAGTTCAATCTCCTTGATCAGTTTTAGGCCTCCTGAACTTGGTATGCCCTAAATAAATGGACTCTTCACTACCTATGAGTAGTTTATGGGTCACTGCAGGGCAGCAAAAAGAATGATATGGTTGCTTCATTTTTACTATCAAATATTAATCATTGATTCCTCTAGAAAATCTACCATATTGAATCCTTAGCATATTGGGAAAAGTATGAAGCTCAGCTTGTAGCATCATGCTGGAACCATAATCGGAGCTGACATATATATGTTTGATTGATTGACCTTGGCACTCAGCACCCCAGTCAGCACTGAGGAACAAAGGTTCACATTCTCAACCAATAAGAAGGAACTTTGCTGTCAGTTATAAGGCTTTAAGTATTATCTTTTTACATCACTCTTCAATTATTTTGCAGTGGTATTTAGCAAATTTGATCATGTGTATAAAACAGCCAGTCCTCACAGCTGTTATTTTTATTACAGAAACCAATCTTATTTATATAACTAGTGGCCCAGAGCATGGATTTGTGCACATTGAAAGAAAATTAATTAGAAGAAAGATTCATGTGGTAATTATGTTACTGCCAAAAATTACATGTCAAAATAGTATACATAATATAGTATTATAAAATTAAAATACAAAATATCTTAATATCGCCATACGCCCTTTCTCTATAATAGAAGTTTCAGAGATGAAAGAAAATTAGTAAAATGTATATGAAAATAACATATAAATTGATTAATAAACAATAACAACATGATATAAAAACAACAAAGACATATAAAAACAACAAAAATGTGATATAAAAACAACATTGATAAAAACAATGACTGATAAATTGATTAAACTTATTTTAAAATCTCCCTGTACAACACAGTAAGAGTAAAAACACTTTCAGAGTGCTTGCCTAATTTCCCTTGTGATGAAATATTTACAACTTTAACTTTAACATCACACGCTTTTCAAACTCAAGAGAAAGCAACCTATAACTGACCATGTCCAAAAATGGGTTCAGGGAGGAATATTCCTATTCTGTCTAGAGTTTTTAATTTATGACACGGAATTCCCGAAGGAGTAACACTATTAAGAAGTTGGATGGGAAAATTTTCCTTTTCGGCATCATCCGTTGAATCGATGGGATCATCACTCAAATAGATGTGAAAATCCCTTTGAACATTTTCCATTTTCCGTACATGAACTATTTGGATTTCGTATTCCATATGGTCCATGTACCATATTTGATTTTACAATTTGAAAAAGTTGAGGACACTGGTTTTCATCCAGAATTTCTGCCTTAACTATATGGTCAATGTCATCTTCCATTCATAATTTGAATTCACTGTCTAATATCAATAATATGTGAGCATGAGGCAGTTCGTGTTTCTAAAATTCGATGACATGAATTTTAGCTATTACTTTGCCAAACAAATCAAATTTATATATATATAATTTAAAAGAGCATACAGCTTTATATTAAAAACCCTGGTACATTGTGCCAATAGTTGGTCTTCAGATAATTCTGGCGTCACATGCATTTGGCGCCAGCGTGAGCTTTATATGTATCGCGCAAGTGTGAGTCAATGTTTATTTTTAAATTGCCAGTGCATGTCATATGTACTGGCCAGTCAGACGGTCGGACGGACATATGGCTGGTCACTTAGCCTTTTATATATAGAGACTGCTCTTGATAGCAAGTTACACAGATACACTCACACATATACACACACATATATCCCAGAGAGCAATGTCCAACTATTGGACTCTGGAACTAGCCTTGTTATAGAAAATTATTATTTAAAATGGTACTTGATGAAGTATGATTTTATGAGCCATTGACCTGAAAACATTTAATGAGGACTAAAGTTGATAGTTAATAAGCAATTGTTTTTAAAATGACAACAATTATAAATATGGGACTAGAGATAGCACCGAATCATCACTATCCATTCAGTAAGCTTTTGTCTGTAAAATATTAGGCACCAGAAGTAACCATTGGGAAAACAAGATTTGAAAAACCCAAAATAACAGAATTATTTGGCTATTATGGCACATCTCTTTGTTAGATGATTATATATTCCAGTTTTTCTGAAAGAAGTGCCTTTGTTAGTGCTATACGCCTTATAGTTTCAGACACATTTTTATGATACATTTTTATGCAGGGCCATCAATTAGGACAAAAGTCTAGACATCTTGTTTTCAGATTTGGAAGAACAACTGTTTTTTTATAACAAACTCACATGCTGCTGTGACATGTCAGGCTCCCACACAGACTAAGAAGCTTTTCTCTTGCTCCATTAAGAAATCAGTTCCCAGAATATAATATCTGTGTTATATGGCCCAATAAAATCATTGGACAGGCCCTGACCGGTTTGGCTCAGTAAATAGAGTGTCGGCCTGCAGACTGAAGGGTCCCGGGTTTGGTTCCAGTCAAGGGCATGTACCTTGGTTGCGGGCAAATCCCCGAGGGGGGGGAGGGAGGGACGTGCAGGAGGCAGCTGATCGATGTTTCTCTCTCATAGATGTTTCTGACTCTCTATCCCGCTCCCTTCTTCTCTGTAAAAAATCAATAAAATATATTTTAAAATAAAAATCACTGGACAGCTTTAGTTTGAAGATGGGGCTTTCCTTGCTATAGAATTCATCTTTCTTTTTATGCCAAAGCAAAGCAGGTATTCCCAGGGATGCTGTGATTCTACTTTCCTTGGGGGAAAAATAGAAGAATTCTCAGGATTGAAACAAAGAGAAAATAGTGCAATGGGTATGTCCTGATGGCAGAATGGTGATTCTGCTCCACAGGCGGAGATAAGACTTGGGAAGGAGAGGAGAAGAGACCACCTCCCCGTGTACAATCAGGAAACCCAGTTCTCCTTCCCTGAGTGTATGATTGGTTTGCTTCTTCTCAATGACCAGGGAAGTTAGTTCCCCTAATGGGCAAGGAAAAGTAAAAGTCATGAGTAAGTCACGTATGTTGTTAGGAAGAATTTATTTTCCAGTCAGTTCATCAGTAATGTGATTAGTATATGGTAGACACTGGAGAAGAGCAGTAGTAGTGACCATCTGTGGAGCTCCATCGCTATCACAGCAATTGGCACACACAGCCAGGTTCCTGTTCATCCCTATTAACCACCAGCACCAACACTGGGAACAGAAAGGGAGCTTGACGTTTAATTGTGGCGGCGGCGATAGCAGCTCACTTTGTAGGTAATTGTTAAACTTTTCTTCATTGATTGCAGGTGCTTTAGGAATTCTCGATGTGAAAGATCTAAAATAGTTAAATTCATAGAGACAGAAAGTATATTTGAAATATCCACAGATGGGGGGAAGGTGGTATTATTGCTTAATGGGTACAGAGTTTTTGTTTGGAGTCATGAAAATTTTTTGGAAATACATACTGGTGATAGTTGCACAATATTGTGGATGTCATTAATGCCATAATGGTTAAAATGGCCAATTTTATGTTATATATATTTTTACACTCTCCCCAGCCCACCCCCATAAAGGCAACCACTGCCAGATCCTATGAAGGTCTGTGGCTTATACTGCCCCAGAGTCTGAAGGGACACTGCTGGAGTGAGAGTAAGGGAAGGATTGCGCTGCAAAGGCTTGTAAATAAGAGAAACGGCAAATTACCTTATCAGATCCTCTCTTTATGTTCTAATCTACTCGTGAGTTAACACAGTACCTACAACAGTTGCACATGGAGGCCGACAAACAGTGACGACTCATATTCCTTCGAAATGTGTGTATATGTAGGTCTGGATGTAAACTATGTGACGTAGGATAGTCATTCGTTACGTTGGCAACCAGGTGGGCATTAAATATTAGAATTGCAGTTACACTTTAATAAATATTTAAGAATTTCATTAAATTTTCAAAAAATAAAAATTTTAGCTTTTTAGTAATTGTAAAGCACCTTAAGGGCAAGACCATCATAATGGTGTTAACAATGCTGGCAGAGGAAAAGGTATACCTGCCAGAATTTTGGCCAAAATTCCAGAAGTATTTTTTGTGCTTTGAGCAAAGCATACTCTTTTGAAATTGTTACTAGAAGCTGTGGTCACAGCTCTGCCAATAAGGATGACATTCTTTGGAACAATTTGAAGGTTATTTATGTTATTTTCTGGATCAGCCCTAAGGGAGATCGTCTTGATGAATAGATATCAAATTTGACCTTGGGAATGCTGCTGACGGAAAACAGTTAAAGTGATTATATTTAATTTTGAAAAGATACAAGATGAACCAAAAGAAAAATTAGAACCACAGAAATTTCTCAAATGAAGAATAAACCAAGGTCTTTGGTGGGAAATGAAGTCAATTTTAAATTGGGCTATCCAGTTATTTGATATAAACTATTGCTTGTTACAAATAGTGTTAGCAAAAGCATACAAATATAAGTTTGGTTATTTCACTTATAAAAGGAATTATCATTTTTTTAATTTAAGGGAAAATAGTTTTTCTAAATCAGGAAAATTTGAACAAGAAAATGAAAACATTTGCCTATTTTTTAATTGTGAAGGGGAAATTTCACAAACAAATAATCTTAAAGGTAATTTCTATAGAGAATGTGTTCTGATTAAGGTGTATTATTCTAAGAAAACCATTTCAATGAATCTCTTAATTTATTTGTTATGTTGTTATTTCTGGAAAAGTTACTTAAATTCTGTGGGATGAGTGAGGGAATATGCATTGTTTGAAAAAGTTTCTACTTTATCATTTAATTTTAATTTGGAAAATGAGAACAAAATTAATTATGAAATATAAACAATCTATAATAATAAAAGTGTAATATGCTTATTAGACTGGACAGCCATACAATCTTCCAGACAAAGCTGGGGCTGCGAGGGCCGAGGAAAGCCACCGCAGCTGCGAGGGCCAAGCCCCTTGCATGAATTTCGTACTTCAGGCCTCTAGTATAAAATAAATAGTTGGCTCCATCAGATTATGTGGAAAAGAGAAACTTAGGAGGACATCTCAGACTGGGAAGGGAGGAGTAAGAATTAGAAGCTAATGGGAGAAGTTGAGAATCAAGAGAGGTGGGGTTTCAGTGTGGCCTTGTCAGCCCTAAGGTTCAGGGTTTAGAGCAGTGGTTCTCAACCTCCTGGCCCTTTAAATACAGTTCCTCATGTTGTGACCCAACCATAAAATAATTTTCGTTGCTACTTCATAACTGTAATGTTGCTACTGTTATGAATCATAATGTAAATATCTGATATGCAGGATGGTCTTAGGCGACCCCTGTGAAAAGGTCATTCGACTGCCAAAGGGGTCGCAACCCACAGGTTGAGAACCGCTGGTTTAGAGGGAGGGGAAAGAAGGAGAAAGGAAGGGAAGCAGTGATCTGCAGACAGGCAGAAAGATGAGCGTGATCACAGGCACTGCAGGACAACATTGGAGCAAAGGCTATGAGTTCCGAGTGGAGGGCACTGGAGGCTGCAGCCCAGAAATCCCGGAAGCAGCTTTCTTCCTCCTCTAAAACCCTTTGGTGTGTGTTGCCCAAATACTAGTACTTTCCACAGGGCTGTGCCACTTTACTCTCCCACCAACAGTCTATGGAAGTTCAGACTTCACTGAGTACATGCCTATAGTATTGTAAGTTTTAAACTTCATTAAAAGTTTAATAATTTGATAGTCTGCCAGCATTTCTAAAATATAGCATTGCCCTGATCAGTTTGGCTCAGTGGATAGAGCGTCGGCCTGCAGACTGAAGGGTCGCGGGTTCAATTCCGGTCAAGGGCATGTACCTTGGTTGCGGGCACATTCCCTTGTGCAGGAGGCAGCTGATTGATGTTTCTCTCTCATCGATGTTTCTAACTCTCTGTCCCTCTCCCTTCCTCTCTGTAAAAAAATCAATAGAATATATTTTAAAAAAATAAAATATAGCATTGAAATAAAACTAAAACCATCCCTGTTTTTAAAATGTTCCTTGGAGACTGCCAGTGCTCTCTGCCTTTGGTGTGGTGGGAGAAGCCCTTACCTCCCAGTCCTAAGGACAAGTCCGTGAGCTTCTCTCTGTCTATAACGTAGAGTCACAATATATGTCCAGCATAGTCCCAGAGTGGTTAAGAAGATTAAAGGAGGTGATAAAAATGAACATTCATAAATAGTAAAATTCTAGATACATAGAATAATTGAGCAGCCAAGAAAGGCCAGAAATATACTAATATAAGAAAGATATAAAAATAGTATCTAAAATATGTTGGTAACCAAAAAAAAAAAAAAACACAACTATGATATATAGTAACAGAAAGGCATATTACATTATTATTTATATTAAGAGGATAATCGGGGAAAATATCTATCTATACATATAGCCCATTCTAAACACACATTTATGTATATGCTTGTATTATATATGCAAAGAATTACCTCCAAGGACACATGAAACTGGTAAAAATAATTATCAATCAGTGAGTTTAGAGATGAGAGGGAGGCTTACTATTTAATATTACCCTTGCTATATTTTAGAGCTCTTAAACCAATTTTAAATATTTCCTATTTTAAAATAGTTTAAAGAAAATATTAGCTCATTGTAAAGCAGGGCCAGTAGGAAGTTCTACAAACCAAGTATGTCAATTATTTTTTTTTACTTTTCATTCCGTTATTTTAGTGTCCTGGTATCTAATATATCAGGAGTTGTATAAACCTGCCTTTCTGCACTTCTTTACATAGTCCTGGACACAGAGTAGGCTTATAATAAAGACTTTCTGGAGCGTGCAGGTAACTTTCCTTTACTATGGAATGGGTCTAATTTAGGAAGCAGGATTGCATAGTTGGCAGTCCTCCTAAATACTTTCCCCATAGTACCAGTGTGAAATATCATACTTTTGGCAGCCAGGCAAGTTTTAAGAATTCATGTGTAGCATTTCTTTTCTATTTAGAATTGTGGTCCAATGCCCAGTGCCTCGATTTTTTAAAATTATCTTTCTGAAATCTTGCTACATTTTTGCACTGGTTGAAATGAATTCCTTTGGACACTTTAGGAGCTGTTAAAATTTCCTGCAGTTGGAAAGTCACTTTGATTGATTTCAGCAGAGAGATTTGTTTCTTGCTGCTCTTTCAAATCCTCCCTGTTGTTTTGATCCTCCACAGTTTATCACTCCACCACAGTCAGAGACATGACATCAAAACTTATCTTCAAAAAGTAAACTAAGCAAGTTTTATCTTTTTAAAATGTAACATTGAAGAAAAGATAAATATATTACCAATAATTTCATCAAATCAGGAATTTTGCAAGCCTATGAAGTCAGCATCTCACACGGTGGAAACAGCCATGTCGTAAATACTGTATGATTATTCTTAAAAAATTGCCTCACAAAACAATGATACCTATACCAATCAGAGATAAATCAGAATATAATATAACTGTTGGCCTTTAGCCCTCTATGATCATTAATAACAACATAGTCTGTAATAGCTGATGGAATGATGGTGGTTTAGGAATTATAAGAGATTCCAGAAAGCTGTTGCATGCTCTCAGTGTTAGTAGCAGTATTCACTGTCTATTGTTTCATATCTATTATATCTGAAACAAATAACCCCAGGACTTAGTGTCTTAGGACAACAGCAATCATGATTTTTATAGGCTAGGAATTTTGGAGCAGATCTGGCTATGGTTCTCCATGTAGTTGCAGTCGAAAGTCAACCAGGGCTTCATTTTGGCGAGATGATGCACTTCTAAATGGCTCACTACATGACTAACAAGATTAGCTCTGGCCTCTAGGGACCTCAGTTCTCCATGGGACTCCTTAGTGTTCATATTACATGGCAGCTGGCTTATCCCAGAGCAAGGTGGGACCCTCAGTGCCTTCTGTGACCTAGTCCCAAAGGTCACATGCTGTTGTCACCAGCCCTGATTCAGTGTGGGAAGGACTAGACAAGGGTGTGGATACCAGGAGGCAAGGATTATTGAGAACACTCTTGGAAGCTGGCTACCATAGCAGCTAAAGCAGGATCTAGTTTTTAGAAAAAGAGCAATTTAGGCTCAGTAAATAAAAAGGGGTGGGGGGGGCAAAGTCAAGAGCTTCATCTCTTCTCCATAAACACAAATACTGAAGATTAAGTTATATTACATCCAATAACTGGTGATTTTAAAGGAGGAAATTTCTATTGAATAAAGGACCACAGTCAAGAACTGCTGAACATACTTCAGATTTTTTCCCCACTAACTCCTAAGTGAACATGTATCTAACATTAGATTTCTGTAGGATGACTAATGGACTGTAGGGTAATTCAGCCATTGTTTTTAAAAATCTGTTTTGGCAAATAAACCTGAGATTCTGCTGAAAAAGTTAAGGTTCACGCCCACTCTTTCAAAAAGGTACTGAGGGGCCTCTGTGTGTCCTCCCTGTGAAGAGAAGCCTTCCATTCTCCATGTCTAGCCCAAACTAACTAATCAGCCTGGCTTCAGTTTATCCTCTTCAGTAGGACCTCGGGCTAAGTCAACACAACTGGGATTTGGAATCTGGACTCCAGAAAGTCTGCATTTTTAAACCTCAGGTTTAGCCATTCTCTGATTTTAAAACTAGAAACATTTTAAGATATATGCTCAGAAGTAGATTTAGCATTAGATGAGATCCTATGTAATAAAACCCAATATGCAAATCAACCAAACATGGAATGACAGGTTGCTATGATGCACACTGACCAGCAGGAGGCAGATGCTCAACGCAGGAGCTGTCCCCTGGTAATCAGTGCACTCCCACAGGGGTAGTGCCGCTCAGCCAGAAGCCAGGCTCACAGCTGGCAAGCGCAGTGGTGGTGGCAGGAGCATCTCCCGCCTCCGCGGTAGTGCTAAGGACCCCAACGGGGCCCGGGTTGCGAGATGGCACAGGCCAGGCTGAGGGATGAACCCCCAGTGCACCAATGTCATGCACCGGGCCTCTAGTAATGTATATAAGATTCTTTGACACAGTGCTGTAAAGAGAATCAGGATGCAATAAATGAGATGGCATCACAGCTATCCTAATCTCATCATCTTCATCATCAGTCATGCAGTTGACCTTGACCTTGATCTTCTGTCTAGCTGTACTACACACTAACCTTGAAGTATGATTTTTAAAAAATGGGAAAGACAGCCTAGAAGAATTTTATACATATAAGTGGAAGAACATATGAAAATTACTTAGAGAAAAGCAAAATAGGAAAGAGGTTCTTTTAAAAGGCCACTAGAGTAAAATCTCAAAGAGATTCAGTGTCTTCAGTAACCAGCTCTTTTGTGAACCTTAGATGCCTCACATTTACAGCTAGAGTTTAAGACTAGATGATCTTAAAGATTCCTTCTATCACTAATCATCTCATTGATTTTGTATTTTTCTTTTTTTTAATATATTTTATTGATTTTTTACAGAGAGGAAGGGAGAGAGACAGAGAGTCAGAAACATCGATGAGAGAGAAACATCAATCAGCTGCCTCCTGCACATCCCCCACTGGAGATGTGCCCGCAACCTAGGTACATGCCCTTGACTGGAATCAAACCTGGGACCTTTCAGTCCACAGGCCGACGCTCCATCCACTGAGCC
This sequence comes from Myotis davidii, assembly GCF_000327345.1. Classification (NCBI taxonomy): domain Eukaryota; kingdom Metazoa; phylum Chordata; class Mammalia; order Chiroptera; family Vespertilionidae; genus Myotis; species Myotis davidii. The sequence goes on along the minus strand of NW_006300048.1, from coordinate 4,319,617 downwards.
AAACCGGTCTTGGCGATTTTGTATTTTTCTCACAACAACCCAATGGAATGTTATCTTTGGGCAAGTTACTTAACCTCTCTGTAACTCAGTTTCTTCATGTAGAAAATGAGACTAGCAATAATGCCTTTTCATGGGCTTTCTAAGCATGCTGTAAGTATTCTCGGTGACCATAATGATGATTTTTCAGATGAGGAAGCTGAAATTCATGAAAGTTAATGATTTTTTTCCTGAGGTCACATAGTAGTAGAGCTGGAACTTGAATGCAGGTCTAATATCCACATTATTTGCACACTAGCGGCTCAGTGCATGAATTCATGCATGGGTGGGGTCTGGCTGGCCCGCCCTAATCTGAGCTGTTCAGGGCCAGCCAGCTGGGGGGAGGGGATGCAGGAGGTTTGCTGGCCAGCCCTCCCCCCTCCCCGATCGGGGAGAGGGGCTGGTCGGGGGCTGGGCTGGCAGGGGGAGCAGCCGCGGGAGGTTGGACAGCTGGTTGGCCAGCCACAGTGTACGTCATAATGACCCATCATTCCAGTTGTTCTGGTCATTCTGGTTGCTTGGCTTTTATATATATATTCAAACTTTATTATTTATCTATTTTTGAAATATCTGATTATCACAGCATCAAAACACCAATCACCCTCTGCCAAGGTCATTATACAGGAAAACATACAAAATGAGAAGATGTGGCATTGTTTGTCCTCAGGATTCTGGATATCTGTGGGACACAGGTGAATGCTTCCTTCAAAACTAAGAAATCCCACCAAGTCCTCACCACCTAAGGAGGTGGAAAGAACTCCACCTCATTCCCAATGACTCTGTCTCAGTTCTGCTGACACTGCCTATAATCATTTATTTACCCTACCTTAGTTATGTCTCCGCATTTCTCATTTACTTGGATAAAGGAAATGAATTTTATTTTACAATCTATAGCAATAATTAATGCTTTGATTTTAAAACAGATTTTTGCTCTCCAATTCTCCAATCTTTGCCACTAATTGTCATTATGCTTTGGGTGAATGCACAGAAAGTAAAATCTCATGGTCTCCAATGCAGTTATTGCATCAGGGTGGCCCATGGCCCCAGACAATGCAAACGTCATTGTAGACATTTTAAAAAGACAGATGGGACTAGAAAGTAATTTTACTAGTTTTTTTTTGTTCTTGTTGTTCGTTTTATTTTCAAATATAACCAGACCATTATTTCTCAGAGAGTTTTTTTCAAAACAAAATGTCCTTGAATAGCTCTACAATTTCAAATATTGCTGCCTTTTCTCGAAATATTTTTGAACTTACTCTCTAGAAATTATCTTCAGAACTTGCAACACATTCTCTAGAAGACTCAGGGATGACAAATCAATCACATTATTTTATTAGCACACCAGATAGTTGTAGATTCAAACTACTACTGATATAAATATAAAAAGAAAAATTATAGAATGTGTGTTGTGGCTCAATTCAGTGGCTATGTATAGTGAAACTAAATTAATGCAGAAAATTAAAGAAATGTTAAAGGAAAAAAATTAAGTATTGCTTGGTAATAATGGATAATTATCATTTCTGGATGTCACTGGGCACATTTACATTGTATCACCAACATTAAGATTATTTATCATCAGCCCTGGTTGGTGTGGCTCAGTTAGTTGGGTGTAGTCCCATGCACTGAGAGGTCACCTGTTTGATTCCTGGTCAGTGCATATGCCCAGGTTTCAGGCTTGATTCCCCAGTAGGGGGCGCACAGGAGGCAGCTCATCAATGTTTCTCATTGATGTTTTTCTCCCTCTAAATCAATAAAAACATATTTTTAAAAAGTATTTATCTTCATATACTCTAAGTTTACCTGGTGGAAAAGTTAAATAACAAGTTCTACAAGAACCTTTTTAAACAAAACCATGTTTAGTTATTATATAGTTCAATTTTTATATTTTATATTATTTTTAAATATTACAAATACATTATTTTACTGCCCTATAAAACACACAAGCTTATTAACCTGGTTTTCTTGGTTTTCTCACAGTCTACTTATAGGAATGTTTTATCAAAATGGATATTTTAAATGTTATAAAGATGCAATACTGTGCTAAATTAGGCTATAAATTATTAATTTGAAAACAAATACATTTTATTCTTTTTCTAGAATATCTTTATGTGTTATAATAGTCAACTATTAGGAAGTAAGATGCCTTCTATGTGCACATATGCTATCTTTGGACACACAGGCCTCTGCTGAAATGCATAATTTATTCTACATTTGTCCAAATTTAAATGTTGGTTTTTGTGTTTATACTCATTCTTTTGTATACTTATACACACTTGTATTTGTTCAGAAGACTTCCCTTTAGCTTTTACCCTGTTTGGGTACATTGATTTGTGATAAAAATAAATAAAAGGAGAGTGAAGGGTACAGAGTCAGAAAAATGGAGTTGAATTCTTGAAAGAGATTGCAGTAGAAGGCAAGGAATTAGATTTTTGGCCGCTGACACTTGACTCAGGGGGTTTGATTCAGTGAGGCCACAGTGTGCAGTGAAAAGAGCAGAAGTCAAGAGGCTTACACTTAAAAGTCCTCGGCTCTGCCACTACCAGTAATCTCTATGAAGGGCCAAGACAGATCTCCTGACCTCTGTGGGCTTCCTCATCACAATGAGGACTTCAGATGACTTGGTTGCTAAAACGCCTTCCAGCATTCACATTCTGTCATTCCAGTTCTGAATGTACTGGTTCAGGTCTTCTTTTTCCTCTGTATTACTTGCATGCAGACTACCTGAATATCCACAGGTATTTAATTTTGAGAATTTGTATTAGTCAGCTCAGGCTCCATAACAAAACACCAGGCCTTTATTTTCTCACAGTTCTGGAGGCTGGGAGTCCACGATCTGGGTGCTGGCCAATTTGGTTTCTGGTGAGAGCTCTCTTCCTGGCTCACAAATGGCACTTTCTTGCTGTCTCCTAGTATAGTCTTTCCTCAGTGAGAGCGAAGAGAGAGAAAGATCTCTCCCTTTTATAAAGCCAGCAATCCTATCAGATTAGGACCCCACCTTTATGACCGCATTTAACCTTAATGACCTCCTTAAAGCTTTACCTCCAAATACAGTCGCATTGGATGTTAGGGCTTCGACATATGAATGTGGGGGAAACACAACATAAGCCTCAGCAGTTTCCCTTTATATTTCACTCTTTTTATTCCAGATGGCTCATACTCATTGTCCTCCTTTTTAAGATAAGAAGAGAAGAGCTAAAATTTCATGAGCTTCCAAAATTAGAGAAGTAATAAATATACTACCAACAAATGTGTGAGAGAAGTAGAAGTAGAAATGGCATTTTGATGAAACTTTTCTTCAGCACTTTATTATTGAAACTTTGTCACCTAAAGCACAAAGGCTTACAGAAAAGCTGATAGAAGTTTATAGTGAACACCCATAGACCTACCACCTGTATCCACAAGTAGTATTTTATTCTTGTTTTGTCTACCCATCCTCCATTCATCCACCAACCATCTTTTTAAAAATCTCTTTCAAAGTACGTTGCAGACACCAATGCTTAAGCATGCATATTAACTAAAGTTTTATTTTTCTTTTAAGATAAAAGTTTTATACAATGAAATGCACAAATCTTAAAAGTGTATCATTCTGATGACATTCTTTCAGATCACCATTTTAAATCTTGCTATGTTCTAACACATGTTCATTGAAAGAGTTATGTTGTGGAAAAAGGAATTCTGTGCCATAGGTAGAAGCTATTTATAGTTTATGCTAGTTGTTGAAACCACCACTAATTAAGTTGCTAAAAGGACAGAGCTCGGAAGGGGGAGCATGAAGAAAATTTTCAAAATTCGTTTTTTTTTCTCTAAGGGCAAATTGACAGGTGGTCAGAGGCCTCCGAATACTTCATACCTACATTTATAAATAATTTGCTTTCTACCTTTGTTTTGCTTTGTAAATTCAAGGTCAGGGAAATGGGCAAAAAAAGACATGCTGTTTCTCCTCTCTGCTCTCATCCCTAGAAATTCTTTCTCCACTAAAGAGAGAGAATCTCTGGTGGTTCCTGATACATAGTTGTTAAGGATGGATGGTTGAGTTAGTGAATGAGTTTAAATGAATGACCACCCCAGCAGTCAGAGGGTCCTCTCTGGGGCTCCATAGTTGGTGGTGAGGAGACAGTTCTGACAGATCCTCCATGGATGGAGCACTGTGCTCTCCAGAGTGTTAGAAGGAGGGATACCAGGCAGTCTACGACGGGCCTTTCTCATTTATAGGAACGTAAAGTCCGTTTAGATGTCTTTTCATGTGTATACGTATATAATACATAGAACTAGAGCCATATATACATTTGTATTTACATATACAGACACACCAACGTTATCTGAGCTTACTTGGAATATTTGTCAATGAGCTTCTTTTGCTAGTCCCTGAATTTGTTGTAGATTTCTCAAAAATCTACAAGTTAAAGTCTGTCTGAATCCACTGAAGTCTTAGTTGCTCTTTGTGGTTTATGTCTCAGCTTTTTCTTCCATCGCCACTCAGAGTTCACCACTATCTTAATGAGTTCTCCCAGCATTTAGCAGTGTTCATGGCTGTTTTCCTCCAAAGTCACTTACAGGGCGCTCCCAAGCATTGGAAGGAATTGTTTGTGCAGGGGACAGTTGGTCAAGAGGGTATTTTTTTGGTATTGCCCCCATCCTTTGGATGTGCTATGCTATTTGTCTTTCCAAGCAGGCACTCTTGAAGGGGGGGAAAAAAGGCAAACCAACCAACATATTCTCAAGATTGAGAGTGACTTGCTTTTGATGTTTGGACAAGAGTTGGCACTGCTGCGATGGTCTGCCTTGTTAAGCACTGCGCATGCCATCTGCAAGGCCATGCGGTCTCCTGTCCCATTGCTGATGTCCCCCATGGAAACGGGCAAGAGATGGACTCATCAGTGAGATCTGGCCCATTTATTCAGAGTGATACAGTGACGGAGAGGAGCCAGAATCAGCAACAGGTCTTCCATCTGAGGCAGGATAGATGCCAGGCAAGTCTTGATCACAGAAGCCCAGCCTGGAGGCAAAGCATAGGGGCTACTATTGCATTGCAGCAGCCGTCTGCAGTTGTGGACCCAGCCACCGAGTAGCATTGAAACCTCTGACTTGTGATGAGGAGACAGTCCATCCTGGGAGGAGGTTGGAGCAAACATCAGGAAATTTAGGAAGCAATGGCTATGGTGGAGTGCAAGAAACAGGCAACAGGCACTGAGGAGCTCGGAGAAGGTGAGCCGGGCCGGAGTCAGTAGGGATGGGCCCATGGACAGAAATGGCACCTAAAGGGAAAGGAATCCCAGCAGCAGAGTCCTAGTGGGAAGGAGGGAGGGGTGGTAGCCAATGAGTCAGTGAAATGAAATGACAAAGTAGACTGGGCAGGGTCGCAGCAGAGAAAGCCACCTACTCACAGGTGGTTTTACACTCTACAAGGCAGAAGCATTGTGCGACGCAGCCTCAACTAGGCAGGCGGGTGGTGACATCATCCTTAAAAGGCTGAAATGGATGGTTCCATGCTTAGAGTTTTTTCTTTAAAAAGTATAATTATTGGGGCAAGAAAAACTGTTTTGAACTTGGTTTTTAAATTTTACTTTACATTTTCCTGGGGTTTAAGTTGTATTTGCTTCCAGCACGGTCTAAATACCTACTTCAAAGCAAACATTCCACCAAGAACTTGTTAAAAGGAAGGGAAACCAGCCCCTGTGGCTTCTTGTGCACCAGCTATGGAGGCGCTCACAGAACCAGGCTTGTGAGCTGAGTGTAAATGAATCTGAAACCTACAAATTAGATTTCCCTTGGAATACACATGGGCTTAAGGGAAAAGAACTTGGCAAATCAAATCTGACCATATTCAGTAAAACCTCACTAATTTGCACTAATGACCAAGAGACCCATTGAGAATTACTGAATATTTGTGAGGATGTTTAGCATGAGAACAAATACCAAAACGGGTGAGGGGATGAGGGGAATGGAGGGAGAGTGGGAGGGGGAAATCAAACTTCCAGCATCAAACAAACATACTTTCTGGTACAATGAAGAATGTATTTGAACGGTTACTGGAATGAAACCCAATAGCTTAATGAGTGCCTTGCTGTGGTGCGCCTGCCCGCTGGGGAGGCAGCCATGTCACACAGCCTGCTGAAGCCAGCAGCTAATGTGCACTTAGGTAGGGAGGCCTTCGCTTTATTGAAAGTTGGGGGGTTGTGGTTTTTGCAGGGGTGTGAACCAATGAGATTCTACCATGTGTCATACACATTTGTTATGGGCTTGCACATACAGGCTGTAAGTCTGCATTGAGGATGGGATTGCTTATTACTGCTTTCTAAAAACAAACAAAAAATAACAATAACACGCTAGCAGAGGTCAGCAAGGAGGTTGGAATTCTGACTAGCTGAACCTGCCTTAGATGGTAGTGAATCTTACTTGTAGTAGAAGATACTTAATTTCAATGATTCTGAATTGAAGATTGACCAGTAGCCCTTACTTGTGATAAAAACATCATTAATGAAAGCTGCATCTTCCTTTAGAAGCAGCTATCCAAAAGCTCCTTTGAAGATTGAATTATGTGTGGCCCAAATTCAGTCATTACAGTGACCTCTCTTGGACCTGTTTCTGAGGAGGAAGTACTCATTGTTTTGTCAAGCAAGGTGCCTGAACTTTTCTTTTTCACCCCAAGCTCTCACTCTGCTCCTTGCCTCCTCTCTCTATGAGCAGATTCAGGTCTTGCCATCCTGAGTCCTGTCATTGACAGTTCAGTTCACAGTTACTATAATTGCCCTTTTACATCAGAGTCCTCAGGAGGTTGGAGGACATTCTACCTCGTACAAGTGATGTACTCCAAGTCTTTACCTCTAATGCCCTCATGATCTTGCCTTTGACAACCTCTCCTAACTCATCTCCCACTCCTCATCCTCTTGCTCATTCTGCTGCAGTCACTCTGGCCTCTCCCCTAAGCCTAACCTACTCCCTTAGGCTCTTACCTCAAAGCCCTGCCACTTGCAGTTCTGGTACCTGACTTGCTCTTTTGGCATCAGTCTGGATGGCCTCATTTCCTGTAGGCCTCTGATCAGATGTTACCTCAGCTGACAGGCCTTCCTGAACCTTTACTCTAACAGTCTCTCCATCCCCTCTGCTGGGTCCCCATTGCTTTTCCCAGCCTAACTTTTTCCCACAGCACATGTACCCCAACCATGCTATATATTTCTTTGTATGTTTGTCGTATATGTCTCCCACTATAATATGTCGCATGAGGGTATGGACTTTGCCTGTTTTGCTCACAGATGCATCCTCAGCATCTAGAAGAGTGACTATTAAAAACACTGGATACTTGATAAATAACTAATGAATGGTTGCATGAAAGATATAGTATAGATAAATAGAAATATCCTAAAAATATGTACTGACCCTTTCTCTGGTTAACTTGGGTGTTTGTTTGTTTAATGATTTCTCTTTGAAGGAAGTTGTTAAAAGTTTTTTTAACTGAGTGCTGCTCTCTCTGGCTATACCCTTTTATTTCTTCATAGCAAACAGATATCAAGTCTAATGAAGGCTTTCTGAATTATTTTTATCTCCACCTCATACCGTCAAATCCTTGTTGAGACTAATTTCTTCATTTAGCTTGGAATTACGATTTTCACAATAAGAAAATAAGCCTGCAAAGAGGTAAGCTGTGCATTGTCAAGGGCTTTTTCAGAATTTTTAATTTTTTTATTAAATTTATTGGTGTGATAGTGGTTAACAAGGTCATATAAGTTTCAAGTGTACAATTCTATGATGTATTGTGTGTTCACCACCCAAAGTCAAATCTTCCATCACCATATATTTGGGCCCCTTTACCCGTTACTAGTTCCCTCACTCCTTTACTCTGGTAACTATCATACTGTGTCTGTGTCTATGAATTTTAGTTTTATATCCCACATATGAGTGAAATCATATGGTTCTTAGCTTTTTCTGGCTGACTTATTTTGCTTAGCATAATATTCTCAAGGTCCATCCATGTTGTCACAATGACAATATTTCATCTTTTCTTATGGCTGAGTAGTATTCCATTGTATCTTCTTTACCCAGTCCTCTATCACAGAACACGTCTTGGCCACCATGAATAATGCTTCAATGAACATAGGGGTACGTATATCTTTTCAAATAAATGTTTTTGAGTTTTGGGGGGTAGACTGTTTTCCACAGTGGCTGTTACCACCAGCGGTGAATGAGGGTTCCCTTTTCTCCATAACTTCTCCAACACTTGTTATTACTTGTCTTATTGATAATAGCCATTCGAACAGGTGTGCAGTGGTATCTCATTATAGTTTTGATTTGAAGTTCCCTAATAGGTAGTGAAGTTGAGCATCTTTTCATATATCTGTTGGCCATTTGTATGTCTTCTTCGGGTAAGTGTCTGTTCAGGTCCTCTGCCCATTTTTAATTGGATTGTTTGGTTGGTTGGTTGGTTGGTGTTAAGTTGTCTGAGTTCTTTATATATTTTAGATATTATCCCCTTGTCAGACGTGGTGTTTGCAAATATCATCTACCATTCAGTTGGTTGCCTTTTTGTTTTGTTGGCAGAATTTTTTTTAATTAAAATTTTTGTTCAAGTCTGAGATTTTCTTTTTTTTAATTTCATCTTCCAATAAGTCTTTACAGCCCACTTAAAAGAGACAGTATAGTGTTATCTGTATATATAAAAGCCTAATATGCAAATTGTCCCCTCTGGAGTTCGACCGGGAGACTGGGAGTTCCATTGCTTGCTATGACGTGCACTGACCACCATGGGGTGGCGCGAATGAAGGAAGGCCCCTGCTGGCAGCCGGAAGGCCCGGATCAGCCCTAATCACCTGCCAGGCCTGGTGACCCTACCATGCACGAATTTTGTGCACCGGGCCTCTAGTTTTATTATAATACTTATTTACTGTGATAATCCTTCACAAGATGAAATGAAAGCAAGTAGAGGGTACTTCACTTCATTCTAGGGCTCAGAGAAGGCTTCGTGGAGGAAGAGTTGCCAGAGCTGCATTTTGAAGGACAAGAAGAGTTTAGCCAAGCAGAGGGGAGGAGCTGTAGAGTGAACCTAAGTAAAAGTAGAGTTCCCAGGAGGTGTGAAACAGCGTTGCATGGTTGGGAAACTACCAACAATTTAAACGTATTAAAGCATAAAGTACATGGTGGGGAATGGCTGGAGATGAGAAAAAAAGGGTGGGGGTTCAGGCACGGAGATGCCATAGTTGGGAGCTTGGCCTTAATCCTTGGTGGGTGTCTTTCGAGGGCCTTAAAGCTGGGAAGCAAACATCAGAATTAGAGGGAATATTGTAGTGCTTTCAACTTCTCAGTGGTTTTGAAACTTTACCACATAACTTGTTCTTCAAACAAAATCTTACATATTAGCTTAATATCAAAATTAGATCAAAGCAGAGCTGCCCAGTTGAGGTTGGGCTGGAAAACTCAGAACGTCCTAGCTTGGCATCCCCGTCACTCTTCTCCTGGCCCTTTTGTCAACTCGTAGGACACCTTCCAGAGCCTCCAGAGCTTCTCGGCACACACTTTAAACAACAGCCCTTTCCATTTATACTAGAAAACTGACTCAGGAAGTTAGAGTGTCTCAATGAATTAATGAAAGAGCCCAGAATAGAACCAAATCTCTTGATTCCTAATTTAGTGCCCCCCTTTTTAATCTAAAATGCTGTCATTGGAGAAAAATTTACTATTTCATACAATAGAAATTCCTTGCTCCTGTTGCACAGGTGCAACATACGAGATAAAATTTGTTCAAGTTAGAGTAAATATTCTGCCTGCAGTACATGTTTATTAATCACTGGAGGCCTGATGCACAAAATTCGTGCAAGGGCCTTGGCCCCGACCCCAGCCTGCCACCGATATGGCTGGGGCCTCTGCTGCCAATGCCTCTGCCGCGCCTCTTCTTCCCCACCCCCACCCCCGCTGTGGCTTTGTCCAGAAGGAAGGATGTCCGGTCTAATTAGCATGTTATGCCTTTATTATTATAGATTATGCAGTTTTTTAAATATACTAGATTCTTTTAGAATTGTGTCCTAGTTCATACAGTTCCCTTGGCTTTTTTATGTTGAAAAAATGCCAAGTTATTCCTCAATGTAAATGTACAGGAACTAGATATAGGGAGTTTTCTGTTAGGATCTCTTGTCAATGGGACACCTTCCCATTAAGTCTTGATAGTGCCTGACCTCGTCTGAATAGTATATCCTGGCTGAAACCTGCTCTAATGGCTAAAGCAGTAGAATAAGAGTCGGGAGACCTGGTTCTACTCCCAGGCCAGCCATTAACTGGCTGAATAACATTTGGAAAAGTCACTCAGACTCAGCTGTGCAGTGAGAAGGTTGAATTAAATTACCTCAAAGGTCCATTCCAGCTCCTCCAGTCTGACACTCCAGTTACAGTATGTGTTGTGTTTGATCTTTGAAAGTGTTGACATTTTATGGACTGTCATAAGCTTTCATTTTTGGTGGTCCTAATGATTCAAGATAGTTGGGTACATGAAGCAGTAAATTGTGAATATCTGCAAAGAGAAGTCATTTATTCATTTACTCATCAGTGCAAAAGATATATGCTGATGCAGTGTGTGACTTTATTTGCAACTATATTTCCAATCTGGGCATTTGAGTAGCTTTGAGTAATGCAGTTCGGGCAATACATTCCCCATGATCTCGTCAGTACAGCCCAGCCTTGGACAGCCAGTTAGCAGGTAGGAGGATGCTTCTGAAGAGCTCTTCTCAGCTCAGTGAACATCGTGCTATATGAACTCTTTAAGGGCCCTCAGAGTCATAGAAGTCCAGAGTCCTTTTCTGAACTCCCCATTCCATATTTTTCTGCAGAAGCCCTGCCTCAGTGTACTGTTGAAAGTCCTTCGCATCTAGCCTATTACTCTAAGAATAAGTGAGATATAACAAACAACGACATTATTATATTGTAAGGACAAGAAATAGGGGGTAAGTTATAAAGCAGAACATTTTTATTTACACAGCAGTGTTTTAATAACCAGTAAAATTTTGGAAGAGAACTAGAAAAATAGTTAAAAGATAAATGGACTTATGTTTCAATGTTATGATTTTTCACATACACTAAAGTTCGTTTTTATTTTTTTGAAAATCCTTGAATTTCGGACAGGACCCTGGGAGAGTTGTTGGCATCCTCTGGTCAACACATTTGTCAGGGTATTTTCTTTTTTCAACGTTCTTCTATGGTTCTATTTAGCAATAACCTCATTAGCAACACATTCTGAGTAGTATAGTATGATAGCTGCACTACAAAGGGGTTCTGTATTCCATTTGCCAGGATATAACACTCTTATGACAGGGAAGAAAAAGAAAACTTGCTATGAAGGGGAAGCTTGGACATTATTTACTCTAAATACTGGAGCTTTCCATTTGAAAGTTTACAGAGGCTAAAGAATTGTTGAATTTGGAGATTTCGAAATAAAAATCTGCAGCGAACTCTAAAAATGTTTCCACCTTAAAAACAGGCCCTATTCCCTCCTGTGAGCATTTGCCGTACATAGCTTTGGATTAGCCTATAAGTTATTTTCATCACAAATACCTTTCACGGAGAGACACAGTATCCCCCTCTTCTGGAGTGAAGCAAACAAAACATTCTGGCTCAGGGCAACTTGAGGACAGACTGTCTTGTGTTGAGTTAGGTGCACTTTTTTTTTACCTCTTTCTATCCAGTCTATTTTTTAGGCTACATCAGGTTAGAGCGATGAAGACTCTGAAAGGCCCAATCCAAATGAACCCTAGCAGTATTCCAAAAGTGCTAGGAACTGGCAAATTTCAATCATTTTCAATTCCAAATTCTTGTTTTCTTTTACCTTTGGCTTTATGTCATAATATATGAGTTAAAACTATGGAAAAATATGTAATCACTGATTTTGCCCCATTGGAACCCTTGACTTGCTCTACATAGGCAGAATATATTGCAGCCAACGTCACTGCATACAGAGAGGTCACACATGCAGAGAGATCCTTCAGGCTCAGGTAACCATAGAAACAAGGCTCTGTTGACACAGCTAAAAAGAATTCATAATACATAAATGCTTTCTCTGGTCCCTATGCATGTACCTCTCACTGCCTGGCATAACAATATGTAGGAGTGTGGCGTTTTTCCAGCTGGGGGTGAGTGGGGTAGGGCACATGGATTAAGACTAAGCTATATCTGAACTCACTCTATGAGGTTGAACCATATGAAATTGCCATAATTGTAAGTCAAAACCAAATGAATGTCAACTGTTTCATATAATTCAATCTAGTGATTATTTTTATCTGTTATCAGTTAGCAGTGACCCTTCAGTCACCTTTGCTCCCTGCATAAATTAAATTCACCTAAGTTAGCAAGCCATTTTCCAAAACAAAGCAATTCAGAAAGATACAGAAGGCACTCTGGGCCTCAGTTTCTCCATCTTTAAAAAGGGGATGATAATGGCACCTGCCTTGTAGGATTATTGTGAAGATTAAATGTGAAGGTCTTAGCATATTGCTTGGCACATAATAAGCACTCAATAAATTGGGCCAACGTTGGCATTGTAATCATTGTCAGCACCTTACTTGTTTGTTCAACAAATATTTATTGGCATCTGACTACATGGTAGGCTGAGTGTCAGGCACTGGGACCAAATTGCTGAGCAGGCTGTATTCCCTGCCCTACGGAGCGCACAAGCAGGTGTATGGCAGCTAATATGTAGTAAATGCTACTGTTAGGTCAACAGGTGCTCTGGACAAACACAGGTAAAGCCTAACTTTGTCGTAACAGGCAGGGAAGGCTTCTTGCAGGAAGTATCATCTAAACTGAAACCTAAAGGACTGGAAGTTAGTTAAGCAAATGAACCAGAAAGATCAGTCTCATCAGCATGAGTATAGAGTAGAGGCCTGAGGAGGAGGGAGCATATGTTTGTTCTGAGATCTGCAAGTAGTTGAATGTGGCAGGAGCAGGGAACCAAAAGTGGAGTCACTGCTTTCCTCCTGCTTTGCATTTGTTGTGCCATAAATCAGCAGTTCGCCTGCCACTGCAGCAAAAATGTGTGTGATTTCTACCGATGTGATGAACTTATTGCCAGTTGCCAGTTTGGATAGCTTGAGAGTTGCTTACTAACCATAATACTTTTTGTCTATATGGAAATGGCTCTTCTATACAGGTATTTCTGTATAGCAAACGCCCTAGATGGGAAAAATGGACTAATACAATCTGGCCTCCAGAATAAAAAGTATTTTTAAACAAATCTGTTCACAGCACCCCATAATAGCAACAGTAATATGATTGTAGAAGCTAAATTACCTGTTTCTCTGAAAAAAAGTCCATTTTTTAAAAAGCAAAGCCAGTTAACATTGAGCTAAACATAGACATTAACTATCTGCCTAATTGATCTGGATCTTTTTTTCTCTAAAGCAGAGTAAACAAGTGAGCATGAAAGACTGCAACAGTCAGGTCCTTCCAGGGAAGCTGCCCCCCAAACAGAACGTCTCGTGCTCCATCAAGCCCATATGTGTTCAGAAGATATGTTTTCCTCTCCTCCCTTGTCTTCTTACATGGAACTCACATGTCCATTATGCTACTTTATGTTTGATAAAAGTGTTATAAGTGATGCCTTACATTTCTATTCTCAGATTATCTGCCAAAAAAAAGATTAAAACTGTATACAGTGTGAAAGAAAGAAGCAAAATCTAGACAACAAAAACGAAGACAGTAATTTACCAATTAATATTCCTTTGAGAATCTGACTATTTAATAAATGGGTGTATTTCTTTGAATCTAAAAAGATTGCTAACTCTTTAGCCTAAGTTTGGGTTAGTTTATGATTTAGAAAATTGATTGAATTGAAATGTATATCTTTCACCCATCTAATAACATACCTATAATTCTATGCTTATAAATGCTAAAATCCCCATGATTTCTTTATTACAGATTTTATTCTCATTTATGAGTTCCATGTTAAACTGTTAAATCAACGGAATCATCACCTTAGCTTTAAATTAGCACAGCACATCATTATGGAAAGCAATGCTATACATTTAATTGCTGTTTTTAAAAGTTATGTCATGTTGCCATGCCCTACATTTGTGTTCAGATGTTACCATGTTTAATTTATAAGGAGTTTGTTTAATTTACAACAAGCTTCTGGACTTCGTCCTGTTATTCATTAGCTCCCTCAAAGCCCAGCTATTTGATAATAGCTATTGCTGTTGCTGTGTGAATATTTGAAATACAGGGAAACTAAAGTGATACAGGATAAGAGGACATATGTTAGAATTGGAAAATAGAAGCACAGTGTCGCATGAAATGTCAAACTACGTTTTAGGGCACTTTACTCTATTTCCGTAAATGCAACATTGCAAATACTTGAAACTGTTTTCATTTGGGTCCTGACTTTCCAGCATTGAAGGAACCATGTCTAATGATCTTGAGTATTCTTAGAGGAAAAGAAATTATATTTTACATAATGCTTTGCATGTGTGAGTTCCCTCTGGCAGGAGCGCTGTAATTAGTGTGTCGCCTCCCAGAGAAGAGACTATCTGTCTTAAAGGTGCAATGACCACATTTGACTGCCAGCGCTGAGCGCATGCAGAACGTTGTGATTTTGTTAAAGGGTAAACACCATCTCTTTCACTTATTCATCCCCTCTCCTCCTGCTTCTTTGGCTCAAGTAGAAGAAGCAAAGGACAGCAGAGTACAAACAGTTTTCTTCCTTCCTCATTCAGCAAACCAAGGAGAAAGATCTTGGCTTCTTGACATTAATAACTTTGCTTCGACTCTACTTGGAACTATTTGGGCAGCTTTTCAAAAATGAAAAGGGTACAATAAAAGAGGACTGACCTTCCTGTTTCACTCAAAGAAGCAGATTCAGCAAAGCCTCGCTCACCTCTGGGAATGACCATATTCTTCCCAGGAGACCCGAGATTGGAGAATATTATTTTCCTGCCCAACTTTCACTGAAGCTATTAAAAGACAATCAGCTTATATAGGCATAGTGGCAGGCAGTTATGAAGCTTTTCATTCTTGTTATTAAATAAGAGTAATGGGAGTATAAATGCTTGGCTGCCTTCTAGACAGTCAAAAAATGTTCCTGATCAGAGGAAGTGGGGAAAAATTAAAGGCTATCCTTGAACCAAAATAGAAAAAAAAAAAGTGCAAGAATGTGTCTGATACTGTATAATGCAAGAATGTGTCTGATATTTATCTACATTGTACATACATGCTCATGTCATCTGTCAGAGTAGTCTTTGCTGTATATTAACTTTTGATTTCCTGCAATATTTGAAAAACTGGCATTGATCAAGGGTCAAATACAACACATTTCAGGTCAATACCTGTGGTTGCACAGTAGGAGGAGTGGAGAGATATGAAGAAACCATTCTACAAAGATGACAGTTTCATTAGGAGAGAAAAGTAAGGAAAACTGTGCCTTCTGATTCTGTTTTGCATTAGTTTGCATTCGTTTCTGAGCGCACTAGAGACAGGATGTCTGCTGCCCCTTATCTGTTACAATGTGGGCCATAAAGCCTGGAGATGAAAAACTGCTGCCTCAGTAGAAGCATCTGCCAATCAAAACTGGCCAGCCCCAGAAGTGGGGCTCCAGCCCATGAGCACCTCCCTCCTCCATGGCAGAGAGACCTGGGTGGAGGGGCAGAGTTAAACACACTGAGTTACATGACCCTCTTTAGAGAGTGCAGCATGTTTATACACAGTTCCTGGTGATGGGAAAAACCTAAGCTTTCAAATCGAAAAATGTAAGTCCTTCATTTGGATCTGACTGTTCTTTGATAACCCAAGAAGTTCAAGTTGCAGAACTGAATGGAAAGATGAACTCAGTGGTTGTTTTCATTTTAATATGTACCTCATCAAGAACACATTCTGTGCTTCTTCCTTTTCATTTTTATCTTTTAGATAAGGAAATACTGTGTTTTATCTCTGGGGGTTTTCTTGGAACTTAAGGGGTATTGCTAATCCTGTTTCATAAGAGAGACTTCAGGTATTTGAATATAGCTATTCTGTGCTCAGATCCTGTTAGAAAATCTTTAAAGGAAAAGAGAATTATCTAAATAGTAAATAAGTGTCTGTTTATTTTTTATATGAATAATGTTTTTTAATCACACTTTAGATATATCAGAATGCTTGCATTTCACTGTAGTGTGTTCCTGGTGATGAGCAGGGACTGAGGCTAGTGGAAGCTGATTGGAGCTGAGTCTACAGAGGCTTAAAGAAAAGAAAAGAGGCCCTAGCCGGTTTGGCTCAGTGGATAGAGCGTTGGCGGTCCCAGGTTCGATTCCAGTCAAGGCCACGTACCTTAGTTGCAGGTTCCTCCCCAGCCTGGGCCCTAGTCGAGGCTCATGCAGGAGGCAACCTGTCGATGTGTTTTTCTCACATCGATGTTTCTCTCTGTCTTTCCCTCTTTCTCCCACTCTCCCTGAAAATCAATGGAAAAAATACACTTGGTGAGAATTTTTTTTTAAAAAAAGAAGAAGAAGAAGAAGAAAGACTGGACAGGGGAGGCAGCAAATGGGGCCGCAGGACAGGGAGGCTGTTCAGTGACGTTGACCCCACTAAGCTATCCCACTCCAGAACCGAGCTCAACAGAGGAACAGAATGACTTACAGTAGCTACTGTTCGGTATTAGTTTTTCCCAATTGATTGACTGCTTCTTTCCCAAGTATACGGTAAAGGATCGCTCGGCATCAACGAGAGTGTCCTATAGGCAAGGGGAGCAGTTGGGAGACCAGTTAGATGACGGTTATTACAAGAGGTCACAGAGGGATGATCGTACAATGTATTTTGCTTCGGGAAAGTTGATTTCAGCCACTTCTTTTTTGCCTGTTATCACCATTCCTGCATTCCTTTTTATTCCCCTGTTGGGGGCCACCTCTGTTTTCACTTTTGTAATTTGCTTTCTGTGCCTTTATTTCTAAGCCCTGAGCACAGTATAACCATTCATTTGTTTAAATGACTGCATGCCATGCCAGTGATGTCTGTGTCTTGTTCATTCTTCCATCTCGGTGCACAGCCCAAGGTTGGGTACAGCGTAGACACGCAGCACGTATTCATTAATGCACCCGTTCGTTGAGTGTGTGTTTTCTGTGATGACTTTGAACTTCCTGAGGGTATCAGTGAGTCCAAGGCCAGTCTGATGCAGAGCTTGAGAACGTGGGCTCTGGAGCAACCGGCTAGGTTCACAGGATGCCTCCACCACTTAGAAGTGTGACCTTGGGAGTTACGTAGCCTTTCTAACAGCGCCCGCCTCACAGAATTGTTACAAGAAGTAGATGTGTCACTACAAGTACAGTGCTTAGCACAGTGCCTGGCTCAGGGTAGTCATGGTGTGTGAGCCTCTGTGATGGTCATAAAGAAACAAAAGCTTATTTCTCTTTCATCTCCAGAAAAGGAAGGCAGCATTAAGTAAAATACTTTCTACAGCCGCTAGGACATTATTTAGAAATCTTAGCAATTTAAAACTCTCAGGGGGTTTGAAGGGAGAGTAGAATTGTTTTGAATTACACTGAAGAACCTCCTAAAGACAAAATGCGAAATCAAATTGTTGCCCGTGAGATTATGCCTGAACACACCTTCCTTATGCCTTGCCCAAGGTTAGCTCACAAAGACAAATATGTAATGGAAGTAGCATCATTTTATGCAAATTAACTTATAGTTTTGGGGAAAACAAGAGTATGTGTGAGTTGATAGTCTATTTTATTTGCAAAACACTAAAAGGTAAACCATACAGAGAATTTAACATAGCTGTTTTTCTATAAAAAAAAATAATCTCCAAATTAGGAGAGTGGATAAACATAGCAGAAATATTTTTAATGTTTTCATTTTCTTCTAATGTTCATGAACACCGTTTCTCATGTGAGGGTTTGAGGGGAGGAGAGGGAAAGAAGGCAGAGGCATGGGAGATGAGAGGGTTCCTGCTCCATTCAGGTTTTCAGAGGAGTAAGTCCTTCAACAGCCTTGCAATCAGAAGTTAAGTAAAAATGTAAACTTGAAACCTTGCTGAAATTTGACCTCTCAAGCCATTTTGAGGTGGGTGCCATATTATATGTTCGCAGCTCGATGGCGTAGTTAATGAAGCCGAGCAAGGCCCAAGCATGTCACAGCCAAGCATAGTGCGTAATTAGGGGAAAATAGAAGAGTGGGATTAGTTGAGAGGTAAAGAAAGCCAAATGGAAAAGGTAACTACAGTCCGGAGTTTGTCTGGTGTCACCAATAATTACTTTCCCTCGGGTGCCCATTGCCTAATTCTGGCTTAAATACTTTAAAAATAGTTGATTCTAAGCTCTTCCTTCCTCACTAGAATACAGTAAAAATTAGAAGCAAAGTCTTTTGAATTTCCCCAAGGCTGGAAAATAGAAAATATTGGTATCATTACCATGAACGGGTCTTCAAATGTCTAAGGATGATGGATTTTCCATTCCCTTTGGCACCCAAATGTATAGGAAATGCCTTAGGGGTCCCTCTTTTTTAAACAAGGAGTCAATCTTCATCCCTTTGGCAGGTTATATTCCTGGAAAAGGCCTGACAAGTCAAAATGGTGTGAATCAGTTTTCAGTTTTCCCATAGAAACAGTTCTCAGTAGGAGTTTATATTCTTGACCAAGGGCTTGATGCCCAGCTTTTTATAGAAATAACTCCAGACACCAAGATTTCATCAACTAAATCAATTAAAGAAGGCACTCTAGTATTTCACAAGTTAAGACTTTTATGTATTTTTACT
Organism: Myotis davidii; assembly: GCF_000327345.1. NCBI lineage: Eukaryota > Metazoa > Chordata > Mammalia > Chiroptera > Vespertilionidae > Myotis > Myotis davidii. The sequence continues at coordinate 4,300,891 of NW_006300048.1, read as the reverse complement.
GTAAGGGCATAGGAAACCATATGGAATCTTTTTTAAAAAATTTTTCTGTTTTTATTTTAAGGAAACTAGAAGGCGACAACCTGTCTATATTAGTATGGAAATGTAAAAGGTTCTTTGGGGAATATTTTAATAAGTCTCTTCAAGGAAACGTATGGCCATTCAATGATTACTCTTTGATAAAGAAAGAAATCACACTTTTTCCTCATTGCTAATTTTACTAAGAGCCAGCACAAGTTTTAGAGAATGAGTGTTTTGGTTGATCAATTTGAGTTTGGGTTCATTCCCTCACAACTGCCTTATAAGGTGTGCTGCCAGCCCTAACTGAGATGGACACTAAGCACCAGCTTGCTCATCACTGGGTCCCACCTGTGTCCCTCCAAGACTGCTGTTTCCCTGGGAAAGAGGCCCTTGTATCTCCACATTCTACCCATCCCAGCCAGTTTGGAAAACTCTTTTTATTCTTTATATACTGAAGTGTCTTTACTCTACTCCTGTATGTAGGCAAATTTTATATATGAACACTTCAAAATATATGTAACCAGTCTAATGGAAGGTATTATTCAAAATTATTGAAACCATTCCAATGAGGAAAGCTAAAAAGCTCCTATTCCCTTCTTATGGTCTCTGCACATGGAAAAATCCTCAAGTCCTTGAAGCTTACATCTAGAATTCCATCTCCTGAACTAAATTCATTGTCCGTGTTCACCATCTGTCAGTGGTCACAGACTCCGCATTAGATTGAACTCCCAAAAAAGAGGAGCTGTAGTTTGTGGGCACGATTCCTACACTAGCAAATCTGGAACATAATCTGAATCTGTACCTCTGGCTGAATCAGTAGTTGATTAAGAAGATAAATGTGGCTGTGCAGGAAGTAACTGAAAGCCATAGTGGTGGCTTCACAGCACAATATGTGTTTTGAACATACACACTGGATGGATGGATAGATGGATGGATAAAAACAATAGCAAAATAAACCCAGCTTCCCAAGACTCTGACAAAGAGCAAAATAATTGGTGAGAAAGAAAGAGTTCAGTATTTCGGTCATAAATTTCCAAGACTTGTTTCTGTTTGAGTGTTTTGTCTTGCTAACCACAGGGAACAGTTGGAGCGAGTGAATCATTTTTGTTCAATTGCTTCTCTGGCGCTGGCCCTGAGGGACAGACTTGATGATCTAATAGGTCTTTTCCATTCCTAATATCTATAATTTTGGCTATTCTGTGGCAGCTTCTTATTGCTTTAAATAAGCCATCTTAATTCAAAAAACATACATCTGGATTTGACCTGCCTAATATATGTCAAGAAGTGTGTGTCCCTTCAAAGCCCCACTAGGGACTTTCTAAGAGACTGAACAGAAGGGAAAAAAAGAGCAAGGAGAAGTGGAGAGACTATGAGTCAAATGATTTTCTGCTAATTTTATTTAAGTTTTTATTTTTCAGCAATGAGATTATCCCTTAGGCCTCTGTAAACCTTTTGTTTTGTTAAAATCTAATCTGAACATTATTAATACATTCTTACTTTAGTGATTTTTAAGACGTGTTGATTCTGTTTCTTAGAAGTTGCCCGCATTTTGTTTTTCAGTGTTTGGTCATCATCTCTGACCAATTCTTGGCTTCATCCACCTTGCAACTTCTCAGACTTGAGCATCTAAGGAGGAAGTGGTGTCTGTGCAGTACTCCCATGTCAACCAGGGGTGGTCCTCAGGCCAACAGTGTTGGGAAGCATTGTTACGAAAACATAATAACTGTCTTCTCTCCAGCTAAATACATCACCAAACCTGCGAATTAGCTTCTATAAATGTACAGCTATGCAGCCTTGATAGCTGTTCTTCTGATCATCCATCTGGTTGACCTACTGGAATAGCTAACCTTTATTCTTCCTGCACAGCGATTTTCTTTTAATGTGTAGGTCTTATAAGCTATTGTCAGTTAATATTTTCTCCTGCACATATTTAGTTACTTTCTGAGACTGTTCTTCCAGACAGGAAGAATAGAGGACTGTGTTTGTGAGTCCTATTGTCCATCAGTCTGCTTCATTCTTCCTCCCAGACTGGTTCAGCCTGAATGCTGAAGTACTTTGCTGGACTCCAGGTCGTTACAATTATGGGCAGGTCAGATCAAGATGAAAATTGGGATTCATTTGGCATGCTTATCTCTATATCATCCTCTATAGAAGGGCTACATATGTTGCCACAAATAAATAGGGTTATGTACACTTATTCATTCAACAGATATTTGATGATCATATACTATATATTCCAGGCATCTCAGTAAATTGTGTTGAACTGATTCCAGATATAGTACCCAGAGCTTCAGCTATAAGGTAGTCTCTAATATCACATTTGAACTGAAATTATTCACAAGTTAACAAGGAAGTCATCTTTCACTCACCTCTCTGTTCTTCTATAAAGGAAAGTCAGACAGAATGCAATTGTGGAAAGTGTGCTGAAATAGTTAGATGTCCTGGCTCCTACTCCTGCCTCTGTCACTGAACTCTGAGATTTAGATAAGTCATTTAACCTCCCTGCACCAGTTTTTCATCTAAAATGGGCATAGTAATCCTGCCTGCTTTCTAGAATTGTAATGAGGTTCATATGAGATAATAATTACAGAAGTACATTGTCAACCATAAACCACCGTGCAAACATACAACATGTTGTTATTGATATCAGCTGAAAGGAAATGATGAAGGCAAATCAAGGACAATGTATCAAGAGCAAGCAGTTTGGACTTCTGTAATATTGATCAGTGTCTAATAGAAAAGGTAAATGTAAAAGCAAGCCAACAAAAAATCCTGATTAGAAAAGGCCAGTCGCAAAGATCCACACAGCATATGTACACAGAATATAACTGTAACATTTTTCTCATCACAAGGGATGAAGGCTGCAGGGAATTAAAACTCAGAATGAACCTGAGAGACAAATGAAGGTTGGATTTTTTTCTATATGAGTGGCTCTTCATTCTGACTGAACATTAGAATGAATGCCTCTGCCCCACTCACAGAAATTAATTGGTCTGGGGGTGCCGTCTGGCCTCAAGGTATTTTAAGATTCCCAGGTGGTTCTAATGTACAGTCATCTGGTGTTGAGAAAAATCACTGTGCTAGAAATCACAGAAAGACCTCCAGAAGTCTAGTCATAACGTTAGAATTTATGGACACAAAGAGATAACTGTCAACAGTAGAGGAATATATGTGTCTAATGAATGATAGAGAAAATTAGTGGGACCCGCAGGCCTCTTATATATAGTAGCTTAGGCTACATCTCACCAGGTAAAAGAAAATAGAGCAGAGGAAAAGGCAATTATAGGAAGCTTTCCATAACTGTTACAGTTTCCATTTGAAAATGAGTTTCCAACCAGTAATATGATAGCTACAGAGTGAGTGGAGTGGCAATAGGTATACGTAAACATGAGCATTAAGTGTTATTTTCACAATTCTTGTTCCCTGTAGTAAATATTTATATAATGGCTAATCTGAGATGTTATAACTAATCATGGCTAGTTCCCTTCAATGTGCAGACACTTTGATTGTGACTAGACTTGTAGTCTCAGATCATTTACAGAAATGCCAAAAAAAAAAATCTTTCTGTAAGAAAGACAGTGGCATTTTATGCTTAGCAAAATAACTGTATCAGCAATTGGAAAAGTATATGGTAGTTAGCACAGTCCCAATGCAAGAAACAAAGTATTCGCCTTTCATCACGTGCACAGGGTCCAGAGCATTGTTCTGGCTTAAGCACAAGAGTTCAATCGGATCCTAGTGTCAGAAACCAAGAAAAAGTGCCATTTATGTGTGTTTTCAAGTTCTGTTTTTAAACACAGAAAGAGCCAAGAAAGTTAAAGAAACTTTAATCCTAAAAACTTTATTTCCGGTGTGGAAAGTTATTCTTTACTCTTCAAAAATATTTTCAATTTGGAAAAGACAAAAATGTTCAGAAAGATCAGTCCTCCCATGTTCTCTCCAAAGACCCTTGTCCATTTCCCAGCAACATACATGTCCGTCTCAGCCCTGCTCCTTTTCCCACTGTTCCCTTCTCAAAGTTCCCTTCGTTTTGTTGTCTGCTCCACAGGGTTCATCGAAGGGCTCTGAAGTTCCTCCCCGCGGCTTCCTGGTGTCTGCACTAGTCTTGAGCCACTTGTCGCTATCTCTGTGGTTAGCTTGTTGGGATTGGTAGAAGTTTAGCTCTTGAAGAGATCAGTGAACCCAACTGCTTATATCATGATTGTCAGGTCTACAGTTATAGTGCAGAAAAGGAGCAAGTGGAAAAGCAAAGTGACGAAAGGCATCAAAGGTCAGAGATGGTCTCAGAGCAGTTTTTCAAAGCCTGCTACTTCATGCACCTTATCAAAGGGCAGTGCTGCAGAATTCTGTTCCAGGCCCTCCACAGAGAAATGCCATTTTTATTTATTTGTTTGTTTGTTTGTTTGTTTATTTATTTATTTGCAAGAAATGCCATTTTAAAGCTTTTTACTGATTGCTGATCACTTCCAGTTATAGCGAATGAATGGGTAGCTCCTATCTGCTACATTGTGAGTCCCTGAAGACACTGTTTTATGTCTCACATATCTGTTTTCCTCTTACATGGTGCCCAGTCCAGTGCCTGGTACTGAGAGGGCATTCAATAAATGTGTGCCAAATTAAATTGATTTTATAGATATGTACACTTTTAACTTTGGTTTTAACAAAATAATTCTAGCCATATAATTTTTGTATTCAGCTAGACCTTTCCAAGACCAACAACTTGGAAACTTGCTAAGTGTTATTTTTCATTTCCTAGCATTGTTCAATTCAAATATTCTTCATGCCGGTGATACAAATCCTGACCATCCCCAGAAAAGCATAATTGTTTTTTGTTTTGATATACTGAATTATAATTTACATACAATAAAATGTATTCTTTTAAAGTATATAATTTGATGTATTTTGATAAATGTATGTAATCATATAACTACCATCACAATTGAAATTTAGCATTTCCATTGCTAAAAAGAAAGTATCATGGCCCTTTATAATCACTCTTCTTCCTCTATTACCAGCCTTATCAACCACTGATCTATTTTCTGACCTTACAGTTTTGCCTTTAGAATGTCATGTGAATGGAAATCATACATATGTACTGCTTTGAGTCTGATCTCTTTCATTTAGCATAATACATTTGAAATTTATCCATGCAGGTATAAATAGCTCATTCCTTATCTATACTAATATACATTTTGCATTATTTCCAGTTTGGGGCAATTATGAATAAAGTTTACATCAAAGTATGTTAACATTCAAATGTAAGTCTTTATATAGGCATGTTTTTATTTCTCTTAGGTTTGTTATTTTGAAGAAGTTCAACTTTATAGTTCTTTTTAAAATATGTTAACATTGACATGTAATTCTTTGTATAGGCATATTTTTTTCTCTTCAGTTTGTGATTCTGAAGAAGTTCAATTTTTCAGTTCTTTTTAGTTTGTATAAATGTGTGAGCTGAGAAATCTTTGTTTATCATAAGTTCAGAAAGATTTTCTATTTGTTCTTCTAGAAGTCTTATCGTTTCTAATGTTCAGGTCCATCATTCATTACTAACTAATATTGGCATGTGGTGTGTGATAAGGATTCTTTTTCTTTCCTTTGTGTATATGGATGTTCAGTTGTTCCAGCTTCTTCTGTTGAAAAGACTACCAAGACTCTTCTTTCCTCTACTGAATTATCTGGGCACCTTTGCTGAGAATAAATACATCACATACATGTGGGTGTCTTTGGGGGGCTCTAACTTCTATTCCATCGATCTGCATCTCTATCTGTGTGCTGTTACCACACTGACTTTTGGACTTTAGCTTTCTACTAACCTTTGAAATCAGGTGGTGTATGTCCTCTATTCCTTTTCAAAATTTTTTGGCTGTTCAAGGTCCTCTGCATTTTCATTTAGAATCAGTCTACCACCTTTTACAGAAAAGCTTGGTGGGATGAGAAAGTAATTGCACTGAATCTATAGATACGTCTGTGGAGAATATCTTAACAAGATTGTCTTCTAATCCATAAACACAGTATATCTCTCTTTAAGATCTTTTAAAATTTTTGTCATCAAATCTGGTCATTTTCATTGTACAGATCTTGCATATATTTTGTTAAAATTTTCCTTAAGTATATTATATTTTGCATGCCTTTGTAATTTCTTAATTTCTGTTTCTGCTTATTCATTGCTAGAATATATAAATAAAATTCATTTTTATGTTGACCTCATATGCTGACACCTTGCTAAATTCAATTCTAGTAACGTTTTTAGATTCTTTGTTGGTTTCTATGTAGATAGTTGTTTTCCGTGAATAGAGGCAGCTTTATTTTAGCATTTCCAATTTGTATTTCTGTTTTCTTTATCATTGACGGTGACTAGGAATGGTGAGAGTGGACGTCTTGCTTTACTTCTGATCTTATGGGGAAAGTGTTCAGATTTTCACAATTAAGATTAATAACTGGGTTTTTCATTGGTGTCTTTTCTCAGACTGAGGAGCACCACTGTTTTCAGGCTGTCTTTTCCTCTGGAGGTGTGTATGCCTCATTCACACAGGCCTTTGAATGTCACCTTATCGGAGGGCAGGACTCCCACCCCATCTCTCTCTGTCCCCTTATGCTGCCTTAGTTGTTTTCATAGCACTTCCACGGCTGTCAGATTGTGTATTTATTTATTGACTGTGTCACCCCACTAAAAAGTTCAATTTAATGTACTCACGATGCATCCCCCACATTTCAAACACTGCATGGCACATCATAGGCACTCAGTTACTACATGTGAATCGGTGAAGAAACAAATACAAGCCATTTTCAAACCTGTGAGTCTGAGTTAGCCAGGAGCCTTACAGTAAGAATAGGTCATTGCCAGGCCGAAAGGTGTATTAAGCATTGTCTGTAGAGAGGATAATTAATATGTCTTGATATATTTTCAACTAAATATAGATACTGTTGTGTTAATAAAATTCATTTAGATACGTCATTGAAGGATTTTTTATCATTACATATTTCCTCAGTCAGTGGCTACCAGAAGTATAACTCCCATGTGAGTGCTTTTACATTTTTTTATATTTCCTCATCCTCAGATTTTTTTCACCATAATGTATGTTTTTAACATTCCCTTATACATTATAAAGATGGGGATTACTACTTTTAGGGTTTACTAGGCCAAATATAAAGTAACTTGAACTTAGTAACTTAGGTTTGCCTTAAAGCAAAAAGACTGTGGTGTGAATGCTATTATCAAGAGCTTAGCTTTTCAAGTATCTCAGGCTCCGTCCTTTGAAGGCCAATGCAGCCATCCCTTGGTATGGGGGCTAGAGGGGTGGGAGAGGGGAGAGCCCTCGGGGATACCAAAATTCAGAGGTGCTCTTCTCTTATATAAAATGATGTAGTGTTTGCATATGACCTATGAACATCCTCCTGTTTAAGTCATCTCTGGTTTACTTAAAATACCCAATACTGGGTAAAATGCTGTGTAAACAGTTTAGGGAATAATAACCAAAGAAAAGTTTGTACATGTTCAGTAGAGATACAGCCACCTTAGGCCTAACTACATACTACACGTCAGCAGCAACATAACCTTTTTATTTTGTAATACGTGGACATGGGAGGCCGGGTGTATTTGATTTTCTCTTATACAGTGGGGCGTTGACTTACAAGTGTCCCTATTAACGAGTTTTTTGAGATACGAGCCGTCTCTCGGTCGATTTTTTGCTTTGAGTTGCGAGCCAGCTTCAGATACCCCACCGCTAGCTGGCACAGCGAACGTCACAGTGAACGCCACAACATCAGCCCAGCATCACATGTCTCACTCGTTCACTTTAATGATTTGACATACGAGTAATTTGAGGTACGAGCTCGGTCACGGAATGAATTAAACTCGTAAGTCAAGGCCCCACTGTACTTTCACACAGTGTTTGAGATGAAAGCACCACAGTCTTGAGAATGCACCCTAAGTTCTTCCCCTTTAGGTTTTTTTCAGGTTTAGAAAAGCCTTACTTAATGGTACACTTTGGGGCCAGTCCTTGTTTCAGGTACTGTGCACCCCTGTACCTGCTGAAAAAAGCCAGAAAGGGAAAAGTTCCTTCCCCGGGTGGAAGCAGAACTGATCTCACTTGACACTCTCAGCCCAGAAAATCCGTGATTGCGCCATTGCCAAGCAGCTATTACTACTTTATAGGCTGATTTCGGTTTTAGAGGACTTCAGCACTGCCTTAGTTTCCAGAGTATGTGGTGAAAAAAGATTCATACAAGAAAAGAGTGGAAGTAGGTGCGTTACCACCTGTACTACTTTCCTAAGACTGCTGTACAGCGTGCCACAAACAGGGTGGCCTAAAACAACACAGATTTATTATCTCACAGTTCCAGAGGTTAGAAGTTCGAAATCAAGGTGTGTGCAGGGCTAGTTCCTGGGAGGGCTCGGAGGGAATCAGCTGCCTCCTGCACGTCCCCTACTGAGGATCCAGCCAGCAACCAAGGCATGTGCCCTTGACTGGAATCATGACCCTTCAATCCACAGGCTGATGCTCTATCCACTGAGCAAAACCATCTAGGGGTGGTCTTTGTCCTGTGTGTCTCTTATCTCCTCATGCAAGGACACTACTCATGTTTGACCACTGCCCACCTTAATGCCCTTGTCTTAACTTGATCCCATCTGCAAAGACCCCATTTTCAAATCAGGGCACAGACACTTCTTCCAGGAATCAGGACTTCAACTTAGCTTTATGGAGGACATGATTCAACCCATAGCATCATTTAATTACTATTATATCAAGATAGTAATTGTAAATAAAACTAGCCCCAGCATAAACCCCATAAAAATGGACTTACTGATTTTTATGGTGAAACAAATCACCAAAAAAAGAAAGAGAAACAGAAGAAATTCAACAGGACACATTAAAGTGAGGGGTAAACAAATATCCCATTATTATCTCTCCACTACTGGTAATGATGTTCAAAATGTTTGAAAAATATAATTTCAATGTTCGCTCGAGAACAACAGGTAATGGAATACCTCCCCTCCACTTTCTCATGTGGGATAGAGGTTGGTCTTTCTCATTTCTGCACCCAGCACAGAGAGCTCTCCAGTGGCCTAGGGACCGAGAATCCCGATGCGGGGGTGGGGAGGGGCGTGTTTTCGAAGCTTGTCACTCAGTCTATTCAAGGGACCAGTCCTTCTGCCCTTGACTGCCAGGATCCTGCCATTTCCTGCCATACCTGCCTGGATGGTCCACCCACCTAAGCTCTGGGGCAAGGCCAATGATTCCCAACTGTTTTGAGTATGAAGACTCCATTTCACATATTTTTATGGGATACCTACCCTCTCCCTATTGGTAGCAGTTGTGCAACCCTTTATCTAAGTAAAGCTACTCTGCATTTTGTTTTATTAATTGCAAATATATTTGAAGATAATATATGCTTCAGAAATTAAAGTTCTCAATTTATGAAATAAGATATTTTGCAAATAAAGTGTTCATGTATATTGATGAACATATTGATTTCAGAGAGGAAGGGAGAGGGAGAGGGAGAGATAGAGACGTCAATGATGATAGAGAATCACTGATTGGCTGCCTCTTGCACACCACCTACTGAGGATTGAGCCTGCAGCCTGAGCATGTGCCCTTGACCAGTATCGAACCCAAGACCCTTTGGTCCACAGGCCGATGCTCTATCCACTGAGCCAAACTAGCTAGGCTTGGTTTTCTTTACATGAGGACTATTCAAACTTGAATAGTCTTTACTCATGTACCAAATATTTATTGAGCATTTAAAGTAAGACATTTATACAAACTATAATAATGGCTTGGAGTTCAAGAGATAGAAGTTATTAATTAATGTAATGAATTATACTAACATTTACAAATAGAAGTATGCATCAGTAGAGAATTATAATCAAAATATTTCCGGAGTTGAGAATATGAGTTTCAATAAACGTGCATTTGCTAAAAGTTAAAATTCTCCCAAGAATATGATTTGATTATATGTTGTTATACTTATAACTAGATTACAAATACATCTTGAATACAAATATAAACACATTATACTTATATAGCGCTTGGCATTTTACCAAAAACTTTCATGTACAGCATAGCCAAAGCTCTTTTCTCCGAAGTTAGATTATCGCATCACATTTTAAGGTATTATAACCTTGCTTGACTTTCTTTCATTAGAAGTTTGACTCTCTAATGTCGCCATATAATTGTGTTTACGTGAAGCATTGGAAAGAAGGTGTGGAGTCCCCATATGTTCATTTCAGCCTGGGTGGCTAAATGGCTTGTAACAGTCAGTGCATGAAAATGGCCTAGATTGAATAAATTAGCAAAATCACAAAAGGAAACCACTGTAGGAAATAGTTTTACACATGTAATTGCTGAAATCCTCTAGTGAATGTGTCAATCTGTACTAACTAAATAAATTTGTTTATAGACATGTTCTGTATTAGCTTCCACTCTTTCACAGCCCTTTGCCAAACAAAATCCCACTAGAAGTAGGATGTTCACACCCGAGCAGGAGTTTCTTGGATAAATATTTTTACTATATGGAGACCAAAACCACTTCTACAAATTTCTGACTTTGATTGAAATAGTATATTTCTTTAGCTTTTTTCCTCCCATCTTTTCTCCTGGCAGCTACTCATGCATTAGCTTACCTCCTCTCACCTCCCAGGCCTGTGCTGAAGCAGGGGCTGGCTGCATGCACAGGGGGCCTAGGGGCCCTGAGAGTGATGGGACCAGCCTACTCCATCACTAACCCCACCACATGGACTGGACAGGCAGAGAAAGATTCATTAGCGAAGGCTCTCTTGAAGGCTAGTTGAAATGATTCATGGAATTATTTTCAGCATGAAGATTATACATCCTGAGGCTAGAAGGCCTGCTTACCTTGAGTGCTACATGAATAGAATACATAAAGATAGAATCCATTCAGTCCTTCCTCAAGAAGTCATGGTAAGAGTTACTGAAACACACAACAGCCACCTTCTTTCATAATTCTTTAGTCTAGAATTGGTGCTAATTTTTTTATAGGCCTTTGAAAGATCTATTTAAAAAAAAATTGGTGAATAATAAAACATTTTGAAAAGAAAGTAGAAGTGAAAAGAACATTTCTTTTTAAGGTGTTAAGCCTAAACCTTCTCATTGTCTTTGAGAGACAATGTGACAGTAAGCAGTAGACTTGAACAGTAGTGTGGTGTGTGATCTAGCCTCTCCAGCGTCCCAGTTACTATGACCCAAATAGCCTACCTTTTAGGGTTAATCAGGATAATGCCCAATAAAATGAGCACGTCACTGCTATATAAATAATACATCATATCTGACAGGATAGTTTCATAACCTCAGGAGGTTTAGCCATTTAATATGATAATTCTGTTCAAATTAATCTTTCACACTGGTTGTTTATTTTATTTTGGAGGTAAATTTTCAAAATGGTTAAGGCAGATTGTAAATGTCTGTGGCAAATTCCATTAACACAACTCTGTTATAGAAATGCAGGTGTTTCTATGTGTACAAGGTAAAAGAATATGTTCGCAGGAGCTCAAATACACCTTATTAGGAAGGAGACACAAAGGTATGAAGGAGGCATCCCTGTCATTGTCAGTACAGAGCAGTTTAATTTTGAAATAAATGCTAAGAGAGGGTATTTCAAATTTGTATATACTTTATTTTTTAGACTAGTTTTAGAGTCACAGCAAAAGTTGGTGAAAGGTACAGAAATTTCCCATATATTCCCTTCCCCACATATGCACAGCCTCCCCCATTATCCATATCATCCATCAGAACTATGCTTTTGTTACAGTTTATGAACTTACAGGACACATCATTTTCATCCTAAGTCCACAGTTTACTGGCTTCAAAGTTTTGCCTTTTCCAGAATGTCATAAACATGGAGTCATAAATTGTGTAACTTTTTCAGGTTGCCTTATTTCACTGAGTAATAAGCATTTAAGTTTTCCCCGTGTCTTTTCATGGCTTAATATCTCATTTCTTTTGAGCCCTGAATAATCCACTGTCTGAATGTTACCATAGTTTATTTATCCTTACACTTACTGAAGGACATCTTGGTTGCTTCCAAGTTTTGACAAGTATGAATAAAGCTATAAATACCCCTATGGAGGTATTCGTGCGGACATAAGTTTTCAACTCCTTTAGGTAAATACAAGTAGTGCAAATGCTGGATCATATGGTAAGAATGTGTCCTGGCCGGGAATGTAACCATGACTTCCTGGTTCATGGGCCAATGCTCAGTCACTGAGCCACACTAGCTGGGCTCTTACTTGAATTTTGATAAACCCTTTAGTGGTAGGTAGTGTGGATTGGTGTCTTAGATTTAATATTATGGTGACAGACATAGCCTAGAGTCTGGCATTTAGAAACAAGCTAAAGCTCTCCCTCCTTTGGATCTTACCTAGAACACTCTCTATCCTGCTCACCATTTTTCTCTCATCCCCAACTCAGGCCTCAGCTGAGTGTCTTTTTCTTTAAGAAGGTGCCTTGATCACCAATACCCACCTCCACTGCCTTCTTATATGGTCCCAATATATGCTATACTCATTTTTTAAACTTGTATCACTTTTGTCATTTCTCATTCAATATGTCTTCTTTATTAGACTGTTGAATATGAAAGGCAGACCCTGGCCCGGTGGCTCATTTGGTTAGAGCGGCATCCCATGCATTAAAAGATTGAGGGTTCAATTCCAGGGCAGGGCACATACCTTGGTTGCAGGTTTGGGGTTCCATCCCCAGTTGGGATGCATATTAGAGGCAACTGATCGATGTTTCTCTCATTGATGTTTCTCTTTCGCTTCCTCTCTCGTTAAAAATCAGTAAAAACATAGCCTCAGGATTTGTTTTAGAAAGGAGAAGAAAATGAGGAGCTGTGATCACTGCTGTACCCACTGAACCTTGTAGTCTGTATTGCTGAATGAATGACAGTTCATACAGAAATATACCTTCTCAAGTAGCTACCATACATGATTGATATTATTAACTACTATGTCCTGACTGTTTTGTATCATAGTTTTTAGTATTTTTTGTCTTAATCATAACTTATTTACTACCCTAAATTGGTGTCTTGACCATTGGAAACAGGTATTGCTACTCACATTGTTATTTTTTTGTGTTGTGTTTTTTGATGTAGCACAGGCTGTTGAGGCAATGTTTTATTTTTATTTTTATCTTGTATCATTGTTGAAGATTGAAAACACAATTGAGTATTACTGCCATATAACCAAGATTGTAAGCCATTTTTCTACTCTTTTATTTTATACTATCTACTGTAAACTTGTTATTAATTATAATTTTTAATAGCAGTATATTTGAACTTCAAATGTTTAGGCTCAACAATATAATTAACAGTATTGTTTTAGATAACTTGGACTCTTTTTTTCGGGCAAACAAGGCATTTGGGAGCCAATTTTTTTTTTTACTCCTAGCAGATAGCAGCCAGGAGAAGCCCAGAAATGCTCCCAGTGGGAACTGAGAACTCATATCACAGTAACTTTTTTTTTTTTTGCAGCAATGTTTATGGTTGAATTATTAAGGTCACTAATTTATTTTTCTTAACAATTGCTACTGATGGTTATCTTGTAAAATGATAAGTGTGCGGTCGTAAGCCTAATTTTTAAGAGCTGAGACTATCCCAGCCCCTGCTTTGGTGGAGAACACATGTTAGCATTTCTCATTGTTGCCCAGAGGAAACTAACCTACTTGCTAATCAAATGCATTCATTCCCAAGATGATTATTTATTGAGCACCTACTTATTTTCTCTGCATTGGGCGATACTGTGGGCACATGTAGATAAAATAGTAAGGTCCCTGCCTCCTGAAGGCTATGGAGAGTGAAAATTAACTATTGTTAGCCCCGCCTCCCCACCCCCACCCCCCGAGAAGGAGATTTCAGTTAATAATTCTGCCAATTTAGCACTGTTTTCATATAGAGTTATATGTGTTTGCAGCTTGGAATAATTTCAGACATCTGTGTTTTGACTGTTCTTAATATAAGGTAGCTGAAGAAAAGTTTAACATTAATGGCATTAAATTATTATTAACCATAGTTGTGTTTAAGTACATACGATATCATGGAAAGAATAATTTATACATAGAAATGATATACTTCTAGGCTCATATAAAATTGCTAAAAATAACTTTCACAAAAAACTTTTGTTCTAAAAAACACAATGTTGTTTTTATCAGCTATGTAATGATTTTGCTTAACAACAGAATTAATACATCTCTCATATAATTTGATTGAGATGTCTTGGACAGTTAGAAATGGCAATTTTTAATAACTAAATTTTAATTCAGAGATTCTTGTATTCAGAATGCGGGAATAACTTGGTAATAAGAATATAACAGAGACATACAGGAAAACATGCATAAAATGACAACTTCTGGAAATTTGTATAGGCTCCCAGTTACTTGGCCTAGAGGACAGTTAATGCCATGTCTTTTTCCCACCCTGCCGCCCTGGAAGACCTCTTATTGAAAGGGCAGGGCCCCCTCCCTGTTCCTGTTCTTCAACCAGTGCCCTGCTGTCCAACGAACTGCCTTCCAGGTTTTCACAGGATGTTTCTAACACTGGGGAGTATACAAAGGGAAGATGTTTAATGAAGAGCTTTGCGTGTTGCATTGCTATTCGTCATATGGTTCAATTTAGATTCTCTGAAATATCAGAGTTAGAATAACATTATCAAAAGGGGGAAAGTCACATGGCTTTGGTGCAAACAAGATGTGCCTATTTGTATTTATGTTTGCTAATGAAATTCAGCCATGGTTCCCTCTTTGATTTTAAGAGTCTTAGACCACCATTCATATTTATTCATTATAATTAAATCTCTTCCCACACACAGACACAAGGGCAGCCAAAGGCCTGGGGGGAAGGGGGGGTGTCATATTTTATCTTTTAAAAAGCTGTTGCACAGCTTTGATAAGAAGATCCAGAGCCTCAGAGATGTACAGTATGAAAGCAAAGCAGTATGTCTCTGGGGCATAGATACCTCCTGAGGCAAATGAAGGGCTAGGGGAGGCTTGGTCTCTGAATCCAGTGGCTCCATAGAGGGCAAGGCTGAATTGGGGCATGTGGGACAGCTTGATGCAGTCTCCAGGGTGGCTGCCAGAAGAGAGGGAGGAAAAGGCCAGATACAAGAACAACTGGCTTTTCCTGGAAAACTTGAGTATGAGGCGGGACAGAGGAGGGCTCATGTAGCTTGTGAAACAGCATTTATACATGAAATTCAGGATGTATCTACCTTCCAATAAGCCACTTAGATTAACTAGATCGGTAAGGACTAGTGAAAGGCAGTTGCTTTCAGTCTACTCTGCTGCCTCCCTGCCTTTTCTCCCAGGAGAGCCCCAGTGCGCCCTCTGTGACCTCCGTGCCCTCCGAGCCTCTGTGGAGTGGAGAACGTTTGGGAAACCACCGGGCCCTTGGTAACCAGGGCGGGTCCTGTGGCCCACAAGTGATCCTCTGCAGAAAGTCTGCCCTACACTTAGTTAATTGGGAGTTAAGAGTAGTTTGAGAGAGAGAATATATGCTCCAAATCTTTTTATTGTCCTTTTCTCACTGGATTTCATCCAAATGGCCAACTCCAAACATATCCAGGCAGGCCACATTATTTGTTCAGCCCTCAGTGGGACACTGAGCACAGCCTTAGGAAGACTTGAATGGGAACACATGGTGTGTCCCCCTTGAAGGTCCTAAAGATGTGTGCTTTCGCCACAGAACTTTCCAGACGGGTTTATCTTAATTATTTTGATATTTCATCCATTTATCAAAGTTATTATTTGGGGCACTTGGGGAAATTAGTGATTCTCCAAGGAAGAGCTAATCATGCAGCAGAAGAGCCAGAAGTAGAGCTAGCAGTTCATAACCATCCACCTTGTTCTGACTGCTCAGCTGTGCTGTTTGGACATCGTTAAGTCTCTCCCTTCCCCGGTCCCTTCACTTTTGTTCTGCTCCCAAGGGCTCTTAATCCGGAAAAACAATTTTCCCCCTGCATCTGTTTTCCCCATTAAGGTCCGGGACGCTAAACACATAGTTTTGGACAGAATGAGAACCGTCCATAAAGAGCCCTACACTGAGTCAGGAATCCCAGGTTCTCCCCCCCGGCCCCCCTCCCACGTGACCAGGGATGGTCGCTCTCTCGGAGCGTTCGTTTTCTCTGTTAAATTTGGAATTGGGCTTGAGGAGTTCACAAAGACACTTTCCAGTTTCAAACTCTGTTCCTTGATATATGCAAAGGGTTTGTTCAGCTTGGGTTAATAGGCTCAGTTTCCAAATTCCTTTTTCATTATGGAATTAAATATGGTGATTCAGTCTGAAGGACTGTGTCCCTAAGAGTGGCATCCCAGCATCTAGGAAGGGAAAAGAACAATGACGACTCTGCAGATGGACTGCTGGTGAGAAATGTGGGAGACACAGGTACCCCTCTTGCTCTCTGGGTGGAAAGGCATGGTCTGAAAACCTTAATTTCTCTTTCTGCTGTATTAAATTAATGCCAGTATTAGGATTTCCACTAAGAGATGTTGTTTCCTGTATAATCATGACAGACTCTGAAATGGTTCCCCTCCCTGACAGACCATCTCTGGTCCTGCTGCTGGTGTCCTCGTCCTCTCGGCCGCCATTCTCGGCCCGCGCCGCAGCCAGCCACCTGGAGGCTTTGGAAACAGTCCAGAGGCAGCAGAGCCCGAGGATCTGTGATTTTTCAAAGCCTCCTCGGCGATTGGGTCGCACAGTGCTTTTTACCAAATACTATTCTTACAATTAGCCTGGGAAATAGGCACTAGTTGAGATGCCTCCAAACTGAAGATGACTTACATTTAAGTCCCCCTCCGCACTTTGAAGTATCGGACCAGGCTGATTTAGTTTAAATTTGAAGTAAAATTTTCATTTCGCCTTTAAGTGATGTTGAGTTAGCAAGAATTGAGTTTTTCAGGACTAGGAGACTGTGTATGTCTTCAGTGATCCGGGTGGAATGAATTATGCCACATTTCAGAGGGTTTTTTTCTTTTGTTTAGTGTAAGACAATGTGGTATAATGAAAAGAATACAGGCCCTGGGTTTTTAACACTAAATCTACCATTCACTGGAGTATGTCACTTTAAAAAAGAGAATAATAAGACACTTTTTACTAGTTGTGGTAAGGGTAAATTAGATATGGGCATGAAAATACTTATCACCCATAAAACCATGTAGTGTTTTTTAATCTTTGCCCCTCTCTTGTTGCCTTAAGAAATCTACAAATCTTGTGCCCTTTTAAATGTTATTTGAAATTAAATATTGTGATTAAAGGGGGGAGCAGGAAGAGATTAACCAAAAAATTTATACGCATATATACATAACCCATGGACACAGACAATAGTGCATTGAAGTCCTGGGGGGGCAGGGGTAAAGTGAAGGGGGTCAATGGGGGAAGAAGGGGGACATCTGTAATAACACTTTCAACAATAAAGATAATTTTTTTAAAAAGCAAACAAAACAGCTGCCTTGTTTTCTCCCTCCTCCCACCCTAGTGAATGCCCTCTCGTTGCATTTTACTTGTTGTAAGCTGTTGACATTACTATAAATTGGAAGTCTACTGACTGCAGGGACTGTGTTACCTAGCTTTTGTCCTTAGACACCAAGCAGAGTGGTTTACATAGAGTAAGAACTCAGATTTTCTAAAATAAATCATACAAATGTATAGCACTTCAGGCAATGGAACCAAAATCTTTTGTCTTAGGACTTTGAAAAAGGAAATATTTGTAAGTGAATTTTGGACCTGCTACAATGAAATTATTTTTTTATTTCCAACTTTGAAGAATAATTGACAAATATAATTGTATGTATTTAATGTATGTAATGTGATGATTTGATACACATTTACATTGGGGAATGTCTACCATGATCAAGATAACTAACACATCCATCACCTCACCGTTAACTCTTTTTGTTTTGTTTTGTTTTGTTTGTTTTGTGTGTGCTAGAGCACTTAAGATCTACTCTCAGCAACTTTCAAGTATACAGTACAGTACTATATTTCTAACTCACCAGACTGTGCATTAGATCCTCAGAACTTGTAACCAAAAGTTTGTACCCTTGGACCTACATCTCCCCATTTCTCTGTCCCTATAGCCCCTGGCAACCACAATTCTACTCTGTTTTGTTTTTGGGGTGTGTGTGTGTGTGTGTGTGTGTGTGTGTGTGTGTTTTGCTTTGATTTTAGTTCTTATTTTGTTTATAATCCACATACAAGTGATACCAAACAGTACTTGTATTTCTCTGTCTGGCTTATTTCACTTAACCTAATGCCCTCCAGGTTCACCCAAAGATATTTAAGTTGTTACCGTATCTTGGTGATTGTAAATAATGTTGCAATGAACATGGTACAGATATCTCTTTGAGATATGTATTTCATTTCCTTCTGATACATACCCAGAGTCAGACTGCTGGGTCCAACTGTAGTTCTATTTTTAATTTTGGGGCAACCACCATACTGTTTTCCGTAATGGCCGTACCAATTTACATTCCCCCCCAACAGCACATAAGGAGTTCCTTTTCTCCACATTTGTTATCTCTTGTCTTTTTTATAATACCCGTCCTAACCGGTGTTAGGTGATAGATACCTCATTGTGGTTTTGATTTGGATTTTCTTGATGATTAGTGATGTTGAAAACCTTTTTTATGTACCTATTGGCCATGTCTTCTTCAGGAAAATGTCTATCTGGTCTTTGTTGCCAATTTTAAAATTTTATTATTTGCATTTTTGCTATTGAATCATTTGTTCTTTGTGTATTTTAGATATTAACCCCTTATTAGATATATGGTTTGCAAAGATTTTCTCTGATTCTGTAGTCGCCTTTTCAATTTATTATTGACTTTACTATGCAAAAGCTCTCTAGTTTAATATAGTCTGCTAATTTATTTTAGCTTTTTTTGCCTTTGCTCTTGGTGCCTTATCTAAGAAACCACTGCCAAGGCCAGTATCAAGGAGCATATCCCCTCTGTTTACTTCTAGGAGTTTTACAGCTGCAGGTCTTACATTGAAGTCCTTCATCCATTTTGAGTTGATTCTTTATATGGTGTAAAATAGGGGTCCCGTTTCATTCTTTTGCACGTGGCTACCCAGTTTTCCCAGTACCATTTATTGAAGAGATTATCCTAATATATTCTTGGCTCCTTTGTCAAAAATTGACTATATATGTGAGTTAATTTCTGGGCTCTCTATTCTATTCCATGGATCTATGCCTGTTTTTGTGCCAATACCATACTGTTTTAATTACTACAACCTTATAATATAGTTTGAAAGCAGAAAGTGTGTTGCGTTCTTCTTTGTTCTTTCTCAAGATTGCTTTGGCTACTCAGGGTCTTTTGTGGTTCCAAACAAATTTTAGGATTATATTTTCTATTTCTGTGAAAAATACCATTAGAATTTTTATAGGGTTGAATTTAATCTGTAGATTGCTTGAGTAGTATTGATATTCTTAACAATATTAATTCTTCTAATCCGAGATTATGGGATACCTTTCTATTTACTTACGTATTCTTTAAATTATTTCACCAGTGTCTTATAGTTTCTAGTGTGCAGGTTTTTCACATCTTTGGTTAATTTTTTCTAATTATTTTATTGCTACCTCTGTTCTCTTTTGTTTCCATTAGCATTTTCCCATCCCATCACTTTCAGCCTGTGAATGTCTTTAAAGCTTAAGTGAGTCTCTATAGGCAACATGTACTTGGGTCTCTTTTTTTCTTTTTTATCCATCCAGGCACTCAATGTCTTTTAATTAGAAATTAAAAACATTTATATTAGATATGTAAGGACTTACTATTGTCATTTTATAAATGTTTTCTGATTGTTTTATACTTTTTTCATTCCTTTCTTCCACTGTTGCTGTCTTTCTTTGAGAATTGGTGATATTTTTTAATAATGGTATGCTTTGATTCTATTCTCTTATTATTTGTGTACTTATTATAGGTTTTTAATTTGTGTTTACAATGAGGCTTTTATAATACATCTTATATGTGTATTTTAAGCGGATAACAACTTCAATTGCCTTAAAAAGATCTACACATTTATTTGCTCTCCCTACATACACTTTATGTTGTTAATCTTACCATTTTCATCTTTTTATATTGTATTTTATATTGTATTTTAGCTTTTTTTGCCTTTTCTCTTGGTGCCTTATCTAAGAAACCACTGCCAAGGCCAATATCAAGGAGCATATCCCCTATGCTCTAACAAAATATTTTAGCTATAGTTATTTTTAGCACCTTTATCTTTCAACCTCTATGCTAGAGTCCAAAGTGATTTACATACTACCGTTGCAGTATTATTTTGAATTTATCTATGTATTTATCTTTATCAATGGGTTTTATATGTTTTCATCTTACTAATTAGCATCCTTTTTGTTTCATCTTGAAGAACTCCTTTTTGCCTTTCTTCTAAGGTAGGCCTAGTGGTGATAAATTCCCTCAGTTTTTGTCTATATCTCTACCTAAGAACTACTTTCCTGGGTAAAGTATTCTAGATTGGCAGATTTTTTTCTTTGAACACTTTGAATATGTCATCCCACTTCCTCCTGGCCTGCAAGGTTTCTTCTGAGAAACCTGCTGAGAATGTTGTCTGGGTTTCCTTCTATGTGAATGACTCTTTTTAAACTCAATTCTTTCAAAATCTCTCTTTGGTTAACTTTTCAGACCCTTTCTCTCTCTTCTAGGACTCCCATAATACAAATATTGTTTCACTTAATGTTGTCCCAGAATTCTCATAGGCTTTTTACACTCCTTTTCATTCTTATTTATTTTTCTCCTCTAAGTGTAATATTAAAGATCTGTCTTCAAGTTTGAAGATTAATTCTTCTGCTTGATTAAGCCTTTTTTGAAGCTCTCTATTGCATTTTTTCATTTTATTCATTGCATTCTTCAGCTCCAGAATTTCTGTTTGGTTCATTGTGATTTCTCTCTCTTTGTTGAACTTCTCATCTTGTTCATGCGTTGAGTTCCTAAGCTCATTGGGTTCTCTGTGGTCTCTTGAATCTCACTGCACTACCTTAAAATAATTATTTTTAATTCTTTTTCAGTTGACTCAGAGATCTCTATTTCTTTGGCGTTGGGTACTGGAAAATTATTGATGGTATCATGTTTCCTTACTTTTTCATGTTTCTAGTGGCTTTACATTGACGCCTGTGCCTTTGAGGGAGCAGTCAGCTCTTCTGCATTTTTTAAAGACTAACGTTGGTTAGGAAAGACTTTTCTCTGAGGGTGGCCATGAGGGCTTTGGCTGGGTGGATGCAGCATCTCTGATTCTGGGGCGAGCACAGTGGCATCATTTCCGTACATCCATCAACAAGGTCAACTGTGGTCAAGACTGCATTGTCTTTGGTGGCCAAGACTGTGGAGGTCCTGCAAGTGGCAGTGGTGCCTAGGTCTCTTGGGGTCCTCAGTGGCAGAGCGGCTGGGGCCTTCCTGGTCTCCTTTCCTGCCTGTGGGCGGATGTGCTAGGCAAGGCTATCCCACTTGGTTTCAGGTACTCAGAGCAACTGGGGTGCTGAGGTCAGGTACATGTGGAACTACCGCAGTGCCTGGGTCCTGGGGCACAGGTGCACTTGGTAATGCCAGTGTCTTAGATGCAGACATATGCAGGTCTCCTGGGGAACCCCGGTCTGAGTCTCTGAGACTCATCACAGTATTTGGGCCCGAGGGTGCAACAGCAGATGCCCTGGAATGGTGGGTCAAAGTCCCGACTCTGGCCCTCAGAGGGCAGGGGGCAGAGCAGCAGCAGCTCAGCCTCAGGGATGCCAGGTCAAAGCCATGACTCAGGACCCAAGGATGGGACATAGAGCTGCAACAGTACTGCCCAGTGATGGCAAGTGAGTGCCATGATGTCAGACTCACAGAGTGGGCCAGAGAGCAGCAGCTGCAGGAGCACTGCCCAGTGGTGCTGGATCAAAGCTGTGACTTAGAATCTGAGAGACCGGGCACAGAGAGCAGCAGCAACTCCCCGTCCATAGATGGTGAGGTGCTGAGGTGTCCCAACCCAAAGAGTGGGCACAGCATCAGGTGGGCCCGGGGGCAGGTCTCACAGCAGCAGCAGCCCAGCCACCATGAGGAGACAGCAGTGGGGATCCATGCAGCTCCAGCAGCTGGGCCCAGTGTTGTGGCCGAGGCTGCAAATGGCCATGGCAGTGATGAGACTTTCGGAGGTGCCCTGCTCTCCTTTCCCCTGGGGTAAAATTCACCTGAGGGAGTCCCTCAGCGCTGAGCTGCTTGAACTGGGGGTGGGGTGACGCAGGTAAAATGCTTCCCACACTTCTAAGTGGCCAGGCTTGTTCCTCAGCTCCACAGGGTTCTGCTTCTTTGTTGTAGTTCCGAGCTTTCCCAGAGCTGTTTCTGCATGTTGGTAGTTGTTTGTTTATTGTTTTTGTGGGAGATGAGCTTTGGGACTCTCCAGCCTGTCTTGCTGAGGTCAGTCCCTACAATGAAACTCTTGTTTTATTTCAAGTTTGAGAAAGTAGGAAGGAGTCAGGAAAGGTGGTAGTGAGAATAAAATGTACATCTCAACTGGGTGGAGGACAGGTTTAGACTGTGGCATAAATAACACACGCAAGTATATTCAAGTTGGAATAACAGGATATGTTTTACAGAATGTCTTCTTTTGCTTAAGATAAATATTAATCTTGTACTGTCATAGTAATGTGTATTCTTTAAAATGTGCAATTTATGGTGACCCACAACAAAGCAGAAGTAAACCAATTTGAGATTTAAATGTTTTCTCTAGTTTATCCATATTCAAATAAGCAAAAAATGTCATACTTTAAAAGTGCACAGTCATGAGTTAATGTCCCCACCCATGCCCATGCAGTAGATAGCATCCGTGTCTGCTTATCCAGGTATATTGAGGTTCTGGTAACAGGTCATAATTTGGTGCTGAGTGAATAAATGAATGTAAAAGTTGGGAGCTCACTTGATCCTCAATTTTTTTAAAAAAGGCATAGTAACTTCAATTGGTCCTTTAAAAAAAGAAACCCAAATATTATCTTTGCTACTTTACTGGTAACATGCTAAAATGTCTGAGCTATTCAACAAATTCACATAGGAGCAACTAGTAGTCGAGTACAGACCTTTAAATTAAATCAATAATAAATCTTAAGTGGCATACGGAAGAAGCTGGTTTATTGGAGAAGTCTGATTTGGTTATTGATTGATTTATTCTCTTCAGTAGTGAAGTGTGGTCCTGGCTGTTCCCGGTCAGGGTCTGCAGAGTGTCTGTGAAGACATAGAACTGGGAATCAGGCATAGAACTGGGAATCTGACAGTAGAGAGTAAGTGGGATGCAATGTGTTTCGTGAGAATGTGGCCTCTGGAAGGCCCTCACACCAAGCGATGTTTAAATTTAGTTTCAACATTTGCAACACAAATAAAGAGAAATTCACAGTTGACACAAAGATGAGTTGTCTTCATCCATCTTCCTTTAAAGTTGCTTACTCTGGAAAAGATGCCAAATTTTCGACGTTCCCATAATCACCCTGCACAGACAGCACACATCCTTTGTACATCAAAAGGAACAGCAGTGACTCAGGGAGAGGGACCCTGGGGGATTGGTTTGCTGAAATTGCCCTTCGCTAATTACACAGGCATGTTTGTTCCTCCTCTATTTTAGAATTAGGATAGGAAGACCTTCGTCCAGAAATCGGGGTCAGCTTGGCTACTGGGGATCTGTTACTATAAGCCTGCGATCTTTTCACTGTTGGCAAAGGTGAACTGATTTTCTTAAAAGTGACCTTGTCAGCCCTAGGGAGAACCCCTTCGCACTGCCCACCCTGGAAAGATGAAACTCGGTAAATTCGTAGGTGCAGTCAGCCAAGACCCTTCTGCGCCAAACTCCATTCTCATGCAGGGCTCACTCGCCATTTACCTGGGAGAGCAATCGCCTTCACTCCAGGTCCATTTATCTCCATGTAGACCGTCCCTGTGCTTAAATACTATGTCATGTGAAAGGTTGTCGCTGTGGTTGTAACATTTAAAATATCAAGGTCCAGAAACAAAGTATTACTCGGGCAGAAGCCTCTCAGGCAGCCTTGGTGGTGGGCTGTGCGGAGGCCTGAGGCTCCCGCCTGTGGTTGCGGGAAGACACTCTATCCATGGCTGCGAGTTATTTGTGGCTCCCTGAGGAGTGCAGTTAGCACTGCTCTCAGTGAAGGCTGGGGGGGGGTGGAACTTTCTAGTTCCTGTTAGGATGTTTGCTCCAGCCCAGAGGTGTCCTCTGGCACAAAAAGCCTGAGGTCAGGAACGAACTCACCGGAGAGCCCTGAGGAATGGGCGAGGGATGTGCCCGTCTTCTCATCCTTGAGCCGCCGCTCTGGAGGAGCTGCAGCCCCGCTCCAACCTGACACCCACAGGAAACCCCGTACACGCCGGCTGTTCGGAAGGGATGCATGTGCCGTGAACTGGTTTTATGATTAACAGAAAGTTATTGAAAAAAGCATTTTTGTTTCACCTCGTGTTGGTAGAAGTCTTTAAAAGCTTGGGGCTCACTTACCTTTTTTGCAATGTAATTAAAAATGGATTTCAGTCATTTTTTTAGAATTACACTGTACAGGACGTCCATGGCATTAGCTTCATCATAAAAGCTCATTCTGCATTTCCAACAAGATGCTGTAGAAGGTACATTTATTGGACTGAAAGTGTCCAGATTCCAGAATAGCCCCAGAGCTATTAGCTTAAAGGGGAAAGTCCCTGGTACAGATTTTGTAATTGTTTCCACTTTTCTGAAAACATTATAGAAAAGTGGCATCTAATTGAGGGTTATGAATTGTCTGAATGTGACTTCATAGTGTAAATATTGAGCGCTGTGGTGGTGAGAGCAGTCATTTTACTCCTGCACCATGGGTTTCAGTTCTGCTCCACACCGGTCTCACTGCGAGGCTCAGGGCCAATCACAGAGGCCTGGGCAGCCCAGCTCTTCCAGCTCCGGAGGCAGACAGCTCTTGGGATGAAAAGTCATGCGTTTCACTTTGTTTAAAGAAATATATTGTGATTAGTATCCACTTTCCCATTTTCTTTCATGGGACTGTTTATCCAATCTTGAATATCCACAGCTACACTGCATGTGCATGCGTGTATATGAAGTTATGTGAGATGCGAGCTTTCTATAACGTCTGTAATGTACAGAACTCCTTAGAGACCGTTTTCAGGGGGAGGAACGGCCTCTATTAGTGCCTGTTCCCAGAGCTTTGCATGGAGGCTATAAATTAGGCCATGGAAGGCTATAATGAGCCAGTAATTTATAGACTATTAAGATACTTAGTTAGAAATGATTCTTGAGCATGTCCAATAGGGAACACATGTTTACAAAGGACAAACAGATTCAACACAACATGTCTTTAACCTAACCAAGTCCAGGCAATTAACAACACAAGATGTCTTATTTTGCCTATCTCCCACTCCCCCAAAATAGGATCCCTAGCCACTTGTTAAACCACATTGACTTTTTAATAGACAAAGCAGCTGCTAGAGCTTTGCCACCAGAACTGTTCAGATTAAGCCCCTGTTAGAGTGCGGCCGGCCGGCCGGCCACAGCCCAGGACGAAGCTCCCCTTGCGTCGTGCCTCCTTTCCTGGTCGACTTGTGACAATTCATTGCAGATTTCTTCTTCTCCACAGAGTGCCTACCGCAGGAACGGAATGGCTTTTCTGGCCTGCTGACGTGGCTGGGCCCGGCCCGCGGGAACGGCGATGCTCTGTGAAGGTGATGTCTGTTCCCCCGTGTGGACAAAGTAAAGACACGCTGACCTTCTCTGCACCCTCAGGAGTGCGCTGGTTTGTTGTGACTGTTGAGGGGGCTGACTCCAGCCCTTCCCCAGCCCCCTCAACGCCTAGTCTTGTTTACTGGATGGGCCGTTGGCTAATTAATGGCAGGATGTTTGGGAGAGTGTGTAGGTGGACAAGAATGCGGATCACACAATTTTGAAATTTTAATTTGGAATGGATTTACTGCCCTCAGCTCACATATCTTAAAAGCAGTGTCTTTTTTTTTTCTCAGTGTTTAGTCTATGTTTTACTTGATGCATTTAGTAATCCAAGTTTGGGACAAAGGAAACAAAATTAAAAGGACAGTCAGCTTTCCCCTTGCACTTTACTTTCCAACTTTGTTGACTACATCCACGGGGACTTTAGAGACAAATGTCTATTTTATAAACTCACAGGAATCAAAGATCGAGGGGACCTGATGAACTCTGTTCCCATCCTCGCCTCCCTGCTCCCACTTACAGTGTATGTCATGTCCGTGCCCTCCTCCCAGCTCTCTGCATATCTGCCTGGCGTGTGTTTTTCCGCATCCAGACCCTCTCCCCATCGTCAGCTCTCTGCTTCCCTGTCCCCATCGTCCCAGGCCACCGCTCTCACACACCCCCTCCCCTTCAGGAGCAGGGCGGTCAGAATCTTAGCAGGGGAGCGAGGAGGTGCTCTCCCAGCACCGCCACCCTGAGGCTGCGCGTGTGGACAGGAACTGCCGGGAGCAGCTGAGCTACCCTCTGGCATCTATACTTTCTCCAGTCAGCGAGGAACTGGCACCCTCGGGAACAAGTCAAAATAGAGCAGACGTAATTGTCCGGTTCCTGATTAGACTTGAATTGCAAAAGAACACAGGAAGTTATTCCTTTAAATTCGTAGGAGTTTGTGTAATTTTACTTTTATCATGGCTTTTACTCACACTGAGACAGCCTTTGTAAAGAATTAATAGGAACAGAAATGGGAAACATGGAAGGTTTTGTCTGGTGACCAAAATCATTGTGCAGCCCAGTGAACATGATTGGGCCACGTTGTTCCCGGTTGTTAACTATCACTTACCTGCTCTGTGTTAGTCCTTCTGGAAAAAATCTTTATGTCAAGGACAGAAAGTGCAGATATATAATATCAGACATTTCCAAAGGGTTTTGATGTTCCATCTGTGTTGTTAAAATGTATGATTAAACTTTTCTTTTTATCATCATTCTTATTTTTCTTGGCGTCCCTAATCATAGAAAATTATAAGCTTGCAGTAAACATCCTAACTTTTAAAACGACAGCATTTATTGTATTTGGTTTCGATCTGCCTGGCTTATTGATGTATAAAATTTTCAGGGGCTATTTTTTCACATCAAAATTCCTTCTCTTCCCACATTATACATTTTAAAGTATGCACAAGGCAGAAAATATAGGGTTTAGGGTTTTCCCTTCATTTTATTCTACCTGATCTTATACTCCCAGAGAAGGAAGACTCAACGTACATTTCTCTCAGAAATATGACAGGTCTGTGTTTTTGTTGGTCTGGCGTATGTTTGTCTATCTTGAACAGTCTGACAGGTAATTATTTATAAAATCTGGTTTTGCCCAGTAAGTCCATATAATAACCTTTCACTTTCCATCATAAGCCAGTGAGCTGAATTTAGAATAAAACAAGGTCATTTATGTCTGTCCTGAACCAGCCTACATGTCCCCATAATTGCTCAATATTAATATTTTTAATTCTTTTTTTTTCTTTTCTACCCATAGGTTCTTTCTCTGACTCTTTCCACAACACTAAATTAGAAGTGAAATAAAATTTCCTTAAGCAGTGAATATAGAAAAAAAGAAAGAACATTTCAGAAAATGTGACTTCAATAAACTTCTCTCTAAAGATTAGAATGTTACGTAGATTCATAAAATGTTAAAGCAGAAGATGGTTTTAAAGATCATTGAAATAACCACTCATTTCACAGATAAAAACACATGGCCCAGGGAGGGAAACCGACGTCTCCAGATAGCTCAGCAAAGGCAGGGACACCAGAGCCAGGTGGTGTCCCCAGTTCCCAGGCTAGCGGCGTGCTCCATGCTGGGCTCACTACGACGTTACCAACATACGTTGCTTCTATGGCATGTGTGCCTTAGACGTGTTATATTAAAATTTTCTTCAAAGGGACTGGTATTCATTAAATAATCTGTCAATTACACAATTTTTTTTAAAGAAGTCTGCAAGCAAGGGAGAAAGGAGTTAACCTACTTTGAGACCTACTTTGTGTCAGGAAGTAGACCTGTGGCATTTCTTCTGTCTTCACAATGACCTAATGAGGTACATGCTATAAAACAAAACAAAAAATAAACACAAAAATCATGCTCACCTCTAAATCAAATGTGAATACACAAAATAGTTTCTATTTTTGTAGGCTTGTGTTTTGGAGATCAAATTTGAAAATAAAACCAGAAAATAAGTGAATAGCCTCTCTAGTGGGAGATTGACACTGCCTCATATATTTGAGAGTAAAGGAAATAGAAATACTTCTCCCTTCACCTCAATTTGAAAATTCGACTGTCTGGACATGTCATTTTAAAGCGATGTCTTTAACCTTCCTGTCTTCACACATTGCAATAGTTGAGATCCAACAATGATGTCCCAGCTCTGGTCGGGTAGCTCAGTTGGTTAGAGCATCCTCCCATGTGCCAAGGTTCTGGGTTCCATCCCCGGTCAGGGCACAGGAATCAACCAATGAGTGCATCAGTGAGTGGGACACCAAATTGATCTTACTCTCTTTTTCTCTCTCACATCAATAAACAATAATGTTCCAATTTTAGGACTAAGAATTTTTAAAAAAACAAAAGCATAAATATTTTTTAAATTATGTATGTACTTTCTGTATGTGGGGAGAATTCTTCAGTTATTACTGTTTGTCCTTTGTTTCTATAAAATAATAAACAATTCACATTTAATGCTTTTACCATGTAGAAGACAAATAAACATAACTGGTGATTCTTGTTCTGAAAGAAAATATGTTTACTTGTCTAGAAATTGTAAAGTTTAATTTTATGAAAAAGAATTTATATAGTTCCCATATCAGATATTTCTTCCCAGTTCATGTAAACCCTTGTGTAAAACTGAATCACTACAGAGAAACTATTCCCTCATCTGCCCTCCTGGAATTTAGATAGAACCGTCCCAGGTTGCGTTTAAAATTTTACCATCAACCATGTACACATCTCATAAAATATTTTACAGTTTCCTGTATGCTCTGGCTGAACATTTCATAGTCGATAAACACTTCTGCAAATAATATCGGGCATCAAACTGAACATGTCACGGCAGTGGCCCCACTAAAGCTGAGTGTCCAGCAATTTATTTTCTTATTTTTATCTTCTTATTTGAAAGCCACGGTGAAACTGTGTGCTCTGATTGTGCAGTGGCAGGGGCGGGGTCCGGCGGTTTGAGGGGAGCTGTGTTCATCTAGCAGGGGCTCTGCAGAAGGCAGCCAGCCGAGCTTCAGCAGCAGAACCGTGCCTGCAGGAGCCAGAGGCAAATGTGACAGCTAAATAAGGGCCAGATGCCTTTAAAAGCTCGGATATTAAAAAGTCATATCTCTTCAAGCAAGTCTCTCGTGTTGTGAATAGGACAGTGATATCATAGCACTTAAAAAGAGAAATAAAAAAAGAAGCTGGCATTTGTGTTTTGGAACAAAATAGCAAATATTTAAGCTGTCATAAGTCATGGGAATTTTGACAATTGAAGCTGATTTTAAAACAATTAATTCTTACAAAGTCACGAGAGGCCCACATACAGTATTTCATTGTTGGAAACCACAGTGATTCTGTATGGAGCGTTATATTCATGTTCTCTTTTCTGCTCATCACCACCCAACAATATCCACTATTCTCATTATTTTCCAAAGGAAAATAGAAATAGAAAAATATATAGGAAAAATTAATAATCAAGATGATTGCTTACATAATTTCACTTATACCAAGTAACACTGTACTTGCTATTAAAAATGATGATATATTGTATCAGTATTTTAATAATACGTTTGACACAATTATGGCACACCCTATGCCACCCTGTGCGCCAAACACTTTGTGTGGATTGTCTCACTAAATACAACCCCACCACAAGAAACGCACATTCTCTCCCTGTCGCCTTTGGGCAGTAGTGGGGAAACTGAGGAACAGAAGGCTCAGTGCTTATGCGGAGGTACCCACGGTGGAGTTGGCGTCCGTGCCCAGCACGCTGACCCCAACGCTCACGCTCATAACCAGAGACACTCGCGAATAAAGAGTTCTAGGGGCTTGTCAGAGAGGATTGCTCCCAAACCTGGAAGCACTTCTCAGCACAAAAAAACTGATTACAAGAGAATTCCATTTTAACTTTCCTTCTTTAAGGCCAAGTGTTGTGTATATAATAGAATATCATATAATGTATAATAGAATATAATTATATAGACTGATGCCAAGTCCTCTATCATGTCTTAAGCCATAAGATAAATAAATATGATGAATGCACAAACTAAGCATCATTATACAGATTATGAACGAAATGTCCTCAAAGGTCCACATATATCAAGCCTCCCCTTGCGAAGATGAGATCTCTCCAGAAAGTTCTCGTTACTTAGGCTGCTGTTGTATTCTTTCATGCAGGTATGTAGCTCGTGTTATATAAGTCCCCACCTTGTTTGCATGTGTCTGCCGCGGCACACAGGGTCCCCATGGCAATCCTTGGAGCTCCAGCCACAGCCCCTTGCGGGTGTTTGCTCATTACTTACGTCATTGTTTCTCCAGGCCCAGGAGGCCCGGGTGCTGGAGGGGCGCGGTGAGCAGAGGTCAAGAAGAAGGCGGTGGAGCACAGCTTGAGTTAGTAGTGATCCTTGTTCCTCTCGTCAGGGGTTGGCAGCCTTTTCCCTCCAAACCCTAGGTCTGTGCTGCCTCAGCACAAGTCATTTTCTGATTTCTGCCTGTTGAGATCCTCTAGCAGCACACCGGCCCCTAGGCCTGCGGGCCTGCAACTGCCTTTTCTGAGTGGCCTTGATTGACTTCTTCCAGCCACTTTCCTTGGGAGAAGTGAGTCCCCCTAGCAGTGCAGTGGCCAGTCCTCGTCCCTCCTCCCTGACCTGTATGTGCCCATCCGTCAAGCAGACCCTGTGTGGCAGTGGCAGTGACACTTCCACACGGCGCAGCAGCATCAGCGAGACCTCCCATGTTCCTAGTTCACGGGAAGATGCCAGCCCAGCCGGAGGGGCCGATGACAGAGTCGGAGTCGTGAGTCAGGGAGGCTCCCGTCCTGAATGGCAGCCAAGCAGTGTTTGGTTTGCATCCATACCCAAAAGGAGATGGCGATGGGAACTGAAAATAATGAGACTGTGCCATGCCTTCCCTCCATCCCCGCAAACCAGGAGGCAGGTGAGAAACTACCTCAGGCAGCTCCTCCCAAGACTGGCTGGCTTGCCACTTCCCCGAGTGATCACAGAGCGTGGGATCTTACCCAGGCGGCCTGTGTGGGGACGTGCGACATCACTGGGCGCCTTTTCCCTGTAATGTGTAGTGCGAGTTTCTGTGAACAGAATGAAAAATCAACCCGCTTCCTCTTTCCTAGGTTTCCATGGTGACCTACTTCCCATAAGTGAACCTCCTGCCCACTCAGTGCATAGACCTGCTGCTTGCTCTCAACTCTAGTCCCTGTTGGTCTCCATCCTTCCTGAGGGTCCTGATCACCTCTCCCTGGGCTTTGCAGCCTGCCCAGATTAAGAGTTTCCTGCGGGCAAGTCCTGAATTTACACATCTTGGTAATCACCGCATGCACACACTAGGTAGTCAATAAACATTTGCTACTTGGTTAACAGAAAAATTCATTTAAACAGAAGCACAGAATCCTTTTCATTGTTAAGTTAATGGTCTCAGGAAGAGAGGGCTCAATCTCACTTATCCTGCTAAAGATTTAAGGAACCATCCTGTCCTATACAAACATAATCTACACAAACGTAAAAAAGAATTATAGACTCACTCACTACTTTTGTATATAGCACAATCTTTAAAAATCTGCTAGCTCTCCCATTGTTTCCTGTAAAGACAATGAACCATTTTAGGATAAAATTTTCTTAAAGGTAATGGAAATAACATTTCCACCAACCTTAAAGTAAATATGATGATCTGTTCAGACTGAAAATAATGAGATTTTTGTGAACTGGAAGCAACAGTTTATCACCCAAGAATAGCTTGCGATAAAAATGTCTGTTTTCTGTATCTCTTCATTCATTCATTCATTCATTCATTCATTCATTCATTGTTTTCATTTAAAAAAAATACTTTAGCACCTATGAAATCCAAGCAATCACTATGGAGTCTATAAATTCCCAAACAATGAGTCAAGGGCCTGTGGGGAATTTCAGAAATTTTCAAAGAGGCTCATGAGGCTACTTAGATTAAATTATGTATGGATTAACTACACATGTTTTGCCCACATAGGTGCCACTCTGTTTCAAATATACACTGAGTGGCCAGATTATTTTGACCACCTGACGTTTGTAGGCAAATTAGCTATAATTTAACGCTGAAGTTGCTAGAGGGCCAGACCATTATAAGTAGGGAAGCAGGTTGTTTACCACAACAGTAGAAGTGATTTTTTTCAGATTGTTTGGGTAAACAACACAATTTAACTTTTTCTGAAGATATGGGTAAACAACACAATTTAACAGCCTTTGAACGTGGGATATATATAGATATATAGTATATTAAGTTCATAAGAAGTACCTGTATCCCTATAGACAATGCACACAACTGGGCTCTACCCCAGTTACCTAGAAAATCGGGATCTCCTCACTGTGGGTCCCATATCTGCATTTGTAACAAGCACCTAACATGAAGTCTGGGGACATAACATTTTGATACTCAAAAGAATCAGAGAATGGGATACACACAACAGCAAAACATTCTTTGTTGATTGTGTATATATCAATCACAGTGGCTGAGAGAATGATCTATTAATATTCATAGAAAAAGAGAGACTTAAGCAGACTTTTAAGAATGGGTAGAATTTGACCATGCAGAGAGAGGGAGGCATTTCTGGTAGAGGCGATCAGTAGGCGATAGCTAGAAAACAGCTACTAGATGCCTTAGGTGGTAAA
>NW_006300048.1:4252076-4266421 GCF_000327345.1 Myotis davidii | reverse complement strand
GTTAAAAACAGATTATTATGACTACCTGACGTTTGTAGGCAAATTAGCTATAATTTCGCGCTGAAGTTGCTAGAGGGCCAGACCATTATAAATAGGGAAGCAGGTTGTTTACCACGACAGTAGAAGTGATTTTTTCTGAAGATATGGGTAAACAACACAATTTAACAGCCTTTGAACGTGGGATATATATAGATAGATAGATATAGATATAGATATAGATTATAAATATTGTATATATATAATATATATGATGTATAATATACATTAAATACATATGCACCATTGTGATTTGTAAAATATAAGTTCATTTAAAAGTGATCATAGAATCCTGGTAGCTTTTTAACATTACATATTTTTTTAATACACAAGGTAGAAAAAATGCAAGTTATTGAATGCATGGGTTAGTGAGTGCATTTCTGTTGAAAGTGACTCTCGGGCCTTAACCAGTTTGGCTCAGTGGATAGAGCGTCGGCCTGCGGACTCAAGGGTCTCAGGTTCGATTCCAGTCAAGGGCATGTACATTGGTTGCAGGCACATACCCAGTGGGGAGTGTGCAGGAGGCAGCTGATCGATGTTTCTCATTGATGTTTCTAACTCTCTATCCCTCTCCCTTCCTCTGTAAAAAATCAATAAAGTATATTTAAAAAAGAAAGAAAGAAAGTGACTGCCGGGCTCAGAGCACAGGCCCCATGGCTTTCTGTGCTTGACAGTAACAGCCAGTCGCCTCGGCTCTTCAGCAGCGAGGGGCTGTGCCTCCTGAAGGCTTGGGGCCGTTTCACTCAGCATTCAGGGTGTTTTTCCTTCGGCATAAAATGTCACCTGAACTTATTTCAGTCGTCTTATTTTGGGAAAAATTTATGATCTTTTTAACATTAGGAAGTTTTGTGTTTCCTGGCATTTTATTGCTTTGTGTATTTGAAACATTTCAATCCCAGACAATAAATATTATGTGATTATTGTTTTCATATGGATAGGTTATTTCCTCTCTGTTTTTTCTAAACCCCTTTCCCAACTAATAATCCTCAACAATGTATTAACATGAAACTGTTTCAGCTTTCCCAGAATCAGGCATAATGAAAATTGAAAGAGGGGCAGGTTAGAGAGAGGAGGGTTAGTCGGAATTAAAAATAAATTAAGGTGTGTGGTTTTCTTTCAGCTGGATTTCAAATGTTTCTTGTTCAGTTGAAATCAAGATTATATGTATTCTATAAATCATGTTTATAAGCTCTCATAACCAGTTATCACATTAAGTGGTATCTTTTTATATGATTATTATGGGAACTAAGTGGGTCTCAACAAAGTGGATGATATTAGCCGAGCACCCCATGATTACTGTGTGTTCAGAAGCACTCCCCTTTAAATGCCTACCCTCATGGCTCTCTCATCTTCTTCACATCTTTTCACAACTGTCACTCTCTCCGTGAAGTCTTCGCTAGCCACCCTTTTAAATATTGAAACCCAGCCTCTTCCCCAGCACACTTATTTCCCTCCCCTGCTTTTTGCTGTTGCTGTTCACTCGAACACATACCATTTCCCATACTTATTTATTTTGTTTATTGTCTCCTCCTTCTAGAATGTAGCCTGTCTAAGATTAAGGATACGGCCTATTTTGCCCACTGCCCCATCTCCAGCACTTGGAACTGGGCCTGACACATAGTGCACTCGGTCAGTATTTTATTGGGTGACTCATGGATTGATCAATCCTTAAATCTGCAATTTTTCACAACACCGGACCCATGCTGCTGGTCTTTCATTTCTTCTCACTTCTGTCCTGGCTGCTGTTGTTTTCCTCCAGCCTCAGCTGTGAGCTTCCCCTGGACCTTCCTAATTCCTCTGAACTTCAACTGTGTTCCTCAACACCACTCTGTTTAAACGGCTTTCCATCCAGTACTTTCTAAATCACAGTACATCTTCAACAGAGTAAGAAATTTGGCCACCACAAGCAAGAGTGAGTTATGATTCAGTGAGGTTTTCTTTCATGATATGGCGAATTTTTGATATATCTATTTCACAACTTATTCAAATTTTCTTTTTACCACAACTCCAGGTTAATATTTTTAGTGCATTTATTTATGACTTCATATATTACAATAGTATTTTTATTTTTAATTATTAATTTGAGAGAGAGAGAAAAACATCTACCTTTTGTTCCAGTTATTTATGCATTAATTGGTTGATTCTAGGTTGTGCCCTGATTGGGGATCGAACCCGAAACTTTAGTATATCAAGATGTTGCTCCAGCTGACTGAGCTACCTGGCCAGGGCATGGTGTTTTTTATATAGGACACATAGAATATGTATTTTTTTAGATATCAGTTTACGTACAGTATGATTCAAGGCTCTAGACAAATAAACACATTTGTGTAACCACCACCACAGTGAAGGTACATGAACACCAAAAAGTTGTTTCCTGTTTCTTTGTCATTGAACCCCCTCACCCCCACCATGGCATCACTAACTCCTGGCAACCACTGATCTGATTTCTGTCTCTATAATTTTACCTTTTCCAAAATAGCATATAAAAAGGAATAATTCTACATGAATTTGGATTTCAAGGATTTTTTGTTGTCTGACTTCTCTCACTTAGCAGAATACTTCTGAGATTCGGCAGGTGCTGTGTGAGTCAGTAGTTTATTCCCCTCCATTGCTGAGTATTCCCTGTATGGATGTACCATAGTGTGCTTACTCATTCAGTATTGAATGGACCTTTCCATTGGATGACTGGCTATCTATATCTATAATAATAAAAGCATAATATGCTAATTAGACCAGACAGTGGAACGACCTTCTGGACATCATTCCAGACGTCCTTCCGGACGAAGCCACTGTGGTGGGGGCCAAGGCAGAGGTGGTTAGGGACAATCAGGCCGGCGGGCGAGTAGTTTGACTTCTCTCACTTAGCAGAATACTTCTGAGATTCGGCAGGTGCTGTGTGAGTCAGTAGTTTATTCCCCTCCATTGCTGAGTATTCCCTGTATGGATGTACCATAGTGTGCTTACTCATTCAGTATTGAATGGACCTTTCCATTGGATGACTGGCTATCTATATCTATAATAATAAAAGCATAATATGCTAATTAGACCAGACAGTGGAACGACCTTCTGGACATCATTCCAGACGTCCTTCCGGACGAAGCCACTGTGGTGGGGGCCAAGGCAGAGGTGGTTAGGGACAATCAGGCAGGCGGGCGAGCAGTTAGGGGCAATCAGGCAGGCAGGTGAGTGGTTAGGGGCGATCAGGCAGGCAGGCAGGCAAGTGGTTAGGATCCAGTGGTCCTGGATTGCAAGAGGGATGTCCGAATGCCAGTTTAGGCCTGATCCCGCAGGGACCCCTGAGAGATCAGGCCTAAACCGGCAGTGGGACATCCCTTGAGGGGTCCCAGATTGCAAGAGGATGCAGGCCAGGCTAAGGGCCCCCTCCCAACCCCGTGCATGAATTTTGTGCACTAGGCCTCTAGTTAAGAATAAAGGTCCAATAAAAAACAAAAGAAAGAAAGCTGCTATGAACATGGATGGACAGAGCTTTGTGTAGACTGAGTCATGTGGTAAGTGAATATTTAATTGCCAAAGTTGCTGTGCCATTTGGTATTCCACCAGAAATGTGAGATTTCTAGTGGCTCCATATTTTTGCCAGCATTTGATATAACCTATTTTTTTGTTTGGTTGGATGGTTTAGTCTTAATTTTAGCAATCCCCATAGGTGGATAGTAGATCTCTTGGTGGTTTTACTTTGCTTTCCTCTGATGACTAATGATAGTACTCTTTTTTCATGTGTTCATTTTCTATCTGTATTGTTTCCTGTTGAAGTGTTTGTTTAAATTTTTTGTCCATTTGTTTAAAAATTGGTTGTTTGTCTTCTTATTACAACGTAAGAGTTCTTCATATATTCTAGAGACAGAAATGTGTTTTTCACATATTTTCTCTAAGTCTGAGGTTTGACTTTTCTTAAAGTGTCTTTGGGAGAGTTTAAGTTTTTAATTTTGAAGAAGTCCAATTTATCAATTTTTATTCTTTTATGGCTCATACTTTTGTGTCTTAACTAAAAAATATTGATCTAACCCAAGTCCACAAGGGCTTTCTCCAATATTTTATTCTTATTATTTTAAATTTTAACTTTTACTTTTAAGTCTTTGATTTATTCTGAGTTTATTTTTTATATATGGTGCAAAGTAAGGGTTGAGATTCCTTTTCTGTATATGGTTTTCTGATTGTCCCAACACCATTTGTTGAGAAGATTATCTCCTCTCTTCATTAAATTGATACCTTTGTCTGAAACCAATAATTGACCATATATGTGCAGGTCTCTTTTGGATTCTATTTTGTTCCATTGGCCTATATGTTTATTCTTATGCCAGTACCTCTCTGTCTTGATTATTAAATCATGAACTCAGTCTAATGAATACTTCAGCTTTTCTTTTGCAAAATTATTTTTTATTCTAGATTCTTTGCTTCTCCATATTTCTGCAAAACAATTTCTGGGATTTTGATTGGAATTGTTTTGAATCAATAGCTCAATTTGGGGAGAACTTGGCAGTAGTAAGCCTTCTAATCAAAGAGCATGGCATAGTTCTTTACTCAGGTCTTTTCTAATCTCCCTCATAAATGTTTTATCATTTTCAGAATATAAATCTAGTACATATTTTGTTATATTTATCCATAGATATTTTATGTTTGATACTATAAGAAAGATTTAAAATTATTTTCCATTTTCAGTTCATTCCTAATACAAAGGGAAAAATAGGAAACTTTTGTATAGGAAACTTTTGTCCTGCACTCTTGACAATCTCACACTTTTTTTTGTTATTGCTTTGTTCTGTATATTCTTTGAGACTTTCTACACAGATCATGTTTTTCAAATGAAGACAATGTCCTTTCTCTCTTTCTAATCTACTAGAGGCCCAATGCACGAAGATTTGTGCAAGAATGGGCCTTCCTTCCCCTGGCTGCTGGCACCACCTTCGCTCCAGCCCAGAGCCACCCTTCTGCCTTCATTCAGGCCTGGAGCCTCCTTTCCACTTCCCATGCTGCCCAGAGGCCTGGAGCGGCTGGGGAGGTGCAGAACGCCTGTGTCATCACCATGGCAATGATGCAAGCATCCCACCCCGCCCCCAGCTACTGGGTGCCTGTGTATACAAATTAACCTGCCATCCTTGTTGGGTTAATTTGCATACTCACTCCTGATTCGCTGGTGGGTGTTGCAAAGGTATGGTCAATTTGCATATTTCTCTTTCATTAGTGTAGATATGCTTTTAATTCTTTTAATCCTCACCTGGGGATATGTTTTTATTGATTTCAGAGACAGAGAGAGAAACCTCGATCAGTTGCCTCCTGTTCATGCCCCGACTAGGGATCAAATATACAACCTATGTGTGTGCCCTGCTCAGAAATCAAACCTGCAAACTTTTTTTGTACAGGACAACACTCCAACCAACTGAGCCTCCTGGCCAGGACTATGCTTTTTATTTCTTCTTGCCCCAGTCCATTAACTAGGATTTTCAGTGCAGCATGTCCTTGGATAATGTCATTTTGTTCAGCATTATTTCATTGCTAGTGGCTCGGTGCATGAAATTCATGCACATTAAAAGGGGATTAATTAGAGGAAATATTTTAATATTGTTACTTGTCCTTTATAATAGAAGTGTGAGAGATTAAAGAAAATTAGTAAAATATATATGAAAATCTTCCTCCTGTCAGACTCTGGGGTCAAGTCCCTGCCCACCCATGTGTGCCTCAAAATCGCACGAGACCCAGACCTAGCCATTCACCCCCCATTGGGCTAGATTCAGACCCGGCCTGTCCCACATTTTTCAAGCCTGTCTGGGCAGGGGGTAAAGCTTCAGATGGCCTGAGATCCCCTGTCAAGCCCCGCTGGGCAGGGGTCACGACCTGAGGTCCCCTGGCCCAGGGAAAGGGGAGCAGCCTGAGGTCTCCAGGCCCATCACTGGGATGAGGAGGCATACCTTGAGGTCCCCCGTCAAGCCCCGCTGGGCGGGGGGCATGGGCTGAGGTCCTGTGTCAAGCCCTGCCAGGCTGGGGGCGCAACCTCAGGTCCCCTGGCTTGATGCTGGGGCGAGGTTGTGGCCTGAGGTCCCCTGTAAAGCACCACTCGGCGGGGCGCACAGCCTGAGGTCCCCTGGCCTGGTGCTGTGGAGTGGGGAGCAGCCTGAGGTCTCCTGGCCCAGCACCAGGATTGGGGGCACACCTTGAGGTCCCCCATCAAGCCCTGCTGGGTGGGGGGCATGGCCTGAGGTCTCCTGTTGAGCTCTGCTGGGTGGGGGGGCATGGCCTGAGGTCCCTCAGCCTGACGCCAGGGTTGGGGGTGAGGCCTGAGGTCCTCTGTAAAGCCCCACACGGGTTGGGGGGGCGCAGCCTCAGGTCCCTGCTGATTGCTCGTTAAGTCTCGTTACGGGAACTCGGCCTCAACTGTGGGTGCAGCCATCTTGTGTTATGGAAACCCCACCTCCGCTGTGGGTACTGCCATCTTTGTGGCAGAATGACAGTCAATTTGCATATTCCCTCTTTATTATATAGGATAACATTGATGAGATGCTGTAGGAACTTAAATCTTGTTTGTATCAGTTAGCCGATGGTAAAGTTGTTTTGGGTATACCTTGGTTTGCTCAAAGTCACAGAACTTACAGATGAGGTTAAGTGAGAGTTCACTGCCGCACTGTTTAATAGGAGTGGTGAGAACAGACATCCTGGTTTTATGGGGAAAACATTCTTGGTTTTCAGCCACTAGGTTCTGTATCTTGCTGTACGTAGGAGTTTTTATTGAAGGCGAGACATTGTACATGGAAAAATATAGAAGCAGTGGATGATGGTGTCCTCCAAAGAGGATTTAATTCTCTGGCAGACAGATGGGGCCACAGTCGGATAAAGGTGGATATATTTCTGTTTTGCCCTTATTCCTGGAAAGTATCCCTAGGGTTTGAGCTGAGAGCCTGTGGGGTTCACCAACCCCCTTTAATCTTGGTGATCCTTAAAATCTAGCCTCTGACTCCCCTACCCCTTCAAGATTGATGAGATGTCTCCTCACCTCTTTCACCTCCCAGATGCTCCTCACACACATGTGCAGCCCTGGAGCTGACATATACTCAAGGGGAAATTTCATGTATAATTATAAGCTGACGTCCCTGCAGTTTGCTCCTCTTCGAGGTCTCAGTCCCTCAGCTGCCCTGGCGGCCCCAAGCTCCCGCCTCTGCCTCCCCAGCCAGCGAGGCTGCCGCAAGCTCCAGACCCCTCTTTCTGCTTGGCTTCTCTTCCTCTCACATTTTATCGGCAAATTCCCTGAAGGAGGAAAAAAAGAGCATTCCTTTTCTCCAATACCTGCCTACCTTGGCTTTTTTCTGATGCCTCATATTCCGTGTGCCCCGCCAAAGACATCCACACTCAAATCCCTAGCATCTGCGGATGTTTTACATCACACGACAAACAGGAATTAAAGTTGCAGATGAAATTAGGTTGCTAATCAAGTGACTTTAAAATAGGGAGATGACCCTACATTATTCAGCTGGGTCCTTCACATGAGCTCTTCAAAACAGAAAGGGAGGCAGAACAGTGGGTAAGAGAGATGTGGCATGAGGACTTGACATCGCCAGCTTTGAAGATGGAGTAAGGGGCCCACAAACCAAGGAATGTGGTGGCCTCTGAAATGGCTATTAGTTTAGAGCCAGCAAGAAAATGGGACCTCAGTCCTACAGCCACAAGGAACTGAACACTCCTGACGATCTGAATGAGCAGGAAACCAGTTCTCTCCTAAAACCTCCTGAAAAGAAGACTTGGTTTTAGTCCAAGAGACCCACACCAGACTTCTGACCTACCTGCCCCTTTTACATAAGCTGCTAACTTTGTGGTAATTTGTCACCACAGTATAGAAAACTATTACACAATTGTTCTGTATGTTGTCCAGCTTTTACAGTTGTTCTCAGGTCAAAGATGAGCCTTTTGTAGCTCACTGTACCCAACAAGAGTTCAGTCACAGAGTCAGAATCACTGACCTTTGTGGGATAAAGATTTTATTATAGATCTTACCTAGTTATTGGAGGAGCTGGGAAAGTGAAGGCCTAAGAATAAAAACATCAATAGCCCATCAATTTGAGAAGCAAAGCACAACCACCTGGCAAAAGAGGCTGCATAGGAAGGCCCATAGGAAGCCATGCGTCCATGTACCTGCCACCCTAGGGTCTACCACGTGGCTGGTTGAGAGTGGGAGCCACTGTGGGTAAGCAGGGTCTTCAGCCAGGAAGAGGATATAGAGTAGAGGAAGGTGAGGACAAGCTGGAACTGCCAGCGCTTCTGTGTCTGCACAACCCCAATGAATAAGTAACTGCTTCACTCCCATCCCCAAATCTTGCACAGATTTTTCTCTTGCCCAACCATAGAGGTCAGGAGATCATGGAAAACTCGTTTCAGTCTCACCAAGGTGACACAGTACCAACAACCACAGGCTACCCTTTGTACCTGTATTTAGGGCGCCTCCAGAGTAAGACAATAGCAAAATGCTCCTACCTAACATGATGCATGAATGTCTTTGTGGTCTTCCTTACAAAAACCGTTATCTCAGTCTAATCATGAGAAAAGCATCAAACAAGCCACAATGGAGAGACATTCTACCAAATACCTGAGCAGTATTCCTCCAACCTGTGCAGGTGATGAGGTACAGGGGGACTCGGAGGAACTACCATAGCCAAGAGGAGCTGAGGAAGGCAGCAAAGAATTTGTGCCCATTTGTAATCCACTGACCTGGTTGTGGAAATCTGTTTTTTTCCTTTACTGTAAATTCCTAGAATCGGAATTGCTAAATCGAAGTTAGTCTTCATTTAAAAAATTTGACACACACCCAAAAGGCCCTGTGTTTGGGTTGTACTAGTTTGCGTTCTCATCAGCAGTGTTTGAACGTCAGTTCCTCTGTGCCTTCCCCAACACTGGATAACATTACCCTTTTTCTTTTTTCCAGTTTAAAGCAAAATTTATTTGCATTTTTGGATGCCGTTGAGGTTGAACAATTTCCATGTGTTTATTGGCCATGCGTACATGTTCTTTTTTGAATCGCCTAATCTTGTCCTTTGCCCATTCTTGTCTTGGGCTATTCCTAGTTTGAGTGTTGATGTTGGTCTGAAATCTGGGTTATTAAAGTTTAATTGACCTCAGACAACCCTAGTAGGTTTAAATATTATGAATTACCCTTGCCCAAAATAATCTATCCTCATTTCTATTCGTTTATTCTTTACTTCCCTAGATCATATCACCATTTTCAGTCCTTTCTTTGCTCAGATTCACAATATTAAAACTGCAAATCGCCTCACTTTTCAGTTGAAGCCATGGACATCCAAAGAGGAAAGGGTTTTGTGCTTTCTGAAGGTGGGAGAGTCCACTAGCTTTGGGCCCATAGGACCAAGATTTTGGCTTCTGGTCAACACCACACCGACAGGGCATTTAACCCTTCACCACAAGGTCTGTGTCCTTGGGCCTGGCACTAAGAAACTCAGTTCACCTATGACTTTTGCTTCATGAGTAACTTGGATCATAAATTCTCCCTGCCCCAGCTGGCTGGGTGGCATTTGATAAGTTGCTTTAACTTTGGGGCCTTGGATTCTCCACCCATTAAGTGGGAGCATTGAACTTCTGCTAAATGACTCAACGGCACACTTTTTACTCTGGAAGCCTTATTTCAGAGGGACGTTTATAGGGTATGGATTAGGGAAACAAGCCTACGTGGAAGTCAGACCTTTAAGAAATTTATTTCAACCAAGAATGTCTATTTTTGAAGGGAACCTAATCAAAGCATTTTTAAAATAGTTTTTAATTACAGGTTCGAAACTTTGTTATTTGTAATACCTTTTTGGAAGCATGAAAATAGCATTTCTCCCTGTACCAACTTTGTGCTTTTCCATTTGGTAAACACTGATTTTATTTCTCTCTGTGCCTGTAGGAGTAAACCAAGCCAGCTCAGCACTTCCTGTTTACCTCCTGGTAATACATATTGTACATGGTGACAGGCCTGCTCGCAAAATAAGCTTCCTTGGTTTAAGTCTGCATTTTCTGGTTAGGCAACCAGCCTGACGATATTTAAACAATGAAACAATTTGGCTATCGAAGCCTTGTCCTAACCTTCCCCCCTTCAATTGCCAGTGGAAAGGAGAGTCCTATTAGAATAGGACTTAAATGGGGCATCACGCAGTGCCTTTCATTTGAGAATATCTAAACATTGTCAACTCTTAAACTTGAAGCGTGTAACATGGACAACCACAAAGATGGTAAATAACCTGATTTCTTCTTGAGGCTCTCCGTGCTCTAAGTATCTATTTTTAAGGAAGAAAAATGCGTTTTCTGTGTATTGAGTGACTAAAATGTAAGCTTAGAAATATTTTATGTTTCCATCAGAGTTTATTCTGCTTAGCATAAATCATCAGAGCCGGCCACAGCTTGCCATTTACCGGAGCCTTTTCAGTTGTATTACACTCATGTCAGACACACCTTCGTACAAGTCCCTCCAGGTCAAAGTTTAGAAATTCTGCCTCTTCCGCCCCCTTCCCCAACTCAGCACTTACGGAAACATACGCTAATTGGAACAGAAGCAGCCTACCCCACTAATAGGGTTAGAACACTCTTAACACAAGATTAATGAGATAGAAGTTTAGGGGGGAAGTAGCATTCCTCAAGCAGTCGGAATGCAGATGCCAAGTGAAAGCCAACAACTTTCCTGAGGCCGTCAAATCCCAAGCTTTGCGTTCCCTTGACCTCGCTCAAAGGCATTAAGGGAAAGAAGAAACTGTCCGACCAGCCTTGCTCCGGCCACTGTAGCAAACCGCTGACTCAGTGGTTCTCCCGGTTCCCTGAGGCCTGAGCCCAGCTGTCCCCGTCGTGGAAAACAAGACCACAGACTCAAGGTGCAGCAAGAGACTCTACAAACAGTCTGCTGAGGTGACACAGACAGGCCGCAGGTGGCCACTTGTGTTCGTGACTGACCTTTGTAGGCGTGTGGCTTACACACCTGCACTCAGAGACCATGATACTTAAGGTCACAGATGTTGGCAAGAGGTGAGGTCTGTGGAATATTCTACCTGGTTGATGTGTGACTGAGTCACGGGTCAGCAGACGTCAAGAGCTATCAGAGGCTTGGAGAACAGTATGTGATTAGACGTAGAGGGAGAAAAAGACTAAGGATCTTAGCAATTAGCAGAAACCGCGTGACAGGTGTGTATTATTGGAGGCAAGGGGGCTGGTTTCCTCTTCACTTTCCACCTTGTTCAGGATCCTGTGCCTCTGGTGCATGCCTGACTCTTTATAAGACCCCCTACATCCTTCCAAAACTAACCAATCACTCTGGAAGTAAATTCTCCTCGTTTACAAAGTGACCTTCTTACCTAGAACCCAGACCTTAGCTTCTAAGCATTCTGCACCGGTACTCAGGCTCCTTGGAGAAACGGCTGATTCCAGGACGAGGGCAGGGAAAGAGCCTGGGAAAATGAGCCTGGAACGTCTTAACTTGCCAGAAAGTAAGAAGTTGGTCAAAGAGCCATGGGTACGTGTCAGAAATGGAAGGTTGTGGAGACTCCCAACTGGCCAAATCTGCAACAATTTGAGCGTAAATGACAATAACGGGTTATCACCCACAGAATAAAATA
This sequence comes from Myotis davidii, assembly GCF_000327345.1. Lineage (NCBI taxonomy): Eukaryota > Metazoa > Chordata > Mammalia > Chiroptera > Vespertilionidae > Myotis > Myotis davidii. Next base: position 4,254,791 of record NW_006300048.1, on the reverse strand, counting down.
AATACCCTTGAGTCCCCACAGTGTCAGTAAGTAGATAAATGGAGGAGAAAGTGGTAGCTCTTCTTTGACACAGAACGACAGCTAATAAACAGACGGAATCACAGCACTGCAAGACCATCAACGGGGGAAATACTGACAGGCGTGTACATTTACATAGTCTCACATCACATCCCCACAAACCACAGACACAAACCTAATCCTCTTTTAATTATTCATTGTAAATATTGTTAATCAACATATTGTTATTGTTCTGGTTTGCAAATGTTTAAGCACTTCTTTTACTTAAATGTTGTGTTTAGATTTTTTAAAAAACGACAGAAATGTATAACAGTTCAAAGAATATCTCCAGCGATGATAAGCCCTTTGATAAAATAGACTTGGGGTAAATGCCTAATCCAGCTATTTTTGTTCAGACTCAATCTGGAAACCGTCCTCCCCTCAGAGAGCCAGAGCCAGGCAGCCCGGCACAGTCCTGAGGGCAGAGCTCCCAGCGCCCTGTAGGCAGATGCTGCTGCTCCGGCTGGCACCTGGGCCCCATCTGGGCCCTCCCCCGGCGAGGACCTGGCCTTCTTGGTCCCCCCCGCGCCCCCGCTTTTGCTGTCTGTAGACCAGAAACACTGTGTTCAGTTACTGCGATGATGAGGTATCCGAGGCAGGCAGGATGCCAGTGTCCAGCGAGGGCAGACGGGGTAAACAGGACGCCCAGATAGTGCTGGCTCAGCTGGGCTCCCGGCCACCTGGGTATGTGCTGAACTGACTGCACCAGCAGCCCCGGGAGACGGGACAGGCACCTCGGAGACTGCATTCAGACGTTAAAACACACACCCACAGAACAGCCATCCCAGACCTCTAATCTTACTTTATGACCAAGCTATAATTACATTACAGCAATTACTTGAATATTACATTTTTATTACTGTTATGTCATTATGTCTACTAGGAAAAAATATGCCTACTCTAACCAATAAAATTCTTAATGACTCATTTAAGCTGTGTCTACACGAAACCCCTGACTTAAACATTTCGGTCAAAATAATGTTTAAGGCCTGGGGGAAGAAGAGGGTTAATCTCCAGCTACGTGATTGCCCAAAAAGCAAGAAAAATTCTGTTTGTAGATCTACCTCTGGCAATTAAAAAGTTCCAGCCGAGGCTAAATTAGAACGTGATGGTTACAGTTAAGAGCCATCAATTCTTTATCATCCGTTGGTCAGTTCCAACTACTAACAAAGAGTGGAGCTGGGGCCTCGGGAAACATCCATGTCTCCAGCCTCCAGGGGCACCGAGGCCCATTTTCTCTGCTTCCAGGACGTCGAGGGCCCGGCCTGGAAGGAGTCTTTACAGGCCAATTAGGCCAGTGCGCGCAGCCCGGACGCTGGCAGCCAGCAGTTTATTTGGAACTTGCTACGGACACTCCCCAAATAAAGTTACTAATGTGTGGTACTTAGGTTTTTTAATCATTATAATTAAGTTTTACTTCATTACCTCTTTTTAGGTAGCGTCTCGTTCTCCGTGGGCCTTATCTTACCTGGCTGAAAACTTCCAGGCTGTCGGACTCCGTCCATTTGCTCAGCAAGGAGACTTCTGACCCTGACCGCGTCCCAGCTGCACCCAGACGGGACCCTTTCCAACCCGCTGCAGCCCAGACAAGCACAGGGCGCCGCCGTGTCACAAATAATTCCATGCTTAGAATTCAGGCCCTTGAATTGGGGGAATTTACCATAGGAGCTGACTGAAGCAAAATGTCCAGATTTAATCACTTTTGAATTTAATTTCACACACATATTTTACTCCTGATATCCTCTGCATCCAACATTTTCCCATAAGAAGATGAAGTGGCGAACACGGTTCGCTTCCCCCGGGTAACCCATGCCCAAGGTGTCTGTTCTGCTTCATTTTTTAAAGAATTCTTTTGGCCAATACACATCCTCCAAGTTACTATGTAAAATCCAGTGCCTGATTCCGAAATTGTGTGCATCTGCTGGACATACACCCTGTTAAACGCTCATGACTGCCGACAAATGTGAAAAGTATTACCAGGCCTATTTTTAACATTGTTTTGGCAAGGCTGTTGCTGTGGGGGGAAATTCCTATAGAATCTTAATGAGCAAACTGAATGATTCTTTGAAATGTGGTTGTGATTCCCCGACTTACAGTGGTGATGTCAGTGGTGCTGAGAAGCAAGGAACAGTAGAATCGCTCATTTGCCAGCAGGCTCCAGAGAGACCCCAGAGTCTGTGCGGGCCTGCGCCTTCCCTACGGCTCTGAGGGCCACGTGTGTCCCCGCCCAGGGCACGTCTCACGCGCTGGGCCTGCCATCTCAGCGAGCCTGTGTCACTGAAGGGCATGCTGTCCGTGTGTGCTTTTATGGGACCTGACCCCCCCACAGTTGTCTTCCAGAGAAGGACCGCCTGTTCCAGCTGCTGGAGAAAGACATGGCCCCCTTGGTGGGACTGAACAGCCAGGGACCAGAAGGTCAAACTCTGAGGAAGGGGAAGGGAAGCCTGAAGGAGGCCTGCCCGCATGTCCTCACGCACACCATCCCTGTGGCCTCCTCACACCCAATCTGAATCCTACGTGTCCTGTCCTCAGTGGCGCCGGCCCCATTGGACGAGGCGTCAGGCCGTTCAGTCCTGGTGACTTGCACAGGCTGCGCCCTGAACACAAGCAGGCCTGGGGGCCCGCGTGGGGCCTTCACTAGTGGGCACTGCCTGGTCA
>NW_006300048.1:4192602-4251871 GCF_000327345.1 Myotis davidii | reverse complement strand
GGCGCTGCCTGGCCTGGGGGCCCGCGTGGGGCCCTCACCAGCGGGCGCTGCCTGGTCGAGCCTGGCATCCTGCTCAGGGACACGTGTCAGCCTAGAGCAGTGATGGCGAACCTATGACACGCGTGTCAGAGGTGACACGCGAACTCATTTTTTTGGTTGATGTTTCTTTGTTAAATGGCATTTAAATATATAAAATAGATATCAAAAATATAAGTCTTTGTTTTACTATGGTTGCAAATATCAAAAAATTTCTATATGTGACACGGCACCAGAGTTAAGTTAGGGTTTTTCAAAATGCTGACACGCCGAGCTCAAAAGGTTCGCTATCACTGGCCTAGAGCAAGGTCACTCAGAGGGAGCACTGATTCTCACTTCTCCACCCAGAGGAGGCACCATTTTGTAATTCTTCTGCCCTGAGAGGACACACTTTGGGGGTTTTACAGAGTCACTGACGGCTCACAGGAACCTGGGCCCGGCCCGGGAGGGTCAGAACAAGGCACCGCCGGGGCAGAGCTGGCTGAGTCCGCCGTGAGTGTAAATGGTGTCGCCGCTACTACGGGAAGAGTGCCCCCCGATAAGTTATTTCCCCCTGGACAGTGAGTCTGGAGCCCCTCAGCGTTTCAGGACCCGCCATCGCTACGGGAGGAATGACTGAATTCAGCCCAAAGCCTGCGGGACCAGTGTCGACAGGGAGAGCTGTGCTCCGTTTAGATCAGGGGCCATCCTGGTTCTGTTCTGGGGGAATGAGCATGCGCAGTGGCCTGACGGTTCTCTCTGAATCTGTCATAAAGTCACAGGCTCACTGGCCTTTGGAGCCGAAGAAGCCTGGGACCTAGCGAGATCCAGTCTGCCCTGTCCAGGATGGCCCAGGAGCAGAGGCACGGGCCCCCGCTGGCCCACAGGTGGTATCTTCTCCGCCCAGGAGCCTGCTTCCCCCTCTCCATGCGTTCTTCCCCCAGCCCAATGCTCTAGGTCAGTGGTTCTCAACCTTCTGGCCCTTTAAATACAGTTCCTCATGTTGTGACCCAACCATAACATTATTTTCGTTGCTACTTCATAACTGTCATGTTGCTACTGTTATGAATCGTCATGTAAATATCTGATATGCAGGATGGTCTTAGGCGACCCCTGTGAAAGGGTCGTTTGACTGCCAAAGGGGTCGCGACCCACAGGTTGAGAACGGCTGCTCTAGATCTTTGGGGAGAGGATTCAAATTCGTGGCCATTGACCCCTCATGCCCACTTCCTTCTACAAGTCTTCTGGGAAAGGCCTCACTGCCATTGATGACACAGAGTGACGTGATGGCTCAAGTCCTCTTCCCTGGCCATCTGTGATCACCACAGGCTTCCAAAGGAACGCAGAGTCATCAACCTACCGCCATGCTCGGGCCCTGCCCCCGCCCCAACCGAGGCAGCCGTTCTCAGCAGCGCCAAAGGCCTCTGTGTGGCTGCCTGGCTTCCCCTCGAGGTTGGTCCTAGAGACGTGGCCAGGTCCCATGAGCGAGAGGAAGCACACCAGGTCTCTTGAACCCTGGACTCAGACCTGATTACAGTGTCGTTTCTGCCACATTCTATCGGCCAAAACAAATCACAAGACCCAGGCCACTGCGTTGATATAGGGACCCATCCTCTCAAGCCCGCCTCCCACTTCCTCCAGCTCACCCTTGTGTCCTATCCCTTCTCCCGCTGGTGGAGGAGGTCCCTGGAGCCAGCTCCTGACCGTTGCCTCTGTGAAGACCCCGCTAGCTCCCTCAGCAGATACCCCCGCCCGGAGCCCGGTTTCCCACACCCCTCAGCGGGTGACAGGTCTTGGTGCCTGTCTTCCACGGGACAGCCCTGCACTCTCTGTGAGCTCCAGCACGCGCGTGTGGGCTCCTTCTTCCCGTGCAGCGCCCCGAGGCCCCCGATGCCCACAGCAGGGCTGCTCTGCAGAGGACGATGGCAATCAAACCCACTCCCGGGAGCTCCTTTGTCTTTGCAAAAAGGATGTGAATTTGGTAAATCTATAAATCAAGAATGGGGCTTCTGGCTTCGAACTGTTATATCTACAATGCTGCATATTAGTGCAACCGATCCTACAGAAAGCATTCACTTGTTGCAATCCTGCTTTTATACACCCTCAATAAACACTGGCTTCCCTTTCGGAGACTGCGTCTCACACTAACATGCCATGGTTCTTGCAATGTCACCAACCCCCTGAGACCTGACAATGCATCATTCGAGGTGCCATTCCATCCTCCTGCCCAAGAGTGTGACGGGGGGGGGGGGGGGGGGGTAGTTCGCCTCCACACTGCTCCTCTCTGTGACCAGTCACCAATGCCACTGCCACTGTCTGAGATGTTGACCTCACCTGACGGTTAGTTCTGCCTGATTTGTTTGTGCAAAGTTCCCCACAAGCTCTGTATCAGTTAGCTCTCGCCCAGAAACACTCCAAAACTCAGTAGCTTAAACCAAAAAGCACTTGCTATCACCACTGAGTTCAGAGGTGTTCTAGCCCCAGCCAGCTTACCGATGCGTCTGTGGTCAGCTGGGGGTTGGTAGGCAGCTCCGCTGTTTCTGGCTGGACACTTGGTAGTCAGGTGCCTGTATCTGGTTTAGAACGGCCATGGCGGCAACAACTGGGCTCCTCTCACCCTCCGTCCGAGGTTGGTCCTAGAGACGTGGCTGGGTCCCATGAGCGAGAGGAAGCACACCAGGTCTCTTGAACCCTGGACTCAGACCTGATTACAGTGTCGTTTCTGCCACATTCTATCGGCCAAAACAAATCACAAGACTCAGGGGTGAGAACATGGCTCTACCTCTCCTTTTTTGTTGTTAATCCTCACTCGAGGATATTTTTTCTATTGACTTTGAGAGAGAGAGAGAGAGAGAGAGAGAGATCAATGTGAGAGAGACACATCAATTGGTTGCCTCCCCTACGAATCCCGACTGGAGCCCGGTGATCGAACCTGCAACCCAAGTCCGTGCCCTTGATCAGGAATCAAATTGAGACCCTTGAGTGTGCAGGCCGACACTCTAACCACTGAGCACACCAGCCAGGGCTCGGCTCTTTCTGAGAGGAACTGCAAAGTGTCACTTGGAAGGCTGTGGACAGGGAAGAGTGACCACGTGTGGCTATTTGGCATCGATCTACCCAGGTTCCGTGAGGAGCTTTTGCTTTCTTCACTCTAAGTCTAAGCGACAACATGTCTTTATCATTTTAAAGCTCTCGATCTCGCATCCCGTTACATAACCTGCTGGCTCAGGCCACCGGAGGCTCTGCGAGGCTGGGTGGCCAGCCGAGAGCGGGCGAGTGCTGCCCAGGACTACAGCCAGGGCCTCCGCCAGCGAGCTCAGTCATTCCCGACACTCCCCTCCGATGGTCCCCTTCGGCCTAATGGCATGCATTTCAAAATAGTTTCCTCCGAAGAAGAGAGCAATCTATCTGTGGCCACGGGATGGGGTACGGGTGGGGCACATGGATCCCAACAGAGCCTGACCCTGTGCTTTGGCCCCTGTGTCTCCTTGGGACAGTGTTGGCACCCCCTTGGCAAATAATCCCAGCGGGAGGCTGCATTCCGCACAGCCTCAGACCCTTCCCTCCAGGATAAGCGGTTCCATGGCCCGGCTCACTCTGATGTCCTTGTTCTTGTTAAATCCGTCTCCCAGCTGGCCTTCCTCAGGGCTGCTGTCTGTTTCCACCCTCCCACGTCCACCTCTGGCCGCCTATCCCACCTCGGACCTGCCGCTTGCACCCTGAGTCCGTTTTCCTCCCTCTCCTGATGACTTCCTATCTCAGGGCTGCTGTTTTTCCCCAGGACGTACAGCCCTCATCCAGGTTTTATGGGACCAGCTGGTGACCTCACACGCTCCTCGACTGCACTGCAAAGTCTTTAAACGCAACCACCGGCCCCGGAGTTTTATTAAGAAACTTGACCTGGAGCTCCTGGTTCTGTAGCAACTTGGTGGCAGCTCCGTACCTGCTAAAGTGTTGCTTCCCCCGGCCCCGCAGAAGGATTGTAAAAGGTTAGGGCCCTGAGCGGTTGGACAGAGGCTGTTCACAGGGCTCCTGGGCCCGGGGAGGACTGGCTGCCGCTCTCCTGCCCCCGGCACACACACACACACTTTTGGGATGGCTTAGCATTTCTTTTGTGAATACTTGCATACACACACACACACACACACACACACACACACATGGCTGCTCTATGGCAGGCACAGAGGGCGGCCAGGCCAGGAGTGGATAGAGGGATGGTGGGGCTCCTGGGGCTGCCCTGGACGCTGCCCTTCCCCTCACACAGGCACCACCAGCCTGCCCAGCTCTGCCCTGAAGACTTGGGGTGACCATGTGCAAACTGAGGCTGACTCAGAAAGCCCCCCTGTGCACTTTTTTTTTTTTTTTGCAAAAAAGCAGATTTGGGGGCAGCAGAACTTCCTCTTTCAGGAGCATCTTTGGGAATGGCCATGCCTTCTGCTTTTAATAGCTAGGTAAGGGGTGTCCCCTTATGAAAGCAAAAATGAATCTTCAAGGCTTGCTGGGGAATGACAACGCTTGGCAAGTCTGAAGCGAAAAATGCTTAGCTTCTCGCTTGCTGCTCCCAGATTCTCTGGTAGCTCAGTGGTGGTGCGGACACAGCCAGGCCCCGCCAGGCCCCGCTGGGGAGTGAGAACTGCTTGTTTATTTGGAATTTCCTTGGGGGTGATAAAAAACAAACAAACAAAAACACACAAAAAGCTTGACACTCCATAAATAAACCGTGTGCAGGAACCTCAGAGGCAGCCGTCTGAGCCCTTCTGTGCGATGCTGCTCGCCAATTAGCCGGCATGCCCGCGGATTGTGCGAAATCTGCTAACGCAGCACCGAGCCCCGTGCCAGACACCTTCTCAGGTTTTTCCCCTCTGCATTTCGCTAATCCCCGGATGAAACCTAATCGCAGAGAAACGTTCAAGGTTGGACACAACAGGGAGGAACTCGGCGCTGGCTCCCACCCAGTAGAAATAACACGCCATTGGACTCGACAAGGCAGGAATAAGGATGTTAAACAAACACTCCGCGGCCCTCCTAGCAACGGCGAGCTGCCTTCCGCAGAAGCAGCGCTCCCTCAGGTTGTTCATCCCGCTCCAGGCCTTCATCACCTGAGACATGTTTTATGAGGGATCAACAGGCAGGGAAGTCCGCGAGCAAAAACTCCAATCAGGAAAAGAACGGAAAGAGAATTAAGTCTTTTATTTCCCTCTCGGGCAAAATAAAAGTAACAAAAGCATTTATGTGTAATAAATATATAATTATATGTAAGAATTAAACTCCGGCAACTTGCAGTCGTAACTCTTCTTGCACTTTCTTTCAAACCCGAGGAAAACACTTCCCCCGGCTGTGGTTTCAGGTTAAGATTTCGGAATTAGAAGTTCCAGGTTTCCGCGGACTCCCGTCATCTTGTTCTGATGATGGGACGGGGAAGGAAACCAGAGGATGGGACAGAATTTTCTGTGCTGGAAAGAGAAGAGGCTGTCTAACGGTGCTTAGGATATCGCACTCAGTGCTATCTGAAACACACATACATATGCGCCTATATTTACCTAGATCTCACGTCATCTTTACCACAACCCTACGGCATGGATACTGTGATCATTTTTCAGCTGAAAATCTTGGGTGCCGAGGGGCTGAGGATGCCCGATGGGACCATGGACTGAATTGGGAATCCCCACGTGGTTCTAGGCAGGAAAGGGGGCTCAGAGCCGTTAGGGAGGCAAAGCCGGAGGTCAGTGACATCGCAGCAGCGAACCTCCGCACTTTCACCAGGTGGCAAAAAGGCAAGAAAGTAACCGAACCCGGCCAAGACTCTGGACCGTGTCTGGGGGCTTAGGGAGTGCTCAGAGGTGACCGTCCTCTCTGTCCATTAGTGTGGAGAAACCTGAAGCCTTACGCGGGAGCAGGCCTCCCACCCCCGCTGAACCAGCTCTCGGAAAACCGAGGTGATGGAACCAGGAGGAGCACCAGCAATTTTACCTGGTCCTGGGGCGGAGAAGGTACGTGCTGGCCTTTGGCACTGCCCCGCCCATGTAGCCTTTCGTGGAGTTGCCGGGGCCCCTCTCTCCCCAGAGCCACGAAGCCAGACACGGCCGGCCGCTGGCCCAGCCCTGCTCCGGTGGCTGTTACCAGCGTCTCCACAGGTGGCGATTGCTGGTCTCCCTGCAGACGGCTAAGGCCCTCTGGAACAGCCTGTTTTCTCTCCTCCTTGAGCCCCCGGTGCCCAGCTCTGTGCCACACGCAGCAGCACAGGGAGGGGCAGCTGCTTCAGGGCCTCGCAGGCGAGTGAAGTGAAGCTGTACCTGGTATGGAGTGAGTATTAACTGTGCGACTCTCTCCCCCGCTGCCCGGTCGTTGCTAACCCTCCCTGGGCGAGGAGGCATGCAGACCCAGCGAGCCCCTCCCCGGCTCAGAGTTCTGGTTCTGGGCCCGGTCAGACGTCTGCTCCTGGGGAGGTCACCTGACCTCTTGGAGCTCAGTTTCCTCATCCCTACAGTGGAGGTGCTCATTTCTACCTGGCAGGCCCGGGGCCAGGCGGTGAATGCACCCATTGTTACTCCTCCCGTCCTCGGCACCGTATCTCTTACTCTCTTGTTTACGCTGAAGATTTTTTTCCTACCACAGTGAGTAGTCACCAAAAGCCAAATGTTCCATCTGCTCCCTGGTTTTTGTTTTTCATCTGATGATTTCCTCCAGAAAAGTATTTGCCTGTCTCCCGGGTGAGTGTGTTCTGGCCAGCTCTGAGGGCCTGGGCAGAGAGCAGCCGCTCCTGCTAAAGCGCCACCAGGAAGGAGGTTGGAGGGAGGAGCAGCCACACACCTTCTATCTGGAGAGCCCTTCACAGACAAAGTGCCTCCTCTCTGCCGCCGGAGACCCGGCCACTGCAACCCGAGTGGTCAGAGCCGAGACCCACCGCCAGCCCGTCTACAAATGGGGAAACTGAGGCTCCCTGAGACTGCGCGGCTTGCCGGGGGCACCCAGTGATAAGTGAAGCCAGCAGGCCTCTGACTCCAGCTCAGTGCTCCTAACACCAGGAGTCTCTTCTGGGAGAAACCTTTTCTCTTGGTGAATATCAAAGGCAGGGAAGGCTTTTTGCTGTGGCCCCGGGTGTGGGCGTGGGGTAGGGATGGCCCGGCCTGCCTTGCTTCCTGCGTTTGCTGGGAGCCTCTTGCTGTGGCTTTCTCTTCCAGGGGTGCAGGGTGGGGCCTCTGTGTCTACACTCAGCAGCGGGGTTAGTCCCAATCTGGAGTCCTTGCAAGTCCAGGTCTTCTCCACCAGCCACCCTCACCCAAGTCTCCGTCGTTCCCGCATGTGAAGGCTTGGGTGAGGAATTACCCTGTTTGAGCCCCAGTCTCCTCATCTGTTAGTTGGAGGTAATAATGCCTACTGCTCACTGTTGGGATGATGAATTCTCATACATCTGTATTTCCATAGTGTGGGCATCTTGTGTATTCTATGCCAGGAATTAGTCTGGGTGCCAGGGCTAAGCAGGGAATAAGACAGGAGGGGAGCTTACCGGCTAAAGGGGGAGGTAGGTAATAAACAATATAATAATGAACAAGAGAAGTTCCAAAGAGTAATGACTGCTATGGGGATAGATGATTGAGCGTATACATGAGTATAAAAAATTATTTCAACTGCGAGAATAATCTTAATTGTCTACAAAGTTGGTGATACAGATACACAGAAAAAATAATTACTTCAGGTCATTTTAACTACAGTATTTTTATTTATACATTGCTAGTAAGATATATTCCCTGGAGAAAAACAAAACAAAGAAACCTTAAATTTTATTCAGTGGCCTTATTATAGTGTTTAATTCATGTTGGAAAACCACTATAAGTTTATAATTCGTTTTTCTTTTAAAAAGTAACATTTGCTAGCTCTATCCATTGAAAAGGCTTAGAAGCTGACAGATTGCTAGCAATAAACTCCTAGTTTTATGGACTTTAAACGTGATTTTTCTATCAAAAGGAACCAAAATTTTATGAAGAAATGGTTGATTCCAGGTCTAGGACAAGAGATATAGAGGATGAGCCTTGGATATCTTGTACAAGAAAGTAAACATTAAAGATGAATTTTAATGAGTCCATGCAGTAGAACATGAGACATAGAGACTACTTGAAGGGGCTCTTGTTGGCCTGAGGACAATTTGAACATCAAAAAGATCTACGCATATCCATGAGCTCAAAACAATTCTAAAATGAAAATTCACATGTTACCTTTTCACAAGTTACTGAGCCACCAATTTATTATTCTGAAATTTTATTTTTAAAATTGGGAAGAGTTAAACATTTATTCCATCTTTGCTCTGTAAACTGTATATATTTTAAGAGTTTTTTCAAACTGAATTTTAGAGAGAAAGGAAGAAAAAGGGAGAGAGACAGAAACATTGATATGAGTGAAACATTGATTGGCTGCCTCCCACAGGTCCCTACTGGGAATCGAGCCCTCAACCCAGGCAAGCGCCCTTATGGGGAATTGAACCAGCAACCCTTTGGTGCCCACTGAGCCACACTGGCCACTGTATTTTTAACCAAATTGTTGTTAGGGGCAAGTTTTTCTTTGTGGAGGAATTCCAGGGAATAAATGCAAGAGAGACTTACAGCAGTATAAAAGTCACCATGTTACAACCCCTAATGAAATAATATATCTAAGCAACAGTCATTGAAAGTTGCCAAAATTGTTGGGTGAAAGGTTGCTGGGGAACTCTGTGATGGCAGAGTCAGGGTGCATCCCCAGAACCCCCCACTTAACCCTACCCTTGCTGAAGGTGGGACATGTAAACATGGTGTGTGTCATGTGATGTGCTCCTACGAAGCTTGAATGCAAAGCCCAACAAACTTGAATCTGATCCTACTGATCCTGTAGCTCTAACTGTCAAGATACGGGAAATCCAAGGGGTAGAGAAAGAAATCAAACAAATCCACGAGAAAGCAATCAGTCAAGTTAAAAATGTGGGACATCCTGCAGGTCAAATAATCTGATTTCTCCACAAAATCAATGGCATTAAAATGGTGGTGGTGGGGGGGGCCCTAACCTGTTTGGCTCAGTGGATAGAGCATCAGCCTGCGGACTGAAGGGTCCCAGGTTCAATTCCGGTCAAGGGCATGTACCTTGGTTGCAGGCACATCCCCAGTAGGGAGTGTGCAGGAGGCAGCTGATTGATGTTTCTCTCTCATCGATGTTTCTAACTCTCTATCCCTCTCCCTTCCTCTCTGTAAAAAAAAAAAAAATCAATAAAATATATTTTTTAAAAAAATGGGGGCGGGGGGAGGAGAAACAACCTAAGTGTCCACCAATGGATGAATGGATAGAGAAACTGTGATAAATAGTTTGCCACAGCGATTCAGTTAAGCATCTTCAGGTGGAGGGGTAGCTGGACCATCCGGTGAGCCTAATCTAATCACACACGTAAGCGATGCAGGAAGGAGTCCAGGACCCAAAGAATGTGGGCAGCTTCAAGCTGGAAAAGGCAAGGAAACAGATATTCCCCTAGCGCCTTTAGAAGGAACCCAGCCCTGCCAACGCCTATAAAATAGCCAATTTATATTCTTTTAAGTCACTAAGGCTTGGGCAATTTGTTACAGTAGTTATAAAAAAACTAATACATATGGGATCTGTTTTAAAACGCTTTAGGAAAACAGTGGTGGAGGATAGATGAAAGATGTGGACACTGGGAGATGGGTACTATGAGATTCATTGTACTAGTCTGTCTACCCTTATGTTGGAAAATTTCCCTAAGAAAGGGGTTTTGAAAAACTACAGGTGGCAGGAGAGAGTGGGCGAGGGGAGAAGGAGAGGGTTTAAAGGACAGGATGGGAGGCCGGTTTTGTGGTGCAGCCTGAGGGGGAGGGCTCAAGAGTGACACGTGGCGTGGCTTGGAGGGGTGGCACCCAGTCACCAGCTTGATGCTGCGTGCTCTCCATGTGGACTGAGCCAGACGAAAGGACTCTCTCTAGAAAAATAAATTATATGTCATTTCTTTACTGGATGTTTGTTGAGCATCTACTGTGGCCTTGGCCACTAGGCTCTCCAAGAGCTTGGCTTCTACAAAAGAAATAACCAAAATAACAGGAAGATGGGAGAATTCAAGGCCTGTTCGTTGAAATCACACGCTCCTTTGGTGGTGGAAGTGATTGTGAGGTCTCTTTTGTGTCTAAGAGCGAGAATAACTTGTGTCCATTCACCACGGGCCGCACCGCACTCATGAAAAGTCTTCGTGTGGCCAGCAGCCTCCTTGGCACACATTCCAGCCAAATGAGCTCCCTGGACCCTGCGCGCTTCCTCAGGTGGGAAAAAATAAACACCCTCCCAACTGCCTCAAGGAAGAGGGGTCTGGTGTGAGGAGTCAGGGCAGGAAATAGGGCAGGTCTGACAAGGACTGCACCTGGAACCTGGCTAGCGACAGGCAACACGGGAACCACTCTCCCGGCCAGTTCTGGCCGCCAGCATTCTCTCCCTGACATGGTGGAATAGCATCGTGAACAGCGTGCTTTCTCTGGACCTGACCCTACTTATTCGGTGGCATCCATTGTCTCAGGGAGCTCTGGGGCTATTAACCCAAAGGGAGGGAAAAAGACAGAAACCACCAATGCCCATTTTTGAAAAAGAGACTTCTGCCAGAAACAGCCAAAACAGTAGTCTTGAAAGACAGGGCTTTTGATTGGCAAAAGCCAAGCTATTGTGGGAGCAAAAGAGTCTGTTGAGTTCTAAGCACGAGGTTATGGCAACGCAGAGGCAAAATCCTGAGGAGCTTGTATGCCACAGGCCATAGATTGGTGGCCTGGATGATTAGGAGAGCAGAGGCCACCAGATCCCAGAGATCAGCTGTGCCACAAGCCGGGGAATGGGTGGGTCAAACAAAGGGGACAGGACAAAGGGGCACTGGCAGGGTCCGATGAGAGGCTGGAAGGAGGCTCATTAGCTAGAGTCGGCCAAGGCAGCACCCGCAGCCTCCTGGGCCCCATTCTCCACTCAGCTCGAAGCACAGGGGGAGTCTCACTGGGTCGACATGTGTCTTCCACTGGTGGAGCGGCACAGGGCCTGGTGACTGTTCTGGTACCCAAGACCCTGCTCACTCCCATTCTCATGGCATCTACTATGGTTCCTCACATGGAAGTGATACACAGAAGGGGGTCTAGTGTGGAAGTGAGCCCCCGCCCTCCCGCACCTTCCTTTGCGAGGACCGAATGGCCCAGGATCTTTCCTTAAGCAAGGACCGGGTGAAACTTGCTCTCTTATACTAACAACGAGAACAGTCCCTCCAGACCCAGAGCACCAATCTATCAGCTGCAGTCACTGCGTCTCCAGGTCTCAGCCAATCCAATCGGCTCAGGTGGGTGAAGAGTCTACTGTGCCTCTCCCCTGCGGCCAGGAGGCTGGAGTCACGTGGCACGCAGCCCCCTCCCTAAAGCGTTTGGGGCACGTGCTCTGACTCCTTCCCGCTCCAAAATCTGTCCTCCTCCAACCCCCAGCCCCCGTTGTGGAGGTCATCGGTGACCCTGCCAAAGCCACTGTCGCTTTTTCTCCTTTCTTGGCCTCTCAGCAGCTTGTGGCACCGTTGACCAGTCCCTCCTTCTTCATACTCTTGTCTCTTGATGTCAGTGACCACCCTGCTGTCTGGTTCCCCACCCCACCCAACACCAGCTGCTGTTCCTTCTTGGTCTCCTTTTTCTCTCCTGATCACACATTTAATGTTGAGATGCCCTGAGTGTGACCCTAGGTCTTTTCCCCACAGGCTCTCCCTAGATGATTACATCTGGTCCTCTGGCTTTGAACACCATCTCTTGGCCAGGGCCTCCCACATTTATGGCCCTAACCCTCACTTCTCCAAGGAGCACCAAATCCATATACCCGCTGCTTACATGACGTCTTCATTTGGATATTGAATTCGAACTCTGCATGGTCAACACACTATTTCCTTTCTTTATATCATTCAACATTAGCTTGTTAATTTATTTGATTATTTTGTCTCCTCTCACCAGAATATAAATGCTATGAGAGCAGGGACCTTGTGTCCCCAACACTTAGCACAGTACCAGGCATTCAATAAATATTTATTGAAATAATGAACCCACAAACTTATATATAGCCGGGGTCAATTTCTCTGTTTTGAAAGAAAGTGTGGTTTACAAGGAGAAAACAAGAGTGAGCAGAGCACAGAAGGAATCTTTAGTCCGGGCTGGGTGTTTATAGAAGAAAAATCAAATCCGAGGATCTGGGGAAAATGACAAAAATAACGGTGCCCCTCATTCTATAGCATTTTTCCAGATATTGGCTCATTGGCTGTCGCGAACTCCATCCTAAGGGAGAACAGCAGTAATCCCTCATTTTCCTCTCTCTTTTTTTTCACCAATCAGAGGACCAGGAGGGGTGACGTGATTTCCCGAGGTCACACAGCCAATCAACAGGATCAGTTCAGTGCTCAGTGCTCCTTCACGACCACGTCCCATACACTGTCCTACTCCGGGGCCGTTGAGGAAGCTGAGCAGTAAACCACCTGAGTGTCCCGCGCTCTGGGTGGCTCCCCGGTCTGAGGACAAGGCGAGCTTAGGAGGGGGCCCCGGGCCTCCTTCCCGCTGGAGGCCTTCCATGGCGACTGTCCTCAGCCTCATGCGACGCCTGCTCAGTATCTCATTACGTAATTACCCCAAACTTCCTATCGGAGCTTTGAGCCACAAAGGGGACATTAGACACCCTGGCCCAAGCCTTTCATTGAGGGATGTGACTTACCCAGAGTCCCACAGACAGAAAATCGTTGTGAATAACGGACCCCGTCCCAGCTCTGCCAAATTCTCCTATTTGGCAAAACAGTTTTTGTTTTTAAATAAAATATTATGACAGAGTTGAAGTTCCCCCCATACCCTACCCCGATTCCATTCCTCTCTCCTCCTCCCCAGAGGTTACCACCACCTGAATCTGGTGCATATCATTCCCACACATTTTGATACTTTCCCAACGTATGTATACAGTTGTTCATATGGAAAATAGTACAATAGTGAATAAATAATAACACAAGAATAAACTCTGTCTTTCACGTTCTCACAACTGTAAACCTACCATTGCTCCACCCTCTATATCTATAAATAGTACATAGAAGCATTTTGTATGTTTTTGAACTTGATATAAACAGCATTATGCTGGACAAGTCCTGCAACTTGCTATTATGTTCTTGAGACTTAACCATGATGATACATGGAGGGCCGGTTCATTCATTTTAGCTACTCAGATACCATAATTCACTTATCTTTTCATCGATGGACAGGTAAGCTCTTTTTCCTTTTTTTTACTGTTTCCAATCGTGTTGCCATAAGCACTGCGGGACATGTTTTTTTCATTCCCCAGGGAAGCACTCTTCCCCGAGTGCTGACTCCACCGGTGCTGTACGATCTCCTGGACACGCGGCCAGGGTGTCTCCGGCCGTCGCCCGAGAGGAGGAGCTGAGCTGTGGACACGCGCGGCCTCAGTGTTACTGGATGGTGCCAATTTGCTCTCCAAAAGTGGTTGTACCAATTTACACTCCCACCCGGTTCAGTAATCTTTCCATTATGCCAAGCTGCTGCCTTATTCTGCTTTCAATTCCTTATAATTTATGAAAGGAAAATATAAAAGAGGTGCTATTACCTTATTAAAAAATCCAGCTTCCTTTCGTTGCAGAAAGGAGAGGAGAAAAAGAAGGGCAATTGCATATTGGATTAGGGCCTGGCACGCATTCATCAACTTTATAGTAGCGCCGGCTTGGAATTCAGGTCTGGGGGAGGCGGGGGGACCACTGGAAACAAGAGACACTTTCACCACGGCTTCTCCGGGAACGCAGATCTAATATACTCTAAGGTACAGAAACGTTTGCACTCACAGCCTCCCTGGTTCCAATCAGGACATGAAGGGAAAGTGCCAAGACACCAGAGAATAAGCCAGTTCTCATAAACTTTCCAGCCAAGCTCTGCAAACGTTGGCGGGTGGAATCCAGGCTGGTAATGAACTTAAGCACTCGGGCCAGGTCAGCTCCCAGATCTTTTGATTGGCAGCCCCCCTCACTGCTGGGGAGGGACCTCGCATCCCTCCCTCCCAACGCTGCTGCCACTCGGCTGCTCTCACCCTCCTTACCCACCCAGGCCAGAATCCCTCTTCCCCTGGGGTTTATCGAAGAGAAATCTCTGCCCCCAAAGGTATTGGGGTTCCTGGGTCATCCAGTCTCTGGACCCTTCTCCTCCGCAGGCTAGACTCATCCCTCCCCGCCCTCGGCCTGGGGCCCGGCTCCTCACCAGGTCAGGTACTTACTGCCTAGCTGGCTGCCTCGACCTGGGCTTGTGAGTGGCCCTGCTGTCCCCAAAGGCTGTGGTCCCCTGAAAGCAGGGTTCCATCTTCCTCAGCCTGGCTCCTTCACCCACTGGCTCCTTCACCCACTGGCTCCTTCACCCACTGGCTTGCTCCGGGAGAAAATAAGAAAGACAAACAACAGGTAACCAGGCCTTCTTTGCACTCCCTCTGCTCCTTCCCGTCACGATCTGTGGCTCTCATCACTCTGTATTACGGTTATTTGCTACCGTCCTTGTAGGAAAAAAAAAATATAGTGGATTTTTCTATTCACCTGTGCATCCCCCGAGAGCAGGGGCCACACTATGGGGCAATATTCGGGGAAGAAGGCGGGGCGGCGATTGAATTCCTTATAGAGCATTAGGTAAAATTTAAAAATTCACAATGGAAAACAATTCTTTGCAAAGTAAAAATAGAAGAACTCTTTTCAAATATGATTTTTATAAAATTTCCCCAGTAGGTGTGCATCGGACTGGGAGGCATTGAAATTCCATTTTCCATTTGAGATTCGACCCAGGTAGCTCTTTATTGTGGCAAAGAGGACGGAAGAAGCAGCTCATTAGAGTTGGGGTAGGAGGGGAAAGTAAGAGCCCTGCTGATGCCCAGAGTGGAGACCGAGGATGAGAGAAAGCCTGAGGGGAGGAAGAGAGAGCCCGTTTTAATTGGAAAGCTTTTTAAAATTTTCCTTTTCTTCATCTTGTTTTTAAGTTCCCGTCTTGGATCCTAGAAATTACAGGCTCCTTCAGCATCGCCTCAGTGGTTGGAAAAAATGCTCATTTCACTTTTAAAACAAACAATGGAAAGTTCCTTTTAAAAGAAAGATCTTATTAGCCCAAGTCCAAGGAAATCTGTGAGGGCTGCAAGGATCTGCAGGGATGGCCGGCCAGGCAGAGGTGGCCCCTGGGGGCAGCCCCGGGGAGGGTCAGTCGACCTCCCTGCCCAGGGCTCCCTCCATAGGAGTAGCACCCTCTCCCCTCCCTGCGGGCCAGGCTCACAGAAGACCTCACAGAGAACAGAACAAACGCAGAAGGAAGCCGCTCAGACATGAAAGGGAGAAGACTATCCTTTACCCAAATAAACAGCCAGAGGGAAGCCAATCCCATCAGACAAAGCCACAAATTAGGATCACAAGAGCCTGGCCTGGGAGTGGGCTCTGTCTTTAAAACATCTTCCAGGAAGCTGCCCGGGGCAGCCCTGTCATCTCCATGGCCCTCTGCTGGACCTCCAGTGGCCCTGCAGTGGGCATCGCGCCTGTGCAAAGTCATCAGTTACAGTGGGAAGTTGGGGGGAGCCTGAGTGGGGTGAGGTGGGGTGAGGTAGGAGATAGTTTAGGGTCAGTGATGTGTCAAGGAGACCATGAGGGGGAGATGCGGCCATCACCCAACCCTTGGTGGTACCAGACCAGAGGAAAGTGGCCAGTGCTGAGCTCCCGCTCCGTCCCCGACACAGCCCTCTCCACCCTCGAGCAAGGCATCGGACCCTCCACAAAGATTCCAGATTTTAAAACTGGCTCTGCTCCCCCTTTCCCCATCACAGCCTTTGCCGAGGGCTGGCAGTCAGTGTGTGGCGAGTCCCCTCTGGGACACCAACCAGCTGGCGTAGCAGAAAGAAACGCGTGAAGGCATTCAATGCCACCTGAAGGCTCCACTGGTCTCGTTTGGGAATGAAAACCAGAGCATACCAACATAGACTGTGCTGGAGAGACTGAGCAGATAAGAGGATGTTGTGAACAACTTTATGTCAGCAAATTAAAAAATGTAGAGGAATAGATAAATTTTTAGAAAAATACAACTTGACAAAAGTGACCTAAGAGGAAATTAAGAATCTGGGCAATCCTGTAACTATTTAATGAAATTAAATCACAAGTTTAAAACCATTAAAAAAAAATCAGTCCAAAAGGCTTTACAGTGAGTTCTATGACTCATTTAAAGACTTAATAATTCCAATATCAACTGAGGAACAAGTAAGAAAAATTTATTTCTTCCTCTTCAATTCTTCACCAAGGCCAGATAGGGTAGTACAAGAAAGGAAAATTACAAGGCATGCTCACTCCTGAACACAGATACAAAGATCCTGAATAAAAGGTTAGTTAGTAATCAAGTCCCAAAATATATTTAAAAATGTAGTACATCCTGACCAAGGTAGGACTGTCTATCTATATATATGCATATAAAAGCCATGCGACCAGAATGACCGGTTGCTATGATGTGCACTGCAGCCAGCCAACTGGCCTGATCAGGAGTAAGGGTGGGGCCGGCGGCCAACCTCCCTCGATCCCTTCCCCCAGCCGGCCCGGCCCTGATCACCCCTCTGGGGGTGGGCCAGCTGAACCCCACCCATGCAAGACTTCGTGCATCTGGCCTCTAGTTGGAAATAAATGAGAATGTGAGTCAGATAGAAGAAGAAAATGGAATAAAATAAAATGAAAGAAGTATCTTGCTCAGGCTGGTGAAGATAGTGCTCTATGAACTAGTGCATATGATATCTCTGTTCTGCTTCTAAAATCTACTATGGAAAACAAATAAAAGCTGTTAGTGTTACCTCAACGAGAAGTCCCCGAATTTGACATTCAAGGCTATTTTACTCTTCTTTTTCCTGGTATCCATGATGATTTCACAAAACATCCCAGATTTCCGTTATAAAGTGAGCATATATTGAATGAACACCACTTCATAATTATTAGATGTTTTTGAATGAGTTTCCTAGATGCAGAACATGAGACAAGGATTCTATGTGTAAGTATGTTATTAAGGGAGTGGGTAACAAAAGTATGATAGGACAGTTAGAGACGCTTGGCAAGGAAATGGGTTCAACTGATGTCTAGCTTCAGTCTAATCCCATGGGAGTTCTGGAATATGAGTGATAAAAAGAAAAAAAAAGTTATGTCTCTGACAAGCAAAGAAACTATCCTTATGTATCCCAGTATCAGTCGGGGGTATTGTAGGTCACACCCAGGGGCAGGTATAAACTCCCAGGCATTTCCCAAGGTAACTCCTAACAGGGGGACATCTTTGAGGCTAGCTACCACACAGTCTTCCCTCTGCCGCCCCCCCTTCCCAAGGTCCCTCAAAATCTCATTCCATTACAGCATCAGCTCACAGTCCAGAACCTCCTCATTTAAATCAGGTTGAGGTGTAAATGAGGCTCCTCAAGTGCAGTTCCTTAGATAAGCTCCAAACAAGACAGACAAATTATCCCCTCCAACTTATGCTGTTGGAGCGTGGCTAGGTTGACTGCTCAAGTCATTCCTGTTAAAGAATAAGAAAGCAGGAGGTACAAAGGAGTCACTGGCCCATAGCAGTTCTGAAATCCAATGGAACTGTGTAAGTTCCTGGGTAAGGACTTAGTTCTCTTTCTGCCAGGAAATAATTCTGTTTGGCTTTTGACTCTACTCTCTGGGCTCTTCATTTTAGCCTCTGGGGCTTTTGCTTTCATTCCCCGAGTCATCCTTTACCTCCCCCACCTCCCTCTTTGTCTGGGTCCTGCCAGTAATCTTGGAGGTCCAAACCTCTATTTATTTTGTACTGTATCTGTCTCTTTCAGTCCAATCTGGAGATTTTTTTTTGTGTGAATTTAATTATCTTTTAAAATTGGTGGTTTTCCTATGAATGTTCCTGGGGTTTTCTCCATTAGACAACAGCCACACATAAATCTCTTTGAGATAAGCCCTTCTCCAACATTGGGCGCCTAAGCTTGCCTGTAAGCTCCTCAGAAACCCTATTGTTTGATAAAGAGAATCTCTGAGATATTCTCAGACACTTTAGAGCACCTTTTACCTAGCTGAGTGGTCCTCTAATGGTCCTCTAATGGACCAAACTTTCTGGGATCTTAACAAAGGATTCTACAGCAATATCCCCAGCTTTAGTTGGCCAAATTTTATCACCATTTGGCCCCTGGAGTTTCTGGAAAGCTTCTAAATCAGCAAGTCTTGGTTTCTTTTTGCTTAACAGCGTTTCCTTTAGCTTATCCCCCCTCCTGTTGCACAAGTAGCAAGAACCAGGGAGATTGTAAACATGTTGGCTAGAAATATCTTAGCCAGATGACCCAGTTTATCGGGTGCCTTTTCTATTGCCACATAACCACAGGCGGCACTGTTGCTAAGCTTTCAGCCATTACATATCCAGTTTCTAATAATAAATTTCTTACTTGCTTTTAAGCCCACACCAGCAGCCTCCTCCACATCCAGACTGTTCAAGGCACTTACGGCTTTTACTGGCCCTCTCATCAATGTCCTTCTAGCTTCTACTCTCTTCCTGGTCCCAAAGCCACTGCCATATTTATAGGTATTTGTTAGGATAGCTCTCCTCTTCCAGGTACCAAAAACTTGTATCAATTAGTCACTGATTGATATGGAACAAACTACCCACAAACATTTATTATCACACAGTTTCTAGGCCTCAAGAATTCAGGACCAGTTTAGCTGAGAGGTTCTGGCTTAGGGCCTCTCGTGTAGTGATCGTCAGAATATTAGCAGAAGTTGAAGCCATTGGAAGGCTCGCCTGGACTGGAGGACCAGATTCCAAGATGACTCACTCACAGGGGTGTTGGCTGGAGGCCCCATCCCTCACCACATGGCTCTCCTCATTGGCTGCTTAAGTGTCATCATGACATGGCAGCTGGCTTCCCCCAGAGCAAGTGATACAAGGGAGAGTCTACCTTTACTTTTTAACAAGAACCATTCTGGTGGTTGTGAGGGGAAGAGGCTGTAGGGTGCCACAGGTAGAGGTGGGGAACTTATAAAGAAGCTAATAAAATGATGGAAGATGACGATGGCTTGGACCAGAAAAGAACCGGTGCTCAGATCCTGGATATATGTTTATATTTTGCAGGCAACGCTGATAAGATTGACTGATCGATTGGATAAGGAGTCTGAGAGAAGGGTCAAGATCTAGAAGGTTTTGATCTAAGCAAAGTGGAGGAATGAAGTCATGAGATGAGAGGGCCACCCTCTGTCTAATTCAGGATGCTCCATCATCCATACTTTACAAGTGAACGAAGTAATGTTTTGAGAATGTAAGTAACTTGCCAAAGGTCTCCCCGGTGGTGAGTGATGTGGCTGGTTCTTAGCTACCGTACACTCTTGTCCACCGAGCCAGGAATATTACTAGATGGAACCACTTGTCAACTTTCTTCACTAAAAGCAGCTGGCAGACGCCTCTGTTGCTCCCAGATGGCTGGGTCAGCAGTAAGGCAGGGGTCTGGAGGGGATTCACCCCTATAGCCATATGCATGGGGCCACTTGATCACTGTCTATGCTCCTGCTATCCTGGGCCCCCGGCCAGGATCTGGTGCTGGAGGTGGGTCATACCGATGTAGAAGCTTCCAAAAATGCATTGAACATCCCAGAACGAAGGCAAAGGTCCGGGGAAGCCTGTCCCCCGCGTGCCACCGGGCTGCCTGCTTTTCAGCTGGAGGGTGTTAGCACCACGTCAGGAATCCACGACCAGGGCCAGCTCTGTCGTGCAAACTGGCTTTGCCCTAGAAGATGCCAAGGCAGGAGCTGCAGCAGTCGGCCAGGGCCCCTGCCGCAGTCATTTCTGCAGCTGTCCACATCTGGCTGCCAGGGGAGGCGGCGTGCAGCATTTCCTATAGCTTGGATCCTTTACAGACCACTCGGCTTTTCCCTTTCTTCTCTGACTCCATTTCCACCCTCACTTCCTTAGCCACATCCCAGTTCCCGAGGAGGCGCCGGGAAATCCCCAGTGGCTGCCCTAGGGAGGAAGGGATCCTGCTTCCACCTGGACCCGTTCACTGAGTCCTTGACTGAAAAGCCCTTTACAGCTTTGGGGAGTGAAAATGTTTTCCTTTTACTCTTTCTTTCCTTTCTCCTGTTTTACAGGAGAATATGTAGTGGGTGCTTTCCGTACCGCGTGGAATTTGTAAATAAGCCTCAAAGAAACAGTGAATGCGCTTCCACTCCCATGAAAGGGGGGGAATCCTCTAAAGTGGGAGCCAAGAACAGAGGCTTCACTTGGGGCTGATTAGGAGGAGTTTCCTTGGGGGATTCGGAGTGGGGGCCCCGGACTCTCCTGCTGACTTGGGAAGGGGTCTGGGCGTCACCACCTTTTCATCTCAAATAGAAAACACAGAGACCCAAAAGGACCTGGGTGGACCCCTGGCTGCAGCTTCGAGCAGGGCTGGGTCAGGACACCATGTCCCCTGGGTTCCTGTTCTGGTTCTATAAGCGCCTGGAGCCCAGTCCCTTAGTACAGGCTGTGCAGGAACTCTTCCCGCCAGAGCACCTGTGGGCAGGCGATGTGCTTGTCACTGCAGAGGTGGCAATGAAGTGCCAACGGAGCCAGAGGTCCCCACTGTATCTGGGCCACCACATTCCTTTGCCCCAGTGAGCTCCCCTCCCTGGAATGCCACTGCCCTTCACCTTCTCTCCCCACTGCTCACCCCTGCAGTCTTCCAGGCCCAGCTCAAGCCTCATTGTCTTCGAGAAGTCTCCTCGGTCTGCCTTGACTCCAGTCTCTCCCTCCACTGCATCCTTCCAGCCCTTCCACCTCACCCCTGCCTTAGGACACGACTCAACTCCTCAGCCTGCATCCCAGTAAATAAACCTGGCTCCAGGCTTACTACACGTGCACCCTGTCACAATTTACATGATCCCTGTGGGCCTCCATTTTTCATCTGTAAAATGGGGATAATCACACTGCCTGGCCAGCTGTTGTAGGCATTAGAAATAAATAAAACTCACAAAGCAGGTGCCGCTCAGTAGCACTCACTCGCTAAATAGCAGCTAGTACTTTTTCACTCCCCCTGCCTGTGGGGCGTGAGCAGGCTGTGAGCCCAGAGCATGACCTCTGGGAGGTTCCAGGACTTTCTGCTTCCTCCCTGGTTCTCAGCTGCGCGTAGTTGTGGGGCTTCCCAACCCGTTTCATGACTGACCCATTTTATGCAGGTTCCTGTTCCCCTGGGAAAGGGTGTTTCACGTCCAATGTCACATACCCCGAAGGCAAGGCAACTCTCCAGTACTTCCCAGGTTTTGAAGAAACTGCTCGGTGACAGCATTTCCCACCTGGGGTGAGTCCGTTGAGGAAGTGGCGTTGGCAGTGACCACCTGTATTTCAGGCACAAATAAGGACCCAGCAGGCCCAAGGGCCCACCAAGGAGACCACAGATGCACAAACAACTGTGTAAGCCACAGTCCAAAGAGGCCAGAGTCCCAGGTGGCTGCTAGATCAGGGCCCGAATAGACACAGGGATATTGCTTTACGCTAAAGAGTGTGCTGTGAGGGTCACTCAGAGGCCTGATGGTCAGCCAGGCTGGGTTTTTCTGTGCCCCAAATTCCCCCAGAAACTTCATTCCCCTGGGTTCCTCTTCCTCTCTACATATGAACATACGCTGGTAGACAATCACTCAGCTAACTGCTCATTGGCACTAAGATGTTGCTGAAAAAGATGGACAACTCAATGGAAAAAAATGGCCAAAGGGTATGACCAGCAAGTTCACAGAAAGATAATAGAAATGGCCCCCAAACTTATAAAGAAATGGTCCATCACACTCAGAATAAGAGAAATGTGTGTTTAGACTACATCAAGGTACCATTCCTCACCCGTCAGGTTGGCAAAAATGCAAATGTTTGACAACACACCTTGAGGTGTTCTGATGAATGTTATTCATTCTCAGCTCCAAACTCACCTTCTCTCTTCTGCTTCGTGACCCTTTGGTTGGGATGCAGCAAACCATTGTTTTGCCAACTGCCCGCCCCCCCAGACTCTGCCATTAGGGGGCGCTAGAAGGAGCCTGCAGGTAGGAAGAGAGGGCAGTAACTCCCTGCTTCCGATTTCGCTTCCTGTCTGCTTCCTGCTTATTTACTGTTCTTTGGAGGATCACCCTGGTCCTTAATTGATAAAGTTAGTGAAGTTGGTGAAGGCAATTTAGTATCTAATTAAATTACAACTTTAATTTCCATTTGGCCCAGTAATGAATCCCTTCTCATTCCAATCGGTCCGTGTTTAAGACCACTTATTGCAGCATTGTTTGAAATAGCAAGGAGTGTCCCTTTAAAGGGGACTGGCTAAGTAAAATGGTATATCCACACAGTGGGTACGCTGGCTCTTCATGTATGTGCCCAGCCGTGAGTGACAGGTGCCTCTTCGGTTCACATTGCTTTGGCCAGAGCATGTCACATAGCCAGCCTGGCTCCAGGGGGCAGGGAAATATAATAACGTGTGGAGGGAGAATCGGAAATCCCGGGTGAGTGACATTTGTGCTGAGTTCTGGAAGTCAGGCCAGGCCAGCCCTCCAAAACATGGCATTTGCTTCACTTAGAGGAGGTGCAGTGAAGGGCAGCTTTAACCGGGAGGAAGCGGGGGGTGGGGGGGAGGAAAAGGGAGCCTGAACATGGGACCCTGTCCCCAGGCCACAAGGCAGAAGGCTGAGATCCAGGGAGCATGGACCAGGACCTGGATCCCCAGCACAGGCCCCACCCCCATGAGTCCGACAGGAGAGTCCCGCCAGGTGAGCTGCAGAGCTGAGCTCTGGAAAATAGGAGGAAGGCATCTTGTCGGTGGGAACGTGTGGCCGGGTTCTCCCAGCTGAACAATAGGGCCCACAGCGTTGCTTAGGTGACAGAGGGAGGCCCGATAGCCAGAACGCTCTAGAGCAATGGTTCTCAACCTTCCTAATGCCGCGGCCCTTTCATACAATTCCTCATGTTGTGATGACCCCCAATTTCATTGTTACAAATTGAACATAATTAAAGCATAGTGATTAATCACAAAAACAATATGTGATTATATATGTGTTTTCCGACAGTCTTAGGCGACCCCTGTGAAAGGGTCGTTCAACCCCCAAAGGGGTCGCGACCTACAGGTTGAGAACCACTGCTCTAGAGGCTTAGAAAAGTCCTTCATCTCCCAAGGGGGATGTCACCACCTCCCTCAGCCACATCCCCCTCAGCCTGCCCTTGGCCCTGGAAGTCAGAGACGCACCTGTGGGGACCTGGATGGCAATGGTTATGGGCCTGCTGCTTGGGAACGCACTGGCAATTGACAGAATGTATTAGAACTCCCAACTATAGACTGTTTTAAAGAAATCGAACACTGTCTAAAGAAATACGGTTCATTTCCTCCGAGGGTGGAAAACAACCTGACAGGGCTACTGGCCAGGAGTTCTGGAGCGTCCTCTGTACAACATGAAGAATGAGGTGGACTTAGTGCATCACTTGGTTACACGTAGATGGCATGTCCGAAGTGCTTAAAGCGATTTGTTCTCTTACCTGGGTTAAACATCTCCTTTCTCTTTCTTTCTTTCTTTCTTTCTTTCTTTCTTTCTTTCTTTCTTTCTTTCTTTCTTTCTTTCTTTCTTTCTTTCTTCTTTCTTTCTTCCTTCCTTCCTTCCTTCCTTCCTTCCTTCCTTCCTTCCTTCCTTCCTTTCTTTCTTTCTTTCTTTTTTATGTCTTTCTGCAGCTGGTGAAACAGACATGCTCAGGCCTGGCCGCCGGCCCGTTACTGCCCCTTCCCTGCCCGTGGTTCTCGCAGCCGTGGTGCTACCCGGCTAATGAGCGTCATTTTCTCCCGGCTGGTTCTTGTACCTTGCCCAGAACTGTCTTAAATCGTAGAGCATTTCTGTAATCAGCAGCAAACACAGATGTCTGAGGCTCCTGGTCTTGATTTTCAGCAAATTTAAAGCATCATGCCTGGGGGCGGAGGCTCTCCCTGTGGGGAAAGCTGGCTGGGGGTGGAGAAAGCCTTTCTGGAGGGAGCCGCAGCCTTTGCAGGTGAAGGTGCTGGGGGGGGGCGGGCGGCTGTGGTCCGGTCCCTGGGGCTGCCCTCTCGCAGCCTGAGGTCCTTCTCTGAGCCCTGGGTTCAAGGAGCTGTGCTCCCAGAGCCCCGGGAGGAGCCTGCCGCGGCGGCACAGACTGGCGGCAGCCCCCTGGTCCGAGCACCTGAAGGCCTTCACATGCAGACTGTTGCCGGCGACAGCACTGAGGTGTCCATGGAGGCTGGGGTCTCTGTGGCATTAGAAGCCTCTGTGCTCCTGCCCCATTGGGGAGGCCCCTGGTGCAGGCTCGGGGAAGGGCTGCTGGGACCACCCTTCTCCGGGCCTTTGCCCTCCGGAAGCTGGAGAAGCTTAAGTGGATCATGCAGTGGGGGCAAGGGCAAGAAGATGGGGCCAGGGGACCCACACAGAGAGCCATGGGGTTCCCTGGTCTGTAGGAGCTGCAACCCAACCCCCTAGGGAGGTGACGGGCCTCCCGGGCCTGGCCACCTGGAGCACCTGAGTGATGCAGGTGCGAAGAGGTGACCTGCCCTCCCAGTTGCCCAGAACGGAAGGGTTCCCAGAGCAAAGGACTCTCGGTGCTACAGCCGGAAAGTCCTGAGCAACCGGGCCAGGCTGGTCCCTGGGGAAAGCAGAGGTCCCACCGGCCCAGTGTGAGAGCCCTGCCCAGAGCCTCGACCAAGAGGAACTGAGAGTAAGGCTGCCCTGTTTCTGCCCCACACACTTCCCGATGCTTGTGCCATCTCAGGCGAGGGCCCCCGACTGGCAATGGGGGTCAGGGTCAGACTTGATTTCATTTAAAGCAGATGATGCAGTTTGATGTGGTGTGTTTTTTCTCTGCCAGGAGCTGTCTGCCTGTCCCTCCTCTCTCTCTCCTGTCCCCATTAGACCAAATGAGATGCCCTGGTGGCTCAGGGGCCACAGGATGAGCAAAGGCAGGGGAGTGCTCTGGCAGCGCTGGCTCACTCAGGTAGCTGGCTGGTCTGCAGAGAGTGCCTGCGCTCCGAGCAGAAAAGAGCAGAAATCTGCAGTGTGCATTCATCTCCCAAGGTGTGGTCTCTGACCCTCACGGCCCGCAGCGGGGTGCTGAGCTGTCCGGTGACATGAAGGCACCAGCCAGGCCTCCCCAGCTGTGGGGAAGCTGCCCAGCTGGTTCTCCTTCACAGAAGTCACCAGACCCCTCTGCTGGCCAGGCCCGGTGAGGGAGATCATGATGGGGCTCAGCCCCCAGAATGCCAGCTGGGACCATGACTGTGCCCTGTGTCCTTTTAGTACAAACCTTTACAGATGCCACTGAATCTCCCCCAAGACTTGCAAGGTGGCATAGCTCCAATGTCACCCAGGGCCACCTGCCCCTTAAGATGCAGACCTGATAGGCTTGACCCCCTCCGATGGCATGTCCAGTGCCTGGCCTAAGACTCCTGGGAATTCTGGGAGGTTGGAATTTTCTCTGGCTTCCTCGGGCTCCGGGTCCCGGCCTTTGCTGAGCTGTCCTCTCTGTATTTTGTGGCTCTTCCTCTGACACGCCCCCAGCACTGACCGGAGTGGGACGAGCCTTTCCCTCTGCATTCAGTCAGGCAGGGAAGTTAGCGGAGAGGTTTTTCTGAGGGTTCGTGGGCAACAGCAAGAAGCATGCATCTACTCCGAGCTGCAGAGGAAATAGACAGTGGGCTTTGAAGTTCTCAAGAAGCTCCAGTTTCCTTCCCTCAGCTTCAGGTCCTGTTGCTCCAGCCCTCCCGCCCTTTTTCTTAAACTAAGATCATTCTTTTCCTACTTGAAACTGGTGCAGGTTGTGGTGAAGCGGTCCTTTCCTTCCTCTGAAAGTACCATTCCTTAGGGATGAGGACACGGGGGCTCAGACAGGCTGAGTCACTTTGCCGAGGTCACAGAGTAGGCAAGAAGCAGAGCTGGGACAGCACGCGGATCTGTCTTCACTCAACCTGGCATTTCCTCCTGGGCTGACCGTGGGCGTGACCGAGGCCTTGGCCTGCAGGAGGGGTCTGCAGAGGGAGGAGGGGTGCTTCCGAGAAGGGTCCGCATGGCCAGGCAGGAAGTAGCCAGAGTGCCAGCAGCAGTGCCTGGAGTCCCGAGAGAGCAGGCCGTCCTGAGACCAGAGAGACTACGGGTGGCTGGGCCTATTCCAGGCCAGGGTGTGGGGTGAGGGCTGGCACAGAAGGCAGGGTTCAGAAAGCAGCAGGCCTGGGAGGGTTCGCCATGCTAGAGCCTTTACAGCCATCATTGCTTAACCGCACAGCAAGCTGAGAGGCAGGTATCCTCCCAGTTTACAGAAAGGGAAACTGAGGCTCACAGTGGTCGAGTGACTTGCTCAGAGCCACGGCCAGTGAACAGCCAGCCTGGGCCCCATCAGGAATGTCTGCCCCCAAGTTCTACCACTGGTCCCCTTGGTCCCGGGTCAGGTCTTGGCGCCCGCTCCTCGCCTGGGGTGTTGGCTGCTGCTGACCAGTGTCCGGTCTGCCATGTCGGCTCCAGGAAAATGTTCAGTTGCTGGCGGTGGTTGGTAAATCGGGTCTGTCCATTCACACCTCCGGGACTCTGCCCTGTTCTGGAACATTCTCCCCAGATGTCAACCTGGCAGTTCCCATCCCATTTTCGGGCTTCAGTTCAGGTGGGTGGGTCCTCCTTGGAGAGTCCTGACCTCCCATCCCAAAGCAGCCTGTAGGCCCTCTCTACCTCCTCAACCCGCCAAATATTCTCCAAGGCTCTTCCTGACATTTCTTCCTTCCTTCATTCAATTATTATTCATTATCTGCCCCCTCCCCCAAGCGTGAGAGTGGCCGAACCTGTGCTGTCCTCCGGGTCCCCAGCACCTGGGTCATGGCTCTCGGTGAAGGATGAATGAGGGGCAGGCTCTGAACACCAGCTAAGTGTCCATTCTGGGGTCCCTGTCTCTGCAGCCACAACCACCTCAATGGTCATTTTTCCGCCCCATGTCCCCATGGAAATTGCTGTGGGGAAAATCACATCTCAACCAGACATCATCCAGGAACCCAAGACCCTCCTGGTGGCCCCTGCCCTGGCTGACCAGGCTTTGACCCCACCCTGTGAGGTCATCCCAACCCTGCCCCAGAGGCCTGCTCAGCCCTGCCATCTCCTCTTCTGCTCGCCTACCTCGAGGCTTCAGGGAAACAAAAATCGCTCTGGCGCATCACAACCTCAGGCACCTGGTTCCAGGTGGCCAAACCCTCACCATGAGATGAAGGAATGCGGGGCCCAGCGTGGGAGCCACTTGGAGGCCTGAGGAGAGGATCCTGACCCGGACCTGGGCCCCGAGGCTCCTGGTTCCATGGGCCACACGCTTGCCTTCCCTGGGCCCCATTAAATTCCTCTTCTATCAAACAGATTCAGCCACTTGTTCCCTTTAACTGCCCTGCAGGCGGCGGGAATCAGTGAACTATGAAATCAGAAGCAAGCTGCGCTTCTCAGATGAAAAGTGCCACCGTGGGAGAGAGAGTCCCGGCCATCCACGGCTTTGTCTGGAGGTTTTTATGGGCTGTGAAGTTTAGGGCTTGAAGAGAACAGCACAGCTCCCTCCATAGGCTGTTACGGGCTTTCCCTGCAGGAGCAGACAGTCTGCACAGCCCTGAAATGTTTTGACAGCTCAGGCAAATCCTCAGGAAAACCTGAAGCCGGAGCGTGCCCATGAGATGCTTATCGCTCACTTCCCACACCCCCTCGGTCCCAGAAGCTCCCCGCCGGCCGCTCCACAGGCCCCGCCGCCACCCTGCCCTCAGGGACCCAGGCACATGGCGGTTATGAATCAAGCTTGTCCTCCAGTTACGATGCAGGAAAATGGGATGATGAATTCATTTCCATCACCACACTGCCCATAAGTCACGGCTTGAAGGCCCTTTTTTTTTCCTTTTGGAGTTTCCAATGACAAAGATTTCATTATCCGAAGCAATAATTTTAAACCAGAGCAATGCGAGATTTCACTCCACCTGAATTAGGCCCATATGTGAGAGGGAAGTGGAGAACCTCAGCGTTTGGGGGGGCAGAGAAGGGGGGAGGCCTCCTCTGTGCTCTGGTCCCCTCCTGCCACTCTTGCCCCTTCCTCTCCGGGCGGGTATTCACTCTCTTTGTTCTCTGCCCCTGCTCTTGAGCCACCACCTCCTGGTGCTCTGCAACCCCCACGGTCTTCTCCCCAGGCGGTAGCCCCTCCTCCCAGTGACAGCCCCACACCTGGATGGACATTCTCTGCCTGCCCAGCCCCCAGCCCCATCCCAGAGCCAAAGGCACAGGCAGAGCAGCCGGTCTTAACCCTTCTCCTGACGAGGTGCCTCCTCAGCGTTATTTTCAAATGGATCCAAAGGGCTCTCTTCTTCATGGAAAAGCAACTTCAAAACCACGGCAAGAGAGAAGGTGCCCAGGCGTTGGGCTCATCCTAACGCTCTGGATGTGCCACCTCCCGCCAGGCCCCATCTGCATTTCGGTTCATCTTCAGCCGGAGGCCTCGAAGCCTCAAGTCTTAAGAAGCACAAGTTACAATATAAAGAGGGAACGAAGGGGACCTTCTATCGAAGCCTGGGAGGGGCCGGGACAGGGCGCTTGGCTCTCAGCCCTCCCGGAAGCTGGTCTGGCCTGGAAAGGTGGGAGCTCTGCCCAGAAGGGCTTGCCCTGGCTGGCACCCCCCCACCCCCCCATCCACAGAGCCCCTGCTCTTCCTTGCCCGTCACCACAGCCCCACAGGCAGCTGCTCTCCTCCACAGTCCAGGGACAAGCCAAGGCCAACTCACCCATTGGTCAAGTCCTTGGTGTCAAATTTGAAAGATCCACGTGCAGCAGGTCTGTGTTTAAACAGCAACTATCATTTATTGAATATTGACCGGGAGCAAAAGATAAAAATCAATGCATGAGATGCAGGTCTCTTTCTCAAAGAGCAAATGCGAAGTGTGGCTGATGCTGGGTTTTTTGAATTGCCAGCTTCACATGCCCCACCTCTGTCCACACCTGGTAGGGTGAGTACCAAGGAAGAGGCCCAGACAGTTACTTCAGGAGTTCAGGGGAGGGGGGGTCACGGGGGTTGGAGGACTTTCACAATGTGATACATCGACTACTCCTCTCTCGTTCCAAAACCTTCTCATCACCCCAAAAGGAAACCCGTACCCATTAAGTAGTCACTCCTTATTCCCCTCACCACCCCCAGCCCTGGCTATCACAGACATGCTTTCTGCCTCTGGACATTTCAAACAAATGCAGTTGTGGGCCTTAAAAATAAAACAGCCAGTTATTTTATCAGCAAAATGGCTTTATTCGGGAAAGGCAGAGGCATTGCAATTCGAGACCTGAAAATGATGGCAAATCACAGGCAAGTCAAAGGACAAAGAAGAGGGACCATCACTTTATGGAGAAACAGGGGAGTTGGGTTGGGAGGAGCTGTTCTCAATTAAACGTGCATTGGAGAAAACCAGCGTTCGAAGTGAAGTCACTTCCTATTGACTGAGTCATGGCGGTTTCTCATTGGCTGGGTCTGTTGCTAGGCAAGTAGAAAATCATCCTTCCTCCTGCTAGAGGAGTGCAGGAAGCATTTTTCTGTGGGAGTCTGCAGGGTGCCACGAGTGGTGGTGTGTGAGAGCTCCCCGTTCATGATTCCCACCTCCATTTTCAATGATGTTCCCTTATTCACTTTCACAGACTCATACCCAATGCAACTCCTAGTGTTGGCTTCTTTCATTCTCTCACTTAGCATAATGTTCATCCATGTTGTAGTTCACTCCTTTTTTATGGCTGAATAATATTTCATTTTATGTGTATACCACATTATTTTTATCCATTCATCTGGTGTGGGACAGTTTTCCCAGCTTTTGGCTATTCTGTATAATGCTGCAATGAACATGCATACACAAGTATTTGCTTGAGTCCTTGCTCAATTTGTATACACCTTGGAGTGGAATTATTGGGTCATATAATAATTCTATGTTTAACTTTTTGAGGAATCGCCTGTTTTCCACAGGGGCTGCATCATTTACATTCCTATCAGTGGAGAATCCTCAGACAGCGAGTGGTAGAAGATTCACCTGGTGGTTTCACATTTTGTGGGGGAGGCTAACATGGGGAGCTCCTTCCTGGTGCTCCCAGGGCACCCAAGTTTCTCACCCCCCAGCACCCAGAGCAGTGTGGACTCCAATAAGGCCCTCAGTGTCTGAGGTGTGAAGAACGAGGGAGGGAGGGGGGCTGGGAAGGTGGTCATTTGGAAGGTTTTGAGACACAGAGTTCTGAGACATGACAGAGCCGCATTGAAAATCAAGGCCAAGGCCCGAGACTGGGCAGCCTTCCCCACTCAGGCTCCTTCCGCGGGCAGCCGTCTGCGAGCGGACACCTCTGCAGATCCCATTACTGGAGATCGGGCTGCAACATGAAATGATGAAAATGTAAAACATGAGGAACATGCTGTAAATCACTTATTGGCAGCCGCTCGCCTCCCAGCCACGCCTGACCCGAGCGTGATGGTGCATCGCTCAGGGTTTCCTCAAGGCCTGGACCAGGCTTTCCCCGCGGTGCCAAGATCCTGACCTGAGAACTGAAACTATGTGAGGAAAACACCTCGGGGCCTGACTCAGCCTGCCCTCTGCCCTGGAGCATCACCCCCGTCTCTTCTTGGCGTCAAGCCCGCCAGCCCCAGGCCTGGTGGAACCCCCTGCCCCTCCACGCCTGCACCTCCCGGGTTTGCGAGATGATGACACTTGGCTGGACTAGCCTCCCAGTCTCTCCCGCTCCTTCCAGATGTATGTTTGATTCACAGAATTTCCCTTCAGTCCTGGCTCTCTCCTGGTCCCAGGGGGGAAACTGGGAAACAGAAAAGAAGTGAGCAGCTCAGTGAGGCCCGACAGGCCAATGTCTGCAGTGAGGTGCCCGGTGCCCCTCCCATGTGAGGCTGGGTCAGTAAGAGACAGGGACTCCCGGGAACGTAGGAGTCCAAGCACACGGGGCCTGCCCTCCAGTGTGCAATGCAAAGTATGGCTCCCTGGAAGCAACACCCAGATTAAAAGTCAAGCGAAGAAGGAGAACAAAATGATGGGCTGTCTGGCTGCTTTCTAAAGGGACTCCCCCCGGTGCCTTTGCAGAGTTTGTCTTAAGTGGGATTCTCTCTCCACACATTGTGTGGTTTCACGGGTATTGTCTGAAGTGGAGGTTAACATTTATAGCTTTGCTCACAAGGTGGACTTTCTCAGTCCCTGTTTGAAGCTATGCCCTTCAGCCCAGCTTGGCTTGGCCACCAAAGCAAGCCCTGAGCAGGAAGGAGGAGGGCAGGACGGGAAAAGAGAGAGCAGGGCGTGGAGGGCCAAGAGGCCTGGGCTGCAGCTGAGCTCTGGCTAGGAGGAAGGCCAGCGATAGAAAAGAACCCCTGTGCGCCCCTCTCAGCTCTGGGCCTCAGCTTCCTCCCATCTACAGTGAGGACCTCAGGCCAGGTGATCTCTGAATCTCCCCAGCTTCCATGTTCTAGGTTATGGGCTCCAGGGAGCAGCCGCATATTCATGAAGCGCTGGGCAGGCCAGACCCGGCCAGAGCCAAGAAGCACAACCTCCCGCTATATGTAGCGCAATGATGGTGTCGTGGTCCACACACAGCTGGGCAGACCCCTTAGTTCCCCATCTCATTGCTCCTCTTTGTTCTGAGGGCCTAGGACCCTTCTAAGTGCATGGGGAGGGGGGGGGGATCAAAGCATTTAGCACAGCAGGGATCCAGGACTGCCAGTAAGACTGTGGCTATAATGAAGTCAAAGGTCAATACATCCGATGACTCCATCCCTGTTCACCAAATATGTCGGCTAGAACAGCTTTACCGTGTGGTGAAATGTGGGGAAAGCAGCTGTCTTAGAGTCCTTTCATTATTAACCCACAGTGCTGGGCACAGAGTAGGGTTGTTGTTTTTTAAATATACTTTATTGATTTTTTACAGAGAGGAAGGTAGAGGGATAGAGAAGTTAGAAACATCGATGAGAGAGAAACATCGATCAGCTGCCTCCTGCACACACCCTACAGGGGATGTGCCCGCAACCAAGGTACATGCCCTTGACCGGAATCGAACCTGGGACCCTTGAGTCTGCAGGCCGACGCTCTATCCACTGAGCAAACCGGCTAGGGCGAGAGTAGGTTTTAATAAATGTGTGTGACTTTGTTTCCAAGAGTTGTTCCAGGAAAGGAAAACCAGTATGTCATTTACCTGTGGCTGCAAAACAAACCACCCACAATGTAGTGGCTTAAAGTAACAGCAATTTATTCTTTCTCATGAATCTGCCGGTTGACCGGGCTCAGCTGGGCGGTTTAGCTGGGCTCACTCAGCAGCTGCACGCACCTGGGACTAGGTTGTGGCTGGAATGCCCAAGATGACCTCTTACTCTCCAGGGCCTCCCTCCATGGCCTCGCATTATTCGGTGGTCTAGCCTGGGCTTCCTTACAGCATGGCTGCTGGGCTCCCAGAGGGACCATTCTGAGGAGACAAGCCCCTTGTGCAAGGACTGTACCAAGCCTGTGCTTGCCTCAGACTTGCTAATGTCCCATGGGCCAAAGCAAACCAGATGACCAACCCCAGAGTCAGTGTGGGTGGGACCTCACAAAAGGGTGAGTTCTGGAAGACGTGGCCCTTTGGAGGCAACCAGTGCAATCATCTACCACAGCTGGCGAGTCCCTCCGGGTGGGGACAGAGCCATGCCGCCCGGAGCCATCCTCCTTCCTGCTGGGATTTCTTTTCAGACCGCGGAGGATAAGCAGTGGCCGTCACGTGCATGCGTGCATTCATTCCTTAACTCATTCATTCATTCACTGAGCTCAGAGCCTGAGCATTGCCAATAAGGGCCACTCAGTAGGTCAAGGGGTTATCAAGGCAGCCCCGGCTACCAATAGTAGCGCATGCATGTCATCCCACGTTCTTGTAGCCACAGGACCCCTTTCCTCACTGGGGAGCAGTTGTGTCTTGCAGTAGCTCAGAGCATGGACTCTGCAGGCAGAGGGCTTGGCTTCAGGTTCCAGCTCTGCCTCATCCCAGCTCTGTGACCTTCCTGAGCCATGGTTCCCTCATCTGAATTCTCTTGAGGATTCATTCTTTAATTCTAGTAAAGCGCTCAGAACAGCACCTGGCACGAAATAACCACCAGGCAAGTAGTTGCTACTATTCACGTTGCATCCTGACAGAAAACACTTTGTTTCAAATCACAAAAAATTATATACAGGGGTGGGCAAGAGTAGGTGTACAGTTGTGAGCATGCAGAACAGAGTTAATAAAGATAGTGTAATCATCATCACCGCACGCCTTTTTCCATAGGAACAACTGTAAACCTACTTTCACCCACCCCTGTCTGCTCGATATAAGAAGAAACAAACCATCCTTGCAAAGTCTGGAAAAGTGAAAAAAAAGCAAACTCCCCACCACGATCCCATGATCTACCAACTGCCCGGCACGTGTGCCGAAATACACACACATGTCCATTCTTGTCTTTACAAAAAAATTGTGCCTAGCTACTCATACTATTCATAGCCTGTCAATTAAAACTTAACAATGCGTCAAAAACATTGGCCATAAATGCTATTCTATGATTTGATCTTACTGCTGGCATTTCATTGTTTGACCAATCACTTACTGTGAGACATTCAATGTAAAGGATGCTGTGATGAACATCCTCATATATGGCCCTATGTCCTCAGGATAAATTCCTAGGAGAGGACACACTCGGTTTGAAGGGCATGTCCTGCTGTAGGGCTGTTTGATTCAGATACTGCGGGACTGGCCTGGAGAGAGCGCGTGACCCTCCCGGAAGGCACACCCGGCCGAGGAACCTGCGCATGTCCTTGTTGGCCATGGGGCCAGCCTTTCTCACTGGAGAGCAGTTGGCCCGCCTCAAGAGCCATGATACCCTGAGCAGGGGCATCTGCTGTGGCCTGGCCTTCCCCGTGGCAGCACACAAGGCCGGAGCCACCTCCAGAACCTTCCGTCTGCCATAACCACTAATGAGCTCAGGTCTCCACTGGACCCTCCAGCACGTCTCCCTCTGCAGGAACTCCCCTGGCTTCGATATTGACTCTCCAGCTGGTGACCCCCAATGTGCATGCCCCCCTATGATGCCTGTCTCAGACCCGGACCTGCGTGTCTGCCTGACTGTCCCACCAGGTCCTCAGGCTCGATCAGCCTAACCCAACCTCCTTGCCTTCCCCATAACCTGCTCCTGGAGCAGCTGTCTGGGCGGGTACACGGCTCCGGGGCTCGGGCAGCCTGGGTTTGACTCCTGGCTCTGCCACTTTCCAGCCAAGTGGCTGCAGTTCTTCTCAGCTGAGGGATAGGATTGTCCTCCGGCCTCTCGGGGCTGTGAGGATTCAGTGGGGTGACTTCAGATCCTGGCACAGAGCCAATGCCTAACAAATGGTAGGAAGAGCAATGTTGTTGTTTTTTATTGTTACTACCCAGGGCTCCATTTGGAAATCTCCTCATCATTCCATCTCCTCTGGGCTCTCTGCTCCTTCCCAAACCCAGGAATGAAACCTCAGAAGTGGCCCCTGAGGCCCTCCGGGCTGCCCTGCCCCAGGCACGCCCGCATGAGTGGGCTCCTGCATCTCACCCCACAGCACGCAGCACGCAGCACGAGCACACAGCACACAGCACACAGCACACAGCACATAGCACACGCCTGGGGGGAGCACGCCTGAGTGAAGAGAGCCCCTGTTCCAGCTCTAATGAGCTGTGTGACCTGGCAGGTCACTTCCTCCACTTTCTCTCCCTGGGCCCTGCTTCTGTGACTCCCCCACCGCTTCACAGGGACGGAACTCAGGCAGGCAGATTCTGAGAGGGAGGGGAGGGAAGTGGCAGCCGCAGTGATAACTCCTCTTTTATCTCCTAAACCATCAAACCCTCCCCGAGATTTCTGGACTGCTGTCCCTTGGCTGGCTTGGAGATTTATTGGTGCTTCCAGTATTTTCTTTCGTAGATCTGTAGAGCAAGCTCCAACTCGGCAAGCACTGCCTATGCAAAGACCTTAAACCACATGTTTGTTTTCCTACGCTATAAAAAGTTTATAGGGGAGCCGGCTCCTTGTCCAACACCACGCTCAGCGCTGCTACTGCATTCCACAGGAAGACAGAGGGCTCTGTGTCAGCCTGGGCCGGGAGTAGGGGGAGGAAGGCTGTCCAGCCCCCAGTGGGGAGGGCACGGGGCAAAGGGCAGGACAAGGGACGAGCAAACCCAGGGGGTAGAAGGTGCAGTGGGGAGGAAGGATGGGGGGCGGGATGGGGTGTGGTACAGCGAGCAGCAAGCAGAAGGTGCTGGTTTATCCCAGCATCCGCTCTTCGGGTCTCACTCCTGTTGGAGCAGCTGTGGGGACACTGAGTCAGCAGAAACCCTGGGGCTGGGGCTGGCACAAGCCCACCTCTAACACAGGCCCTTTATCCGCGAAATATGGAGTCACGGATGCTTGACTCTGGAATGACCTACCAAGAGCAGACACATTTGCCTTGTTGTTCTCTAGGCCTGGGCTGATCTCAGCCACCTGTGTTCTCGTTTCCGCAAGCCCAGGGCTCTGTGAGAGTCAGATGTCCACCGTGCCATTCAGCATGCAGGCACCAGCATCTGTTCGGAGACACGGTGCGTGTACCCCCAGCTTGGCGTTTCTGGGATCCTGATATGGACTGGCCTTTGTGAGGAGACTGTTCCTCCTTGAATGCAGGTCCACGTTTTCCCACCAAGCTGATGCCCAGAGCTTTAAGTGGACAACTTAAGTGGCTCGGGGACCCCAGCATCTATAGCACCTCCTGTCTGGACCCACCAGGCTTGCTGAGTCTGGGTCCTTCACACTCCAGGCCCATCTCTTCTTCTGCCTCATCCTGAGACCGCACAGGGGGGTCATATCATGGGAGGAAGGAAGTAGGAGGTGTGTAAAGTCCCTTCGTCCTTACTCCAGCTGCACAGTTTGAGCACAGTGGAGGCAGGGGCAGAACTGGGTGACCTTAAAGGTCTCTTCCAACCCTGAGTGGTTCTTAGGACAAGAAGAAAACTCAACCTTCTCTCTTACAAGTACTAGTATTTCATGTGCTCCTTTATTATCCTGAAATGAAAGGAAATGGTAATATGTATCTACACACAAAATTTTAGAAGGTCAACATCATAACTAACAGAAAGAAAGCGATTTAAGATGCATTCATACGTATTGCCACGTGGAGATGCCCAGAACGACTACTCTGGGCGCCGTGGCAAAGCACCGCGGCCGGTGAGCAGACCCCTGTGCCGGCTACACCACCAATGCCCAGGGATGCAGGCGGCTCATACTGGGATTCAAAAACCACCAGCAGCGCCCGGCCGGTGTGGGTCAGTGGTGAGCCAGGAGGTCACAGTTCAATTCCCAAGTCAGGGCACATGCCCGGGCTGTGGGCTCGATCCCCAGTAGGGGGAGTGCAGGAGGCAGCTGATCAAGTATTCTCTCATCATTGATGTTTCTATCTCCCTTTCCCTTCCTCTCTGAAATCAATAAAAATATATTTATTGAAAGAAAGAAAGGAAAGGAAAGGAAAGGAAAGGGCTATCTGCAGCATTTCTAGGGACAGCACATTTTAACTAAATCCTGTATATTGTTGAAGTATAATCTTATCTCAATTTATGCACACGTTGGCTTCCTGGGAAAAGTCAATGCTCTCTAAAACCATGCGAAAATAATTTTATTGGATTCTGGTATGAGGTGATAAAAACAGGCTTTCCACTTCCAGGAACAACTGTCCACGCTGGGCATTTGCCGGCTGTGCAGACCACAGAATAATTCATTTTATAAGACAGTCTCAGCAATGGCGTCCTTTGGCCCACTGACTAAAATGCCAGCTGGGGCCCCAGCGTGTGGTACCAACCTGTTCAGAATGGCTGAATGGGGTCTCCTCTCTGCCCGTGACTTCTGGAGGCAGGAGGTGGGGATGCTGGACCTATAGGATCAGTCAGGGCGTCACTCTGGTTGGCTGGAGCAGACATGGCGGTACCCGTGTTGGAGTATCAAGGACTCCCCCTGACCAACCCCCAGCCCCAGCTTTGTCTGTCACACGGTCTCCGCCTCTACACCAGCCCCAACATCTCAGGTCTCATTTAGCTTCCGATCGATTTATAAGCCAGGCTGGTGGCAGCCCTGAGGGCCCAGGTGTGGCCTTCTCTTGCATGGGATGAACTTTTGGACCAGACAGTATCTATGTGTGATACTTGCAGTGACTGCTCTTTAACCCTCTACCCCCAGTCTAACCACAAAGGCTTATAATCAGGAACCTAAACAGAAAACAAAACAAAAGATCCCATGACCTGGGCAAGTTGCTGAACAATTCTGTGCCTCGTTTTCCTCACCGGTAATGGAAATAATATCATAGGGATAATATTAGCCTTATAAGATTGCTGTGAGAATTGAATTAGATAATAGTGATGAAAAGGCTTTTCAGACTTGAAAGCACAAATGTAGGGCATTGCACCCCTATGTTCCTTGCAGCGCTATTTACAATAGCCAAGATTTGGAAGTAAACCAAGTGCTCATCAATAGACAAATGGATAAACAAGCTGTGGTACACATACACAACGGACTATTTCGCAGCCATAGAAAAGAATGACATCTTACCACTTGCAACAGCATAGATGGACCTAGAGCAGCGGTTCTCAACCTGTGGGTCGCGACCCCTTTGGCGGTTGAACGACCCTTTCACAGGGGTCGCCTAAGACCATCCTGCATATCAGATATTTACATGACGATTCATAACAGTAGCAACATTACAGTTATGAAGTAATAATTTTATGGTTGGGGTCACAACATGAGGAACTGTATTTAAAGGGCCAGAAGGTTGAGAACCACTGACCTAGAGGGTATGATGCTAAGTGAAATATATCAGATAGAGAAAGACAATACTATGTGATTTCACTTATATGTGGAATTTGAAGAACAAAATAAACAAACAAAACAGAAACAGAGTCACAGCTACAGAGAACATGTTGATGGTTGTCAGATAGGAGGGTTTGGGGTCTGGGTGAAAAGGGTGAAGGGGTGAAGTACAAGTGGGCAGTTACAAAATAGTCACAGGGATGTGAAGTGCAGCATAGGGAATACAGTCAATAATATTATAATAACTTTATATGGTGCTGGTTGGGTACTAGACTTACCAGGGGGATCACTTCGGAAAGTAGATAAATGTCTAACCACTACGCTGTACACCGGGAGCTGTTATAAAATAATATTGAATGTCACCTGTAAATGAAAAATGAAATAACAAAGCTAGGGTGTTACTACGCTTTTATTTTACAGTATTAACCCTAGTTCACTGAGAACATCTGAGAGACATCCCTCCAGGGCTGACCACAGCCCATCCTTTGGCCTGGGGGTTGGGGGGGGAGCCAGCTCCCCTTGCCTGGCTGCGTGCTCTCCTCCGCACAGGGCTGGCCCGCAGGGGGCGCGCCCCACCTGTGGGAACTTGGGCCAGCGCCAGCAGAAGGGGGAGTTGGCTGTTCTGGAACATGAGGGAGGGGCTCCCCAGAAGGTGGCACAGCAACTGAATACCAAACAATGACAATGGCTTCCATACAGCTTTGCAGGGTATAAGACTTCAATTCTATTTCCTTTTACAATTCTCACTACAGCCCTGGTAGAGAGGCGGCAGATATAAAATCAGACCCATTTTACAGTGTAGAAAACTGAGGTCTGAAATGATTTATGACCCCCAGGAAGGGGCAGAGCTAGGAGAGAACCCAGGCTGACCCCCTGTCTGGTGCGCTCTCTGCCCTGAGCACAGAGCTTCTCCCAGACAATTCCAGATGATTGCCGTGACTGTGACTGAGGTGGTGCTGACAGTGGAGTGGGAATCCCCGGGGGGCTGTCAGGTGACCCCACAGCTACTCCCAGTTGCTCAGGTGGTTTAGCCTTTCCAGAGAGGGGAGCCAGGCCTGGGACATTCAATCTGGGGTGCAGGTACTGGGGAATCTCCCCCAATCCAAGGGAGATGTCTAGAGCTGAGTGTGACAGTGACAGAGTGAGACACAAGACTACAGAGACCAGCTGGGACTAGAGGATGCAGGGCCTCGGAGCCCAAAGAGAAACAGAGCGGAGTGGGGCTGCTTCATAGGCTCCGCAGTCCTCCAGGGCCCCTACCACTCATTGCCCCAGGCACGCAGCCGGCTCATGGCCACTCAGGCTGCTGGTTTCCCTTCCACTCTCTGCCCCCCCTCCCCCCCCCCGCCCCGCTCCCAGATCCTGTCCTTCGTCCTGTGGCCTGGCCCAAGGTGCCTACTTCCAGCCTTTCTCCTGGGCCCCAGGGCCTGCCATGTGTTGGGGGAGGGGGGGGGTACCTGCTGCTGCCTCTTGAACAGGCACACACCACACCTGTGTGCTGCTTTAGGCCTGTCTGGAGACCTCCTCTCTGGCCTGGGTTGGGGTTTCTGTGGCCTCATTCACCGGCTGACACGTTTTTGGTGCTGATCTCTGTCCTGGTAAAAAGCCACAGGCGCTCGGGCCTCTCCAGGGCACTGATGGGTGGCCCCCTCAGCTCTGTGTCCTTCCCATGGCTCCGCTGCGGCTGTGCTCAGCCAGTTTGGATTTGTGATCCAATTGGAAGCACTTGAGAGGATGCAGCTAGAAAAGACCGAGGGCCCCAAGGTCTGCCTGAGAAAGAAGGAAACACAATGCAGGCTCCTCTCCCAAGCCTGTTCCCTGGATCCCCTCCCTGGGGCTGGGGCTGGAGGGAGGAGGTGAGATGAAAATTGGTGCCCGGGCCATGAAATCCCTAGCAGAGGGGGTCCACAGGCGGAAAGGAACTTGGCCTTGCTTTTTGGAAGCTCAGATGTATTGAGCCCCCTAGGGAGCAGGTGTCTTATATTCTGATGAGGTAGACATTACTACCTCTGCTTACAGATGGGGAAGCCTGGAGGGTAAGGAACGTGCCCACATCACACAGCTCCTGGCAGGCAGAGCTCGGGTTTGAACCCAAGTTTATTTCCTGCAAAAACGTTTTCTTTTTCAACCACTCTGTGCAGGGGCACCTGTGGCCTTCCTCACAGCAGGGCTTGGCTGGCACGTTCAGGGCTGGGCCACGCTGGGCAGCACATCTGTCCCTCAGATGGGGAGGAGGCTGATTGTGGCTCTGAAGGTGTGGAGGCACGTCCAGACAATCAGCCACACGGGAAATGCTTTCAACACTTCAGGGTTCATCCCCAAAATTCCCCCAAAGTGTGCTTTCTACCCCAGAGTGCATCCAATTTGCTTTCACAGAAAAATGTTGGAAAGGTGCAACACTTGAATGAAA
This sequence comes from Myotis davidii, assembly GCF_000327345.1. Taxonomy (NCBI): domain Eukaryota; kingdom Metazoa; phylum Chordata; class Mammalia; order Chiroptera; family Vespertilionidae; genus Myotis; species Myotis davidii. The sequence goes on along the minus strand of NW_006300048.1, from coordinate 4,211,569 downwards.
TTGACCTTCGAAAGGCCATCCTTATTTACCCGGGACCTGGGGCTGCGTCCTCAGGCAGGGTTTCAGTAGTAGCCATCCTAATGGGTGTGAGGTGTGTGATGCATAGTTCTACATGTGCTTCCTCATCAAGACCTTAAATAGCAAGCGTTGGTGGTAGGCCTAATGATGACCATAGTGCTGAAGTACTGATGGCTGTAAATAGTATTTTTTAAATATGTTTTTATTGATTTCAGGGAAGGAGAGAAACATCAATGATGAGAGAGATTCACTAATCGGCTGCCTCCTGCATGCCACACATTGGGGATCGATCCTGCAACCCAGCATAAGCCCTGACCAGGAATCCAACCATAGCCTCCTGGTTCATAGGTCGATGTTCAACCACTGAGTTATGTGGATGGTCTGTAAATAGTATTTCTTGATACACACAACTGTCATATAAAAGTACCTGTGATTTCCGCTGATGATAGAGACTATGTTTAAAAAGAACACTAAGGCATGGGGGTTGGGCAAAACAGGTGAAGGGGGTACAAAAGGTACAAATTGCCAGTTCTGAGATAAGTAAGTTCTGGGGATGTCATGTACCGCATTGGGGCTATGGCTAACCATACTGTACTGCATATTTGAAAGTTGCTAAGAGAGTAGATCTTAAAAGTTCTTATCACAGGAAGAGAATTTTAATTATGGTGATGGATGTTAACTAGACTTATTGTGGCTATCATTTTGTTATATGTATGAACATCGAATCATTATGTTGTACACCTGTAACTAATATAATGTTAAATTTCAATTATATCTCAGTTTTTAAAAAATGGAATGCTGCCCTGGCCAGTTTGCTCAGTGGTTACAGCGTTGGCCCTCAAACCTGGGTTGCAGGTTCAATCCCTGGCCATAATCGGGGCATGTATGGGAGGCAACCAATTGATGTGTCTCTCTCATATCAATATTTCTCTCTCTCTCTCTCTCTCTCTTTCTCCCTCTCCCTCCCTCCCTTCCACTCTCTCTAAAAAATCAATGGAAAAAATACCCTTGGGTGAGGATTAATAAACACACACACAGAATGCTGAATTTCAATTTGAAGAGAGTAAAAGTAAAAATGTAATTTCTTCTCATCCAAATTCGTGAGTCCCTTCAAATCGTAACCCCAGGTTAAGAAAACGTGTGCTAGAGAGATTCCTGAGGGGAGCATCTGGAAATCTCACAAGTTGAAGCTACAGGGAATCAGTTTAAAACACTAATTCTGACCCCAAATTCCTTTCTGTAAGAGCTGCTAGAGTGGCAGCCCAGCCTCCAGCGCCCCCTAACCTGCAGCGTAACGTGGGTAAACGTCTTCCCCTTCCCCCATGGCCAGGGATGAACTCGAACCCTGAGGACAGTCACTGAACAGGGTTTGCACACCCATCATATTCACACACTCACCCTCCACAGCCTCTCGCTACCCCTCCCCACCACTCTGAACCTTGACCTCCAAGTGCTCCGGAGAATGGACAACGTCGCCCTCCAGATCACATGGTCCCCTGGGAACCCCTGGCTGCAGAGGAGGCGAGGGGCTGCTCTGTCCAGAGGGTCACTTCCCTGTGAGAAATGCGGCTGAAGCCAGAGGGTCTTTCAAAGCCCAGAAGTCAACCACCCCGCCCTCCCCGCCACATCTTGAAGCATTTTTACTATCAAGAAGGATCTGCATGCAAATTTCACAATCTGTCTGCCGGTTCTCTTTTGCAGAGAGTGTTGGAACCATGGCATGAAAGGAAATCCAGAGAGACAGGGGAATGGGTGTGGATGACTGCTAATGGGACCCCAAGTCCCTGGGCTGTCAGCCCTGTCTCTCTTGAGCACACGTTTGGAGTTCAAGTTCAGCGAGGTGGAGGTGTGCACTGATTTGTTGATTTGGGGGAGGAAAACCGACAGGAAAGAACAGAAAAAAATCAAATCAGTCATCTTTTGGAGCCTTTATTTTTTTTAAAAAAATCAATATTTTAACCATTCATATATTCAGTGAGGGTCAGAGCTTATTTTCAAACACTAGGTTGTGGGAATGTTATGAACAATTTTCCTCATATGCTAAAAATTATTTCTTTGTGTTCTGCTACACACAGTACGTATTTGAAAGGAAAGCGACACTGAACAGGAGGAATAATACTGCTTTACAACTCCTGTTACTGGTGTGTTTTTTCCAACAATTTTTTTTCTTCCTCAAGATGGAAAAATTAAGCTGAAAATTATAATAGCAATACACCTAATACACCTGGGCTATCTGACTTCACAGTTTGGGAGTGAAAATGTAATCCCCAAAATGTCTTGAAGGGCAGTGCTTGAGGCTGCAATGTGTTGACTCTCTCCCTTTTCTTCCCTCCTTCCCTCCCTCCCACACTCCCTCCCTCCCTCCCTCCCTTCCTTCCTTTCTTCCCATAACCTCCCCTTCTTAGAGAAACTCCACTCTGTCCATCTGGCTGTTCTCAATGAACCCAGCTCTGGAGGGAATTCGAGTCCCTCTGCCTGTGGCTCCTGCCTCAGTACAGGAACTGCTGGCTGTTAACAAGTGTCCTGAGCTCTGGTCACAGCCACTCGCCCAGTTTTATTTCAGGATTAGAGTTTGGGCTTCAGCTGCCTCCTGACTCATGTCCACAACTTGAAATCTCCAGGAGGGACTGAGGTTTCTCCCAGAAGACCGGAGCCCCTTATGCAAATTTGCTCACATCTTCCCAGTGTTTCCTGCTGGTCATACGTTAGCTGCCCGAATAATCAGCTTGCCGCAGAGGGTGTACCGGTTATCTTTGCTAGGTAACAAGCCACCCCATCATGGCTTCAAACAATGGCCATTTATTTGCTCAGGATGCTACAGTTTGGAGGTTGTGTTGAGGCTGAAGAAATCAAAAAAGCCGTGCTCACACCCCTGGTCCTCCAGCGTCCGTGGCTGGACCAACCCAGAGCTGGGGGGACTTTTGTCCCTGGAGGGGAGTCTGACTGTCATGGAGCAGTTCAGAAGGTCTCAGAAGCTGCCAGGCCTCTTCACACCTGCGCTTAGATGTTCCAGAATGTTCCTTCCACAGGTCAGCCCAGAATGCACCCAACCTTTCAATTCAATGCCTGAAGGGATGGGAAGAATTGTGACCGGGAAGAATTGCAGATAGTCTGCCCCGGTTAGAATAAGTCTTATCCCGGGACAATCTTCCAGAAACAACAGCTGCACTCCAAACTGGCAGTTCCCACGATGGCGTGAGAGGGGGCATGAGGGCTCGCTCCCAGGTGTTTCTGAGGACGGGGCACAGGGGCAGCTGCGGGGCAAGGTGGGGCGGGGGGCACCAGCATTGCTCTGAAAGGCAGCTCTCCGGACCCTCTCTCCGGGCTCAGCCCTCTCCACCCGCCGCTGGGACCAGCTTTGGGAAGCCTCAGCAAACTGGAACTGAAACAAGAAATCGCCCTCCGAGGCTGTGGAAACCGCCTCACGCAGCGTGAACCACTGTCAGCATCGAAAGTCGCTCAGAGAAACAGCACTTGGTCAGTAGGTCACGGGCCCGGTCACAGGCAGGGCGGGCGGGGAGGGGGCAGCACGCACGCTGCCTGCCGTCCTCGGGGCACGTGGAGTCTAGTGTGCTTTCCCGTCACTGCCTCACCCAGCTCACCAACCCGGAGCTCAAACCCTAATTCACCCTCGGCCACTGTTTTCTGAGACGGCAGACAAGGCCTCCACCGGAAAGGGGACTCCTCCGGGTGTGGCTGGGACGCTCGGGGGCAGGGTCACAACCTGAACTCAGGTCCACAACCTGGGAGCGAGCCCTCAGGCCCCCTCTCACGCCATCAGGGGAACTGCCGTGGCAGGGGCACTAGGAGCGCCTGTGACCAAGGGGCAAGGCGCACCTGGGAGAGGGAACACAGCCCCGGGGACGGGCCGCCCCAGGACCGACGCAACCAGGCCTCACCCAGGGCAGCCTGGGTCTGAGGAGAGTTTTGCTTGGAACCCGCGCCGTCTCTGAATCGCTCGTGGATTCGTGTCTGAGGCCTAAGGAGATAGAAGGCTGAGGGCAAACATGCTGTTTCAGTGGAAGATCTGGAGGCAGCACTGAGATGGAGCCTGCGACCCACAGCCCAGGGGCTGTGTCTACAGGGACGACCACAGAATCCTCGGGGGTGGGGGGGTGAGGGCCACTGAGATGCGGTTCTTGTCGTTAATGAGCTTGGAGCCCGGGGAGACTGGGACCCCAGGGGAAATAATCAGTCCTGGAAAAGCTCCGTAATAAAAGCAGGGCACAGTCACTCACAATTGTCGCTCTGCGTTATGGACCTAAGTTCAGGTTGTGAGATACCCAGAGGCCGTGGTCGGCAAACCGCGGCCCATGAACTACATGCGGCTCTTTGGCCCCTTGAGTGTGGCTCTTCCACAAAATACCACATGCGGGCGCGCACATACAGTGCGATTGAAACTTCATGGCCCATGCGCACAAGTCGGTATTTTGTGGAAAAGCCAGTATTTTGTGAAAGAGCTACACTCAAGGGGCCAAAGAGCCACATGTGGCTCGCGAGCCACGCTTTGCGACCACTGCCCAAAGGGAAAGTGAGAAAACTCCCTATTTACTTGAGCAATGGGTGACCACAGACTTACCCAGGAACTAAGGGATCCGCCTTCCTGAAGACGAGGGAATCCTGGAGCAGACGGCGGCTCCCGCTGGCATTTCTCAGGCCTCCTGTGCTGTCAGGCGACTGGGAAGTTCACGTGACCTCTCTCTCTGTGAAAGTAGCTGGGGAGTGAGTCTAACAGCAGTTTTCAGGGATGACTCCAGCATCTCCTACCAATTTAGTGTTTCTCAAACAGTGTGAGGCCGGAAGTCAAAACTCATCAGGGGACAGGAACCCAGTGCAAATATCTGCTGAACTCTCAGGTTCAGACCTGATTCTGCTGCAGGCTCTTCGAAGTACCTGTGCATTTGGGGTAAAGCTGTTATGCTACATATTTAAACAAACAAACAAATAAATAAAAACACCTGTCTCCACCATAGTACTGCCCTGTGAGGAGCGTGGTTCTGAGGCCTCTGGATGGTCCTGTTTCAAGACACTCCCGAGCCACTCTTTTCAAGTAATTTCTTTTTATGCCGTGCCCACCGCCCACCACCCTACAGAGTGTGCAGATGCACTGACCTCAAGGGCATCACTACCTCTTTTCATGCACATGCCTGAGGGCAACAGAGAAAGAGAATCAAAATCCCACCATCTGCCCTGGCCACTTTCGCTCAGTGGATAGAGCGTCAGCCTGTGGACTGAGAGGTCCTGGGTTTGATTCCGGTCAGGGGCACATACCTCGGTTGCAGGCTCAATCTCCGGCCCTGGTCAGGGTATAGGAGGGAGACAACCAATCGCTGTGCCTCTCTCACATTGATGTTTCTTTCTCCCTCCCTCCCACTCTCTCTAATAACCAATGGAAAAATATCCCAAGGTCAACAAAAAATCCCAAGGTCAGTCTTGGAGCCGAGCCCAACTGTGCACCCATCTCAGCCCAAGCTGCTGTCTTCCACGAAAAGCCAAGTCAAACCCAAATGCTAGCTCTCAACATTTGCCGCTAACCAAGCCAAAGATTTTCCAGAAGCCCAGCAAACCTAGTTTGAAAAGACAATTAGACCTGTATAAGTTTTTAAAAAGAAAAATTTTAAAATTTTTTAAATCAAAAAATAAAAACAAAAAACCTGACTCTAGTGGTCGACCCTGTTCAGCAAGACATGCTGACACTGAGACATCCTAGGAATGAGCCTTCCTATCTCCATGGGACTCCATTATCCAACCAAAAGGTTGGTCATCCATGCATCCTTTGGACTGATTTATGACCAAAAGGGGGATGTGTGGACGAAAGGGGCCACATGCTGACCTGACAAACTCAGGGGAGGTCTGCATGGCGGTCTTGCAAACTCAGAGGCCTAAAGTCACCACAAAGGATGGTCTGAAATTAAACTTTAACTAAAAGCAGTTATGGTGGGTAGTCACCTCCTAGGCCGGTATCTTCACTGACATGGTCAACCTTTACCTGAACTGAGCCTGTCTGTCTTTTTGCATCTGTGATAACACATCCTTGAAATGTCAGGGTAACTTGTAACTTCTCTTTTCCCAGACCCCTTGGGGCACAATCTAATGTGCCTGGGCACCAGGACAGACAATACAAATTCCTTCATTGTTATTGTTATCATGTTATTGTTGACTGTTAACTATCCTGCACCCACCTAAGTATGCGTCTATCATTTTACCTTTTATCTAATCCCAGAGGTTTCCCCGCTTTGATTTCTCCCGCCTCTCTCATCTATCCCCAGTGGGTTTCTTGTAACCCACCTATGTCCCTTCCTTTGATTGCAATGCACAAAATAGATGAAAAAACCGCCATTCTCTGGAGCAGCGGTCGCCAACCTTTCAGACCACCGGTTGGTGACTGCCGCTCTGGAGCATTATCCCAATCCGTGGAGATACCGCTTCCCGGCAATTGTTGACAGTTTGGCTCAAATAAACTCACAAAAATTAAAAAACAAACAAAAAAGCCTGAACTGAAACAAAAAACAAAGCATGGAAGTGCTCTCCACATTGGATAGTGATCTGACTTAGTTCAGGTGTCTGGTAAACAGAAGGTCCTTCTCCATGTTACGCTGTAGGTGCAGCCAGAGAAAGCCTGTTTCTTATAATAACCTCTCTTCCAGGCAGTCACGTGACTTGGTTCCCTGTAGGACAGGTCCCACTTTGTCCCCATCTTGCCGAGGAGGAAGCACTGGGAGGTGAGGAACTTGCCCTCGACCCCCTGAGCCACCGAGCTGGGGTTTGATGACTTCACTGCGCCTCCCCTCGCGACGGAGCAGACTCTGAAACGTGCAAGTGGGACCATCTCAAGAGCAGGAGGCTCCTTCGTGGAAACGTTGGCACTGAGGAAGCTTTCATCGTATGTGGAATATGAAATGATATTTTTATTACTTGGTCATTGATGTGGGATTTTAAATTAGGCAGCTCAGGAAATAACACCTTATAATTTTGGGCACATGTTTAAACAGATTTGGCACCTTGGAAGGCCCCAGGCTCCCATGAGCAAGGCCTGCATGGCAGTCTTGCAAACTCAAGACTCATGGGCCCTACTCCAGAGCTCCCGGGACCCTCCAGGATGGGTTGCCTCTCCAGGGCAGTGGTTCTCAACCTTCCTAATGCCACGACCCTTTAATATAGTTTCTCATGTTGTGGTGACCCCCAACCATACAATTTTTTTCATTGCTACTTCATAACTGTAATTTTGCTACTGTTATGAATCATAATGTAAATATCTGATATGCAGGATGTATTTTCATTGTTACAAATTGAACATAATTAAAGCATAGTGATTAATCACAAAACAATATGTAATTATAGATGTGTTTTCCGATGGTCTTAGGAGACCCCTGTGAAAGGGTCGTTTGACCCCCAAAGGGGTGGCGACCCACAGGTTGAGAACCGCTGCTCTAGGGCATTGTGCATCCAGTGAATGGAAAAAGAAAACTGTGGTTGGATCACACAGGAGAGACGTTTTGATGAGGCCTGAAAGCAAGACGTCTCACGTCCTCTCACCTTCCGTTGGCTAAGACTGAACCACGATACACATCTTCGCAGCAAGAGAAGCTGCTGAGTGGATCTAGTTGTGTGCCCAGGAGGAAGGGAAGAAAGGATTTTGCTGAGCAGCTATCAGACACCTATAGATGGGTGAGACCTCCTACAACCATTTAGAAGTTACTTGGTAAAGAGTCTAAGGGAAAGCAACAGGGGATCCAGAGAGAAAGAGATTTTAAAATGATTACTGATCACAGTGGACTAAGTAAATCTGAAGTTACAGGTTAAAATGACTAGCCCAGCCTAAAGAATCTATCCAATCTACCCTGAAGAAGACATTCTGAATCTTTCATGCAAAAGTTGTTAATCGCTGCTTTATGTGCAATAATTGACTACTAAAGATAGTAAATTCTCATTCATAGGGAAAAGATAAACAGAATCTTGGGTATATCCATCCCCTTAAAAATTATATGCTCTGTGACTAGGTAACAACCTAAAAAAACAACAAAACTTAAGTTGAACAGGAAAAGCAGGACAGGAAGATGTATATATAGTATGATGGCTGCTGTGCAACTCTGAAGAAGCAAAACAATTAAAAAAACCCAAAAAAAACAAACGTAGAAAGGGCAGGAATAAATGCGTCAAAATGAGAGTAATAATTATCTTTGAATAAGGGAACCCTAGGGGATTTGTTCCCCCTAGATCTTAATATTTTGTAATGTTTATAGATACACATTTTTTATTGATTTCAGAAAGAGGAAGGGAGAATGAGAGAGAGAAACATCAATGAAGGAAGAGAACCATCGATCCCTTCTGTGGATTGAACCTGCAACCTGGGCATGTGCCCTGACCAGGAATTGAACCCTGACCTCCTGATTCATGGGTCAACCCTCAATCACTGAGCCACACCAGCCAGGCTATTTTGTACTGTTTAAAAGTTTCCAAGAGAGCATGCATTGCTGTGTGATGGGTATAGGTTATAGAAGAGCTTAGCCCTTGTTTGTCCTAAATCAGACCTTCCTCCTGCACTTTCTTTCTCCCCTTCCTGCTCCAGAGGCCAATTTGCCTGACACCCCAGATGCAGTGCTCACCAGTTCACTTACCACTGACCCAGCAGTGTCAATTTCCACTGCTGGGAAACAGAACCACCTTGGCAGGGGTACCTGGGCTGGGCGGTCCAGGGTTACCATTGCTCTTTCATTGCTCCTGTCAGCCCCTCCTCACCAGGGCAGTCCTTGCCAGGATCAGGTGTTAATGTTTGTGTTGTGTGCTAATGTTGTGTGTGAATGTATGTGTACATGCATGCAAACGTACATCCTGTGCTAACAAGTGTCAAAGCCTGAACAGAAATTCAGATGTGCAGCCAGGAAACTTTTCTATTTTCTACTCTAATCAGTGGCTGACTTACATTAAGGTGTTGGTGTCTGGGTCAGTATTATCTGTGAACAAATAGGAGAAGATATTTAAGCTGAGACTTAAAGCAGGAGAAAAAAATCAGTGATCTGTGTCTGTGAAGGGCTTGAGATAGATGTGGGTCTCTGCAGGAGGGGTGTTGGGGGGGTGGCAGGTATAGCAGGACCCCAGGGAAGACAGTGTGGTGTGCAGAGGGGAAAATAAGAGGGAATTGAGGGAAACAGGGGTTGGATCGCGCAAGATCTTAAAGGTTGCGGTGAGATGTTTGAATTTAATTCTAACTACAATGGGAAACCATGAAGCAGTCCTTTGGAGAAATATATAAACTGCATCATGATCTGAATTACGTTTTGAGAAGAAAAAGCCCCTGGGGCAGGCAGCGGCAGCGGAGGCTGGATTGGCAGAAAGGCAGGAGGGACAGTGAGTGGAGACGATGGAGACCACCTTGGCGGTGATTGAGGCTGTCCAGGCAGAAGATGCTGGTGGCCTCCAGGGGGACAGTGGCAGTGTATGGATTTGGGAACGTTTGGGGCTTGGCAGTTCCACTTCCAGGGCTTCCTGATGGACTGGATCTGAGGACGAACCAGAGGGAACAATCAAGGAAGAACCTGAGATTTCCAGCTTATGTGGCTGCCATTGCCTTGGCTGAAATAAGAACGTCAAGATGGTAATAGAAACAGAGTCCCCTTTTAGATGTGTGAACTGGCACATTAACGAGTGCCCGGGGTTCTCTGGGAAGGACCGCAGTTGGGCCTGTGATGCAGTGTCTAAACTTTTCAGGGGAACTTTCAATTCAGGACAGACCCCCAATTGCTCTTCCTTATGGTGTCGGACAGCAGGTCCCAGACGGGGAAGTAGACTCCTCTTCTGAACAGACCAGTTTTGGAGAGACTGACACCCAAGCAAGCAGACCGGAGAACTGCGTGGGTAGCAACTTCTCTTGCGAATCCCGCAAAGCCCTCAGAGGTGCAACTAGCGCGGCCATGTGCCTGGAAGGGCGAGGACCTGCCCGGGAGCCACTCCGGGCCCATCACCTTCTCCAGCTCCATCCCCATGTTTGGAGGCCAGCAAAACTCCAAAGGCATCTGGGCCCCAACTCCCTTTCTCCTGTGTGGAAGGCCCTACATATTTCAAGAAAATCTGTAACCGATTTGTGAGCAATCGGCCTACCCTGGAGCCACGGTGTCACAGAATATCCCCCACCCCACCAATCAGGGCCTCTTTCCACACATATAACTGTTGCAGAATGGATGCCAAACCCAGCAACTGGTTATCTCCAAAATAATTTCCATCTTCCACGCAGCCATGTGCTCCAGGGGAGACGTTAGAAGGTACCCTGTAAATTAGAACAGCTTATTTTCAGAAGCTACATTTTGGAAACCCGATAGCAGCTCTGTGTTCTTGATATCTGGGCTCCTTGGACGGCTGCACACACGTCTCTGTGGAGGCTGGACTGGGCGCTCCCAGATAGCTGGTGGGATCAGTCAAGTGGCTCAAGCCCCTTGCCTTATATTTTGGGCTCATGGAAACCCCAAGCTCGCCCCCCACCCCTCCCTCTGGGTTGAAATTCTGTGTTTCAGATAAATGTTATCCATCTGTTTCTGATTCATTTACCCCAGCTCATCACGATGTTTGTTTTGCCAGAGAGATTCAACAACTGAAAAGTTATTTTCAAGTTCTTCGGAGAGAAAGCCCTATGTCTTCTCTTGTGCAAAGGGAATGTCTGATCTTGTGAAAGTGCTGGGGTCCCTGAAACAGAGCCAGTGGAGTTGCCAACATGGTGAGAACAGAAGCTCGGAATCGGGCCACATGTCCGACCCCACTTTTGGTAAATCCCTGTTGCGGAGAAATGAGGACAAGACCCGTTCATGGGGCGTTTCAGGCTTCATTCCTGGGGTGCAGGGTGGGGGAGGGGGAAGAAGACAGAAGACACTTCCCAAGTGGTCCCTGGAGTCCCCGGCTACAGGGAGCCAGACCCAGCAGAGGACGTGAGGATGGCAACGTGAGGTGAGGGGACTCTCAGCAGATGGGACAGCGAAGCCAGCTGAGGGCGATCCCCAGAGGCCCCGGAGGAACAAAGATGGCATGTGGCGGGCTCTCTCATGGTGACGAGCACCTGCCTCCTTTCAGGAGGGTTGGAGGCTGCGGAAGAGAAGTGACCAGGCCAGACGCCACACGCTGGCCACGCATTGGAGGGGCCACGGCCTCCTGAGTTAGGAGAGGACCTCCGCCCAGCCAGGCCCTCCTCGGTGACGGGATGTTGGTGGGCCCCAGAGCATGCAGTGAGCCAGTGAGAGAGGTGACCCCGAGAGAAAGGAGGCACAGGAGCCCTTCTGAAAGGGGGGCGGGAGCATGGGTGCTGGCTCGGGCAGAGCCTCATTTCCATGGCAGTGATGGGTATTTCCTGGCCGTCTGTCCTCCCACCAACGGTCCTGACCTCCTGCTGCCCCTCTACATCTGGCTGTGGCCAGAGCCACGGGGACCAGAGTCCAGCTCCCGTCACCAGCAGCCCGTCTGGCAGGCCCGGCTGAGGCCGGGGAAACACCACAGCACGGGCAGAGGCGGCCTCATCTGGGAACAATTAGAGGCTGACTTTTATCCCGAGGCCTCCATAAACCATCCATCAGGGAGGCGCGGAGAAAAAACACAACCTTCTTTCCCTTTTTATTTATTTATTCTCGTCTTTGTTTATAGTGACAGTGGTCAGTTTCCCTGAAAGGAAATCACTGAAAATTACAGGGTGTTTGGTTGGACTTTTTAAAAATTAATTTCCTCTATTTTTGCACGAATTTGATTTGCTCTCCTTCCCTTGCACTAACTCATGCCTAGTGAAACATTTCTTTTGATTTGTTCTTAATGTGGAAAATGTTGGCAGGTCCACATGGCGACTGGAAAAAATGCGAGGAGCACAAACCAGGTAGCGCTTCCGCTGGCTTCCCAGAGCGAGGGGCGGACTCTGAGGGCGCCCCTGGCCTGGGTCCCGCTGCCTGTGCTGGGGGGCCTCTCCTTCAGAGCACCCCCCCCCCGCCCACTTCTCCAGCAAGGTGTCTGCCTTTGTCCCTAATCTGGAAACTCACTCTTCTGAAGTCAGCTCAGATTGGGGCCTCCTGAGGTGGAAAGGCTTCTACAGGCTAAAAGCATCAGGTCTTCAGGATTCAAAACAGGTCCTACATCCTACTTCACCACAAAACGAAACTCCAGGATGCTGGGCATCGCAGGACACGGTGGCACCAGGGCGGGTGCCAGGAGCGGGGAGAAGAGCTCCGAGGGAGGTCAGCTAACCCGCCTTGGACCCAGGCCTGCCCTTACCCCCCGGGTGACCTTGGACAGGTCACCTTACTGTCCGCAGCTTCGGCGTCCTTAAGGAATGTCATCATTATGGGTAGTGTGATACCTCCTTCATGTGGAGGCCGGCCTGTGCCAACTCCGTGCTAAGCTCTCAACTCACCTTACCTTACTCACCCCCAGAACACCCCAAGGGGTGGGCGTTTTTATCCCTATTTTGCAGATGAGGACACTGAGGCTCTGGGAGGCTAGATTGGTTTTTGAGAATTAAAACCTGGGATTCAAGCCCGGGTCACCTGATGCTAAAGCAAGTGCTCATCACCTCCGCTGCTTTAGCTGGCACCTTCCAGAACTAAGACGAATGTTTCTTGAGCACGCACACCTTTCCCTGTCTTAACATGGCGTAAGCCCTTTAGCCTTCGCAAAGCCCTCTGAGAAAGACTCCCAGGAAGGGGTGGGGCCAGAGGGGACACACCAACCACCATGCTGAGCCGTAAGGTGTGGATGAACCATGTTTCACCCAGATTATCTGAAAAACGAGGATGATCCACCCTGAGCAGCACCCAAGAGGCGCCAAGGGTCTTGTCGAGGCTCTTCTGCAGAAGGCGGTTTAAATAAGATGCTCTCATGGCCCTGGTTCTCCCTCCCTTTCGTCCTTGGCACCCACCCTCAGAGCCCATCTGAGCTGCGTCTCTGTGGCCACGTGGCTCACTTTGTCAAGCTTCCTCTTTGGCAATAGCTGAGCACCTGTGGCAATGTGAGCTCTGGGCTCCACGGGCTGAGGGAGAGCACAGAGGTGTCTGCAGGCCCTGGGAGCTGCTCAGGGCGGTGGGCTCTGCTCCCTCTCTGGGAGAAGCCAAACCCGGGGCCTGTCGCCAGGCTGGCTGCCGCTGGTCACCTGGCCCCCCACCTGCCCACTGCATTTGCATTCTCATCCAAACAGCTTCTTCCTCCTGACACTCAAACAGAGAGAGCGCTCTGGTCTGAGCGGAGCACTTCTCTCCAGTTTTCAGCCCATTGCATTATGGTGGTACAACCCACACTGTGCCCAAGGCTAAGCATGGTTTGGTCAGTTACAGGGACATGGTCCAAAACCTGGGACCTGGAATGAGACCCCCCTCCTGGGCTGGGACAGGGCTGATCTATAGGGGTCACTGCTCCATTTACGGGCTCTGGCCTCAGCGAGCAGGACTACATTTGGGCACGAGCAAGTTCCTGAGCTTCTTAAGGCCCGAGTTTCCTCACATGTAACATGGGGACTAAGACGAACTACCTTTTGTTTAATCAACACGTACATTGTGCTTACTTAACGCCGTTCTGTGTGCTCTGCATACAGTAACTCACTGAGCCTCATAGCAACACTATGAGGGAGGTGCTACTGTTATTCCCATTCATAGCTGAGAACACTAAGGTCCCAGAGGTCCTGTAACTTGTCTGGAGAGACCCAGCATGAGGATGGCTCACAAATGCTCAGTAAGGGGCACTTCCTGCCATGTCAAGATGTTGTCTGGCCCTAACCAGTTTGGCTACATGGATAGAGCATCAGCCTGCGGACTCAGGGGTCCCAGGTTCGATTTCGGTCAAGGGCATGTACCTCGGTTGCAGGAACATCCCCAGTAGGGGGTGTGCAGGAGGCAGCTGATCAATGTTTCGCTCTCATTGATGTCTCTAACTCTCTATCCCTCTCTCTTCCTCTCTGTAAAAAATCAATAAAATATGTATTAAAAATTTTTTTAAAAAAAGATGTTGTCTGAACATGGCAGGCAGCATGTGATGGAGTGGGGGTGGGGGGACAGACCCTGCTCCCACAGCTGAGCAGGAGGCAGTGATGAGCTCAGAGTTCTAGAACTGAAGAAGGGCAAGGCAAGGCGGAACTGGGATGCAGATGGGCGGGGTGCGTGAGAGACAGACAGGAGGTAGAGCTGAGCTGGCAGCCAGGGTCCGGGGAGGAGAGGCCAGGCTGAGGGCAGGGTTCTGAGCCCCCCTTGCTATGTGACTCTTTCCAATTGCTGGGTGACATCGAACAAAGGTTGAATTAGCACGTCTTCAGCAAGGAAATCTGTCCATTTCCTCCTCGTGTCTTGTATTTACTTAGGACTAAAACAGGAGAGTATTTTTTAAATGTAATACTTGTCCTTCACACTGAAATGTAGGCTGCAGCGGAACCCTTCCTCTTCTCTTGGAGACAAGTGGTGAGGAGGCCTTCGTTTTCCTGTTATACATTTTCTTTCTGTCCCTTAAACAGCTGCCCTAAACATGCCAAGAACATATCCTGACCTAGCAAAGCCTGAAGCCAATCAGGATCCCCTCCCTCCTGCCAAACTCTGATTCCTACTCTCATCTTCCCTGTCATTATTTCCTATTAGGTGTTTGTTTTTAATTCCCCCTGCTTGTTATTATTACTGTATTAAAAGTCAGTAATTATTTAGACTTAGTCAATATGTACCAGTTTCTTTGCTCACCCATTTTTCCTTGCATCTTCTTCTTTCCTCAGATTCAATTTTCTATTTCTTGGAGTTTGTCCTTTAGATCATTGAGTCAGGGTCTGTGAGTTATAAATTCTCTTAGTTTCTGCAATACTAGAAAAATCTCTCTTTTACTTCCTTACGATAGTTTATGCGGAGAATTTTAGGTGGAGTTGTTCCCCTTCAGTACATTGAGAACATTATTGCATATTTTATGGCCTCCATTGTGGCTGATGAGAAGTCTACCTTCAACCTGTTATTCCTTTGAAGATGATCTATGTTTCCTTTCTTTCGTTTTTGTTAAATTTTCTTTGACTTTTGTTGTTCTCAGGGGTGGGTTTATTTTTATTTGGTCTGCTTGGAAGTTGAACATGAATGTCTTTAATAAATCCTAGAAATACTTTAGCAATTAACTCCAAACATTTTCTTCCATTCCGAGTTGACTTTCTTTGAAGCTCCTATAATCTGTACAGTACCTATCTTCCATGACTCTTCACTCTTTTTAATATTTTCCAACTCCTTGTCTCTCTCTGCTTCAATCTGAGTAATTTCCTCAACACTATTTTCTAGTTCACCAATTCTCTCTTCAACTATATCTAATCTGCTGTTTCACCTGACCATTGAGTTTTTTTGTATTTTTTTTAATGTTTATTTTATTTCTAGAAGTTTCACTTGGATCAACACTTAGGGTGATTTTTTTCTTCTTAGTCACTGTCTTATATTTTGATATGCTGCTAGCAGATAATAATAGATAATGATGCTCATGCAGGATTCTGGCAGGGAGTGTGATATTCTTGAGTTTAAAAAGGTTAGTTCATTGACTTTCTTATGTTTAGTGGTATGACTTTAGAGTTTCAAATAAAATTATACCTGTGGACTCACTGCCCATAACCACACCTTTCTAGTGTGCCTCCCCATACTACAGAGTCTGGGAGGCTAAAAACTACACTTCCCAGACTCCCTTTCAGCCACAGTTCTGGATGACAGTTACGTTTTGCCACCTGGGTGCAGAAATGAGATAGAAGCCTCCTTCCAGAGCGTTTGACTTTTTTTCTGCTAGTAGGCAAGGTCATGAAGATGCAGGGTCCATTCCATTTACATGGTCTTGGAAAGGCAGCTAAAGCACGGTGAAGTCAAACACAGCTTTCCAGTGTCCAATCGCCAGCTTCTTGGGTGTGTGGGAGCGATATTGGTCAGAATGACAGCTTCTTGGACTGGTTTCCTGATTCCTGCTTTAGTTACTGAGGGGTTCCTGATCTCCTGGCCTCCTGTCTTCCCCACCTTCCTGACTGGTAGGTCATCTCTGCAGTCTTCTGGGGGTATTTTATGGTGGTTCAGCTGAGAGCCTGCCCCCTCAACTCTTCCAATGATTTCATAAGCAACTACTTCATGCTGTCAAATGCCATCCACTTAAAATACAGAGTGGTTTCTGTCTTCCCATACTGCATACCATATAATAATGTCAAAAATAGGCCCCTTTTCAAGCGTAGTGAAGCTCAAATACCTTTTAGTGGACAGGAAAAGAAAGCATATTTGCATTGAATCATTCTCCACTTTCTGCTCTCATGGCCTGGGAAAAGTGACTTAACCTTCATGAGCTTCAGTACTTTTCTTCTGTAAAGTGAGATTACGATATCTCATTCATAGGATTGCCAGAGAATGAAATGAATCAGTGTATGGATCTTTTTTTTTTCATTCTTTTTACAGAAAAGGAACTTAAGATCTAGAAAGAAATATTGGGGTAATATTTCTCCAGTATACATTTTAAGATGAATAAAAATTTAAAAAATACAAATTTGCATCAACCCTAAATTATGTTTTTGTTTTTTTTTTCTTTTCTCTCTCTTACCCTTTTAGCAATCTCTAACATGAGGCCTTCGAGTTATTTCTCCAATTTACCTGTTTGTTCTTGAAACCTCTCAAAAGGATCAACTCTTGCGAAAATATTCATGCTTAGCAGCATTGTTTTCCAACATCCAACCCTGAAACAACCTCAGGCCCTAGTTTTCTAAGACATAATGAAAACAGGCAAGATGTTGAAGACATAGTGAATCATGGGTCCATCAGGTCTAATGCACTAAATCCCACTGGACTCACCAGAATCTCCTTAGGAGGATAACTCACTCCAAATTTGCTTCCATGTAACCCTATATAATAAACGCCTAATATACTAAGTGTCTGGTCGTCCGGTCGGCTGTTCAATCAAAGCGTAATATGTTAATGATGTGCTAAGGCCACTCAACCGCTTGCTATGATGTGCACTGACCGCCAGGGGGCAGACATTCCAACCAGTAAGTTAGCTTGCTGCTGGGGTCCAGTCAATCAGGACTGAGGAAGACAGGCCAGACACGCCCTGGATCCCTCCCACGATCCCTTCCCAGCTGGCCAATCTCCCACATCCCTCCCCAGCCCAATCGTGCACTGGTGGGTCCCTTGGCCTGGCCTGCACCCTCTCGCAATCTGGGACCCCTCGGGGGATGTTGGAGAGCTGGTTTTGGCCCAATCCCACAGGCCAGGCCAGGGACCCCACGAATTCATGCACTGGGCCTCTGGTCTCAAAATAAAAGCCAAGCATGGAACTTTCTTTTACACACAACGGGTTTCTCTTCCTCTCTTACCTGCATGTGGGCCACAGGTGGAGAGCATCACGCTCAGTTCACAGCACCTGCCAGTCTGCAAGGTCTAGCCCTTTCCCATTGATGCCCCATTGCCTGCCTCATCCTCTCTCCCCATAGGCTACCACAATGTGTTTCTGATGTTTCCTTGAGTTTCTCCACGTATTTCTCAATGCTTAGTATGATCATTAAGTGTGCAAGCATTTCCTTTGTGTAAATGATATGGTCCTATGACCCTCCTTCTGTTTCCTAGTTCCCCCCTCAGTGCACACCATGTTCTTATGACATAGCCATGCAGTGCCATGCCTCTCTGCTTCTCGGTACTCCATAGCACACGTCCACTCCATTTTACTTGTTACACCGAGGTTTCCTCCGCCTCTCGCTGCCATGAACAATCTGTGGTGAACTTGCTCACACATGTTCCCTTATAGATCTGGAGGAGCTGCACGTGCGGGAGCGGCACTGCTGAGACACCGACACACGGACACACTTCACTGACTGAGTGTGGCCAGGTTGCTTTGCAGTGTGAGTGCCCCCAACGGTACGTCTACCAGAAGCATGCAAACTTCCATGCAACCTTGGCTCTATCCAACTTTTCAATTTCAACATCCCATTGTGTGTCAAGTGCTACAGAATTCTTGATTCACTTGGAATTCTCTCATTTCTGAAGTGTCTGAGCACCTCACCACATGCTTCTTTAGCTAGATGGGTCTCCCTTTTCCGTAAATTGCCTGTTTACATCCTTTGCCCATCTTTTTCTATTTGGCTTTCCTTTGTAATATCTATTGATGTTTGGTAAAGCAAATCTTTTATAGACTAATTATTTGTGGATTTCTATGTTTCCATAAATCTTTTAGAATAAACATATTGAGTTTCTAGACATGCAGTGTATTTTTATATTAGGATTATACTGCATTTGTAGATCGTTTAGGGGATATTTCAACCTTATAATGTTGTGCCATCCCATCTGAGTGTGTGGAATATCTTTCTCAATTATTTAGATTTTCTTTGGTATCCTGTAGAAGAATTTTAACTTTCTTCCATGGTGTAGTCTTTAAAATAAATCCTGGATACTTCAGTTTATCTATTATTAACAATAATATTTTACATTATATTTTAGTTTTCTATTGACAAGATAGAAAAAAATGTTATTAGCTGAGTTTTTTTGTAAGTTAAACTTGTCTCTAGCAACCTTGCTAAACATCCTTATCAGTCCTTATCCTTATCAGTTCTGATCATTATCAGTTCTGTAAATTTGCTGGTTACTTGGGGTTTTTAAATTTTTCTTATTTGCAGTTAAGGACAGCTATTTCTTCCCTGCTCATCTCTGAAAGCATCACATTTTCTTTTTCCAGCTATGATTTTAAATAATCAGTCTCATGATTTTCCAATCAAACTTTTTTTTTTCTTTCAATGCTTTGTTTTTTAAAATCTTTCTCAAAGATGTGGCAAGATGGACAAATTTCAATTTCCACAAACAGGGGTCTGGTTTGGCAGACAGATAAACTCTGCATCCCCAGTATCCCCAGGAGCCTGGCAGTCTCCACCCTGTGTAGCTCCTGCCCTGGCCTTTGAGGCTCCTCAGACCTATTGGCTCTTCTCTGGCCCCAGGTCAGTGCGAGAGGAAGGAGCCAGCAAAGCCTGTCCTATTCTCTC
>NW_006300048.1:4184463-4192574 GCF_000327345.1 Myotis davidii | reverse complement strand
TGCAGGAGGGAAGTGCTCCCTGGCCGTTGCCAGCTGTCCTGTGCAGTGTATCCTTGGGGGCCAATGGTGGAGAGATGCAAACAGCTTCTTCTGAGAGGCCAAGGACCTTGAGCAGTTGTGAGCGTGCCATCCTCACATCACTCCATTCTAAAGAGAAAGAAGAACCATAATCAAAGGTGTTATTTTTCACTGGACATTTATAAAAGTGTTATTTATGGGAAATAATAGGTATTTCTCACCGAATTTCTGATCCCACCCACGTCCCCATGTTTTCCAGTACTAGGTTCCACTGACCCTGCAGGCACCACCTCCGAGAAATGACAGGAAGTGCTTAGGAAGCTGGAGGGGGTCACACAGGAAAATCAGCTTCCAGGCATGATCAAGTCATGATCTCATTCATTTAATTGACCAACCTGTTACTGAACTCAAGGGGTTCACTGCTGGGGGTGCTCTATTCAAAAACAAGAGGTGGTCGTCCCAGGGTAGTTTTATTTACTTGGAGCAGGCAAAGGAGAGGTGAGATTTATATCCAAAGGATACCAAGGGAGGCTTGGCCATTGCTTATTTGGTCAATTACATGTTGATTTCTTCTGTGCAGTTGACTACATTTATTCAGTTCAGTTCCTGTCAAGCTCATCCTGTTTACAGCTGGTCTGCAAAACAGTGTACTACACTTTTTAACATTTATCAAGAATAGCATTCAGGCTGAAACCGGTTTGGCTCAGTGGATTGAGCGTCGGCTTGCGGACTGAAAGGTCCCAGGTTCGATTCCGGTCAAGGGCATGTACCTGGGTTGTGGGCACATCCCCAGTAGGAGATGTGCAGGAGGCAGCTGATCGATGTTCCTCTCTCATCGATGTTTCTAACTCTCTATCTCTCTCCCTTCCTCTCTGTAAAAAATCAATAAAATATATTTTTAAAAAAAAGAAAAAAGAATAGCATTCAGTAGGAATGGCTCAGACCTTGAGACTCCTGTCCTATCTAACAACCAGAGAGGCAGGCCTTATGATCCCCGTTGGATATAGATGGGGCAACTATCGCCCAAGATCCTACCTTTGTGGGTGGTGGCACTTGGATTTGAATGAACCTGGCCTTCATGAAGCCTGTGTCACTGCCTTCCTGAAGCTTTTAAGCAACATGATGGAGTTGTGCAGACATCTCAGAAAAGAGAGCTCCCAAAAGGAAGCCTGGAAACACAGGGTCTCACCACCTCTGCCCCCGACTGGCTAGGGGACTTCCTGAGCCACGGCTTCTTCATCCATCCAGTAGGCAGAAGGAGAAGAGGGCTCTCAGAGGCCCTTCTAGCCGTGCTTTTAAGGCTAAGAAAACATCGCATGCTATTTCACACGAAATCCCACCAAATTCCTCACACCCAGAACCAAGTGGCCCACATGGCAGAGCCTCCAATTAACAGCTTTGTGGGTCCAGGGTGTGGACGAGCAACTCCACGGGCCAACAAGCCAAAACCCTCCCACAGTCAAAGACCACCAGTGTGCTCTCCAAACCTGTGTTCTGAGTGGCTGGCCGTGATGGAAATCTGCAATTAGCTGCTTTCATCCCTAAAATAGCTTTGCTACTGTTCTACCATCGGGTAGGAAAAGAAACAACTAGGGGCCGCCACAGCCAGGTCAGGAGGGAGCTGGAGATGCAGGGCCCCGAGTGCCAACCTGCCATTTGAGTTGCGTGTGGTTGCAGATAATGTTCTGATTTCCAGCGAGCTGACAGCCAGGATGAACGGCTGTTAACCTGATTAGATATGCCTCGGCCACAGACTCGGGCCACAGACAACTGCTCATTTGAAATGCATGCCACTGGCACCCGACAGAAAGAATAAAGGCCGGCCTCAAACAGACAACACATTCTTGGATGCAAACCTTATGGTTTCTCCACAGCAAAAAAGGTTTCTAACCGCCCAGGGTTCCTTTTCACTGAGTAGCCTTTGTCGAAGGCTGTTTAGAACAACTTGTAACTTTAGCACTTTCCTGTAATTGCAGCTTGTCAGCTAGGGCCTAGTGGTATGTGGGGAACCCAGGAGTCAGGGAGGGGGGTGCCCAAGAGCGACTGAGTTCCCGTGTTGAATCCACTCTGTGTTCCCTCAGACCCGGGGAGGTAGTGCCCGACCTTTCCCATCAGGACCCCAGTGTAGGCAAGAAGCCTGCCGTCTTCCTGCCAGTGGTCAGGACTGTACAGCATCTATTTACACTCGCTGCCCACGGAGAGTTCCGTCTGATGCCCCGGCCCCTGTCCACCGCGGTTCTGGATGTGCTTCTGAGTAGCATCGGCCTCTCCAGTGCTAGGAGCCCTGTTAGCGCTGTTGTAGCATCCACTGTGCCCCACCACCACCACCCCGGGAGGGTGGGATGGGTCAGAGGGACTTCTTCTTTGAGTAGTTTATGGTGCATTTAAATGCAAGCACTCATTATTATGGGATGAGCACCCACGATTGGCCTGGTACTGAGAACAGCACCTCTTTAGACTCCCTCCTGGAAAGACAAGCTCTTCCTCTCTGCACCTCTCAGGGGAGCACTGTGGCCCGCGGTCCATGTGCTGGAGGCACACGTTGCACTCAGGAGCTGCAGGGACTCTGTGCCTTCGCAAGCCACACACCAGAGCCAAGTACACATACTGAGGCAGAACAGTCATTCTTCTACACTTCGACATTGTTTTTAAAAAATTGGAACGTCCTCAAATACTAACTATAAACTGTGCTTCTTAAATCCTCCTGTTTGCTTCTCTCTAAATGATAGACTTTTGTAAAAGTCCTTTAATAGGCCTCCCAGCCAGACGGTGAAGAGCATGGATGGGAGAATCTAAGATGTATGTTTGGAGTGTGGGAGAGTCTAACTTGGGTTTGAATCCCTGCTCAGCCTGAGCCTCCACTTCCTCACCAGGTAATTGGGATGAATATTTGCTCACAGGATTGTTATGAGCTTAAATGAGAGGTGTGTGTAACGCACTTATCAGAGGAGACGCAATCGTTAATCCATCCTCCACCTGGTCATCAACTTCGACTTTGCTCAAACCTCTCTTTAAATCACATGTTCTCAGTGACATATCCCAGGAGACAATAGTCAGATGGGCTTCTTCCTGGCTCTTTCTCCTATGTAATTTGACTTTAGTCCAGGGGTCATAAAATTTTTTCTCTAAAGGGCCACATAGTAAATATCTTTGGCTTGGTGGGCCATACAGTCTTTGTCACAATTACATAACTCTGCAAAAGTAGCCATAAATAAATGGGCACGTGTATGGGCATGGCTGTGTTGCAAGAAACTTTATAAAGACTTCATGACTGCAGTTTGCCAAACTCTGCTCTAGCCTTTTCATATAGTTCATCACAGGCTGTCTTTATATTATGGCTATTTGAGGTCAAATTTCCTCTCAATTTCTAGAATAAAAATTCCCTGAGAGCGGGGACAGCATTTTTCTGTTGCCATCAGTCATAACAGGCACATTGGAATGACTCTTTAGATATTTGAAGAAAGACCAATAGAATGAAGTAGGCGAGAGGGCCTGGGGTAAGGATGGAAGATACCCAAAGAAGAACACCCATAGAGAAACTGAGGATACATAGAGAATCAGAAAGACAGAGAGATGAGACAGGCAGATTAGACAAGAGACAAGAGAGCTAATAGCAGAATCTTCCCAGTGTGAAGGTGTAGAGATTAAGAACAGAGTGTTATAAACTGAATTGTGCCCTCTCCCAGCCCAATCCACACGCTGAAGTCCTAACTCCCAGTACCTCAGAGTGTGACTGAGGGCCTTAATGAAGTAATTAAATTAAAATGAATTAGGGTGGGTGTTCATTCAAGCTGACTGGTGTCATTATAAGAGGAGAAAAATTGGAGACACAAAGAAACATCAGGGATGCAAGCACACAAAACCCCAATCATGTGAGAAGGCAGCTGTCTGCAAGCCAAGGAGCGAGGCCTCAGGAGAAACCAGACCTGCCAACATCTTGATCTTGGACTTCCAGCCCCCAGAATGGTGAGAAAATAAATTCCTGTTGTTTAAGCAACCCAGTCTGTGGTATTCTGTTATGGCAGCCCTAGCAAACTGCAGAGAAAGGCCAATTAGAAAAACAGAAAGAAGGCCCCAGTAAATGTTAATGATTTCAAATATTTTGCCTGTGATTTCTCAACAACTACAGTTTTCTGAAGACATTAGGGTTCTATTCTGTTGGGAGGTGAGGGTAGCAGGGAGTCAGAAACGGATTCAGTTTCCACGCCCTGGGTTTCAAGTTCTTAGCTCCAGGCTTGCATGTCTAACGCTGTCAAATCCTCATAACTCTGATGAGTGCTGTCCCCGACGCTTGCCCCACAGTTTTCCAGAACCATTCCTTGCATATCCACTCAAACTTAATCACCTAAATACCTGCCATTTCTCGTGGACTTTTGAAAGGCTTTGTTTGCTTTGTAGAGTTTAAGGAAAGCATTTGATTTCTCTCCCCTTGTAAAAACTCCAGTTGGAAGAAATAATTTTATTTTCCCCTCTAGGTTTATTTTGCTTAGCTAAAGCCATTGAAATAGCTTCAGTTTTACATTTTTCTTGTCTGCTTGCAAAGTGTGTTGACACGGTGGTTGAATTTCAATGGTTTGGATTGTTTTGAATGACTTCTGTGTTTTTGTTCCCGATTCCTCAAATATTGGTTGCTATCTAGGTGACCAGGTGAATGAGTGAATTAGTCGTAGATATTTCCACGAAGCATAGATTTAAATGTGTGTATTGAAGTTGGAAACAGATGTTCCCGTAGATACAAGACAACTTGTCTACCAGGAGCCCCAGCGGCCAATATTGCCTCTCTGCACCAAAGGACTCTAAGACCTCACAGAGCCAAGTCTTTGGGGCACATACTGTGGCCTCTGTCCTGGAGAGCCTGTCCTCTGTGAGGTCAAGGACCAAAACCACCTGGAAGGGTCTGACAGAGTTGCACTTCCATGGACCGAATCCTCTGACAAACACTACATTTAGGAAGTTTCCACTTGACTGTTTTCATAGTTTTGTGGTGCTCATACAGATTTCTGGACTTCATTACATTTTCCTACCAAACCTCTGGAGTTAGGTGCTGGTTTTGTTATCATTCCCATTGTAAAGACGATGGTAAAGGTTGTCACAAGCTGCCATGCGTGTCTGCTCTCTTTCGTGACAGCCAATCAAGACTGCTGGTGCAGCCACTGGCAGCAGGACCTGGGTGATTTCTCTCCGTAAGGTACCTTGTAATATCAGAAACGACATTATGTATTATGACTCTCAACAGTACCTGCAATAGAATAAAATGTTTACCCAAATCAATAAACTCCTAACTGAGGGATTTCAGGGATCAGTGTGGGAGAAATTTTTTGGAGTTCAAACTTTCCTAAAGGCACTCCTAAAATCACACTGCAGCATGGTAGCTGATCCTGCCCGAACCTAAACCTGTTCCTCTGTCAGAAAAACATGCCCTGAGGCGCACTCACTTCCCTAATAAAACTCTGAGATGGACAAGGAGGGAGAGCTCCCCAGGGAAACTCCCCTCCCCAAGCAGAGATGGCCCTGGGGGGATCTCCCAGGTGCTCCAGCCCCTGAAGTTGGTCCACAGGAAACAGCAGTTAGGACTGATCCCTGAGAGGCAGGTAAGAGCTTTGTCGGAGGGGGGGGGGGGGTGTTGAGAGTTGAGACTGGCAGATTTTTTCCCTTTTGGGGTACCTGCAGCTCAATTTTGTTGAAGAAACCAAGCGTTTCTACACACACACAAGGAACTCAGAGAACAGCCTCTGACTTTTGGCCATGAAAAGAGACTTCTGCTGACCGCTGCCCTCACCTGACAAGGTCCCTCAACTGACAGAGCCCCAGTCCTCGGCCAGATTACAGCCCCCACCCCAGCGGCCTTCACACCTGCAGCTCCCAGATTTAATGAGGGCTGTCAGGGATTATCAAGTCATGAACTCGCCGGCATCCGCCAGACTCTCATGAATGAGGCATTTTGTTCAGCTACCGCGCACTCCGTGTTTCTTGGAGCCAACACAAAGGGGAAAGGCAGTCAGGGAGCAGCTATTTTGGGCCAGGGTCTAATATTTGAATATTGCATGATGAAATAGTGGGCCTATGGAGTCTGTTATTTTTGTAACTTTCTTTTCTCTCAGCCTTCCTCCCACCTCAGCTCACCCCTCTCCCACCCTCAGCCCGGCCTTCTAAACCCCGCGGTGCCCTTGCCGGTGGGCGGGTAATTCTGCAGCCGGTGAGTCACCGCTCAGTAACCGAAATGGAAAATACTGCTGCCGCAAATCCCCTGATGAATGGCCACCGGAAGCCAGACCTGCGAAGGAGGGGCCCTGGGCCAGCACTTGAGCTCCCTGAGCCGGGCAGACTTAGAGTCCGACCCACACCGAATCCTTCTTGATCCAAGTTAATTTTCTGAAGGAAATCTGATGGGGAAAAGCCTCATAATTTAGTGGTGTTTTGAGGCTTAAAAAATATTGGCCAATAACGAAGAAGAAAATGGTGGTTCGGGGATTCAGTTGCTTTCAGTTGACAACATTTTGATGACAGGAGCTAGAAATGTTCAATGAGACGCCCTTTCCTGAGAGAAGCCGGGAGCTCAGGGGGCCCAGCCTGTGGCCTGTAGGCGGGAATCTCTTTGTCACCACAACCATAAGTGCCATCGCTGACAACAATTATAAGAGATTATTCTTCTCCTGTTTCCTAGCGATCACCCTGGCGTCTCCCAAAGCCCTTGGCCGTCTTTGGAAAAGAGGACGAGGTGATCATGTCCTTACCCTTCGAAGCCCTCCTCACCATGGCCTAAAAAAGCCTTGGGTGGAACTCGACACTTCACAGGTTCCTCTCACATGTCTTCCAGGCAGGAGAGAAGTCCTATCTCGGTTTGAAAATTTCTCTCTGGCATCAACACTACTTATCTGTCTACATTATGAGAAAGTGTTTCCTTCTCAAAACATGCCAGCCCCCGGGACCCCTGAAAGAAGCCTATAGACTGAAAGACACATGGGAGATGGAAAACTAAAGGTGAGTCTGCCCGGAGGCTCCCAGGGGAGAGGTGTAGAAGAGAAGGAAAGGAACCATGTTGAGTGGGTGTCCCTCAGAACAGGGTTGGAGCAAGACAGCTTTCAACAAAGTCGCTCCTTGTAGCTATAAAGAACTCTCCTGGACTGGGTCCGCCACAAACCACGGGAACATTCAACGTAGAGGCCCTTTGAAGGATTCAAACAGGAACGCTGATCCTGGCGTCCCCCTCCACAGGCAGAGGCTGCTGGCTACAGCGGGCCTCACAGGATCGCTGCCTGGACAGCCTGAAGGAGTGGCCGCCTTGCTTCTCCGGGGTGGGCCCTGGACGTTGGCTCTGTAGCTGGGGCCCGGGTGTCCGGGGTAAGGATGAGTGTGGCCATGCACAGCTGGGCATTGTGGCTAAGCTTCTTGTGATTGCTGTGGACGGAGCTGAGTTGACTGTGGTGTCCTGTAACCAAGGTTGGTCTGCAGTGCCGGAAATCTGAGGGTAAAAATAGCTACCGCGCCGCCAGCCCCTGGCTGGTGCCCCCACGGTGGAGAGGGATGGCGAGCTGGAAAGTGCTGACTCTCCTGATCTTTTCTTCCTTCCGGTGGTGGAAGGTTCTCAGAATAAGAAGATCTGGGCTTTGGATTTCCCCCAAAGGGTTTCTCGGTGCTTCCCGGGCCTGCTGAGTCAGTGTAGTTGGGGTTGGGTGAGCTTGCGGGGCGGCCTGTTGGGTTTTGAGAGGGGGTGTGCGGAGCGGGCCTAGCAGGCTCAGCAGCCCTGGGGGGTAACCGCTGGGGCGCCTACTGGTGGCTGCCGACCTCCCATGGCCCCAACATGCTGCCACGTGGGTTCGTGGCCTCACAACCTCCTTCCAAAGTAGACCCTTCCAGGCCAAGGCCCTTCTTGCTCCATCTTTTTTGCTCCTTGCCAGTTCTGCCTCTGAACGTTGCCATTCTTTGACTAGGTCCCTCCGCCCCTGCCTCTCCAGGAAATCTGGTTAAATGCCAAGTCCATGGACGCCGGTTCCTTCCCTTTGGTGCCATCACCTGTGCCCTCCCTTTCATCTTAACCCTGCATCCCTCTGTACCACATTCTCCCCGTTTTTATGGCAAATGTCATTGCAAAA
>NW_006300048.1:4179302-4184377 GCF_000327345.1 Myotis davidii | reverse complement strand
CCCCACCCCCCCCCCCCCCCCGCCGAGAAATGGAACACATAACCTTTCAACACATGGCCCACAGAGAAGCTGGACTAACTTGGACTGAGAGGAACACACACCTGAACTAAGCATACATCTAAATTCTAAAATGTCTCTGGAAGAGGTAAAATCTTAGTATTTTGAAGCTTCCCTAATAGTTTCCACTAGGCTTACCAATGTTGAGGTGGTATCAGCCCTTTGATATCCTGCTTTAATAACTTGAAGAGAATCATTTTAATCAGTAGGTTAATCTTTCCAATTGAAGGTACTTCTGAAGAAAATGGGTTTCTGAAAATAGTTGGTTGAGTCTTATACTTTCTTGGACCCTCCCAAACTCAATTCATCCCTCTTGTTGCTGGGCTCATGCAAAACTTCTTTTTTTGTTAATTAAAATTTTAAAATTTGTTTTGGGTGTATATGTGAGCACTTAGAGCTTGCTTCTGGGCTGGCCTGTGCGCTTCCTTTGAAAGGGACCGATTCATTCAGTTCTGTATGAAATGTTCACTGACTTGAACAGGATTATATGGATTAAAGATTCTGGGAAGACCTGTTCACATTATTAATTTGCTTGGCAAGTATTTTCTCTCTAGATAGCAACAAGACTCATTCCAGCCCCTGTCCAAATTTAAAATTCTGCCTTTCGCCCAGCTGGCATGGCTCAGTGGTTGAGTGTCGACCTATGAACCAGGAGGTCACGGTTCAATTCCCAGTCAGGGTTGTGGGCTCAAGCACTAACGTGGGGTGTGCAGGAGGCAGCAGATCAATGATTCTCTCTCATCATTGATGTTTCTCTCTTTCTCTTTCTCTCTCTCCCTCTCCCTTCCTCTCTGAAGTCAATAAAAATATTTTTTTTAAAAAATCCAGCTTTTTCATAACTGTGACTGGGAGTCTCCAACTGGTCTTTATTTCTTCCCCAGGTGTTTTCAGGAGGCTCCATTGCCGGGGGCATGATGCCCATTTGGCTGCCCTGTCCACTCACACTCATAGGTCTGGTCCTGCCTACTTGGCCGAGGCATTTGGTCTCAGAGGGTGAGGTGAAGTTGGGAGGGCCCATCGGCACCCAGGTGGGCATGGGATTCTGTGGGCTTTGACACCAGACCCAACTGGTGCAAATCTTTGCTCCAGAACTTGGTCCATTCAGTTACTTTCACTAAGACTCAGCCTCCTTTTCTATAAAATGAAGAAAGTGATGCTTCCCCGTAAGAGTGCTGAGAGAACCGGAAATAAGAATGCACAATGGCGTGGCAGTGCCGGTGGCGGTTGATGGGAGGGAAATCTTTTAAAGATGTGCCTCAGGTCAACGCCAAATTTCAGAGTCAGAGCAGGACCCAGGGGCCAGGGCTATTGCAGCAGGGAACCCTGGCCTGAGAGGAAGTCGGGAGGGAGTAGTAGCAGGAAATGTGAACTGAGTGCTCGCTTGGTAAAGCATTAGAGCCACCAAGCATTTTACAAGAAACTTTTAATGTAATCCTCCCACCTCCCATTTTCCAGCTTTATTGAGGTATCACTGACAAACAGAATTGTGAGGTATTCAAAGTGAGTGTGCATCATGATGATTTGATACAAATAAAACTACATATATTTGGATGACAACATTCAAGTCCTACTCGCTTAGCTAATTTCAGTCATACAATACGCTGTCATCAACTACAGTCCCCATGTTGTACTTGCGATCCTCAGACCTTATTCATCTTACAGCTGCAAGTCTGTACCCTTTTACCAACCTCTCCCCAGTTGTGCCCCCCCGCCTGGCCCCCAGTCCCTGGCAACCACTTTTCCACTCTCTGTTCCTACAAGTTTGATTTTTTAAAGATCCCGTATATAAGTAATACCATGCAGTCCTGGCCTGTCCCTGCGTAGCTCCTACAACTTCCCGCCTCCCTGCCTCAGCGGGACCCTGGTCTCCTTGGCGGGGGGTTGGGGGAGGCAGCCCACCTCCCCAGCTCTTCAGGAGCAGTAATCTCTCCCTGACTCATGCCTAACAAGCTTGTGGGGCGGGGGTGGGAGGAGGAAAGCTGACAGAACCAGTGATAGAAAAAACCGGATTGGAACGTTTAGCTCCATTCAGGAGCAGCTGTAAACCGCACCTCTGCCTGCCAAGCCCTAATCGTCATCCGTGGCAGAGTCCCTCTTAGTCACTGTCTACCCTCCAGAGGGGCTTGTAAGACAGTTAGAAGAATTCAGTGATAATCTCTCCCTATTTACATCTTTCAGTTTTTATTTCCGGGCTTTCCAGAATTTGCCCTCATTAAACATCTAAGCCTAAAGCCAGCCGAAAAGGGTTTTCAGCATATGTTACTGTCTCCCTCTGCCTGGCTCTATTACTCGGATCAAAGTCCCACTGCAGTCCTGGCGCTGGGTGCCAGCTTCAGGAAGATCAAGAGGGAGAGAGACGAGGCCCGTGGCAGTGAGCAGCAGCGAGGGTCTCTGGCATTCATGTTGGAGCCTGAGGCAGAAGGCTTAGGCTGAGGAGGGGTTGCTCACAGGTAGAGGAGACCTACACCCTGTGGGGGGCACAACCCAGTACTGACTGTACCCTGAGGTCTCAGTGAAAAGCTAACTCTGGTGTGAGAGTCACATCCATCACAGCTGGACGGTTGGCACAACATGCAGAATGGAGTTAGAGCATGTCTTCCAGATGCAGCCTTGTTTAAATTCTCAACGTCTACCCCCTCTGTCTAGCCCTCACAGCACCACACATGCCCACTGCACATGCATGCACACACACACACACATCCATGCACACATGCATCCACATACACACACACATCCATGCATATGTGCACCCACACATGCCCACATACACACATCCATGCATGCATGCACCCATGTGCGCACGCGCGCGCGGACACACACACACACACACACACACACACACACACTCTTCCTGAAGAAGGAAGATGGAAATTGTCAGGCAGAGGTGTGTCCTGGGATGATGAGGACCTGAAGGCACTGCTTCTTTGAAAAGGCTGCCCCTCTTGGTCGGAGCTGTGGACATGGAAGGCCCTGGTGTCTCTCATCAGCATCGCTGGGAACTGCTCCCTCTCCCACTGGGGCCTCACCGCGCTGGTCCTTGCTGCGTGTGTCCCTGGAAGGTTGGGTGCTGGAGGAGAGGACTCTAATTTTCCCTCTAGGTCTCCACATACCATACCCTGGCTTGGCCTTTAATGGTTTTAGCAAAATACATCCTCTGCAAAAATGATGATAATTGAGGAGTAAATCCTTGACTGATGTGGTAGGTCGGCCGCAGGCTGTGTAAGATGCTAGGACAGAGACCCTAGTCAGACCGCACGCTATTTCTCTGTAGATGATGGTCTGGAGGTGAATGGCCAAGGCCAGTTGGGAAGCTCTGCTCCACACGGTCACTCGGCACCCAGGCTTCTTCTATCGTGTTGCTCTGCTGTCCTCAGCCACGTGGTCAGAGCTGGGCCACCACCACACCAGCATCCTTGCTCATGGGGAGCAAGGCAGAGCAGAGGGGGGCGCTGTATAAGCAAGTGATGCAGATGTTACAGATCTCAGTTCTGCTCACGTTCCACCCATGAGAACCTAGTTAAACAGCCAAACGTAGCTGCTAGGGAGACTGAGCAATGCGGTTCTAGCAAGGTGAACGTCTGCCACAGCAGGGGGGCAATCTTTTTGTATGAAAATATAAATGCGGGCTTTCCATTTAGAATGATGACTGGGTCACTACTAGAGCCCTGTCTTTCCATCCATCTATCCACTCATCCATCCATCCATCCATCCATCCATCCATCCGTCTTCACTGAGAATATGCTGGAAAGTTTGGCAGGAAGATAGATTCAAGATTAAAACATCAGGTAAACTGACCACTGATTCATTCATTCAATAAACATTTATCAAGTTCCTATTATGAGCCAGGTGCTGTGCTGGCACTGAGATACACAGATGTGGAAAGTATGCTCCATGACTGAGTAACTTTGTCTGTAGTTCCTAAACCTGCCAATCAACCCCAACTCCCAGAGAGACAAGTGAACTTGTTCTTAAGCAGACTCAAATGATGCTTCTTAGCCATCTTTAATTGAAGGGTATTCTAAGATTGCAGGCTAATTAAGACATATTACCAGTTTCAGCTACTTATCTTCTTAGTTATCTGCAACAACATCACATGCAGCCCTAGCTGGTTTTGCTCAGTGGATAGAGCGTCGGCCTGCAGACTGAAGGGTCCCAGGTTCGATTCCGGTCAAGGGCACATGCCGGGTTGCAGGCTCGATCCCTAGTAGGGCACGTGCAGGAGGCAGCCGATCAATGATTCTCTTTCATCATTGATATTTCTCTCTCTCTCTCTCTCTCTCTCCCTCCCTCCCTCCCTCTTCCTTCCTCTCTGAAATCAATAAAAATACATTTTAAATAACAAAAACAAAATACACCACATGCAGAAATAAATCGTGTGCTGATGTTAATGTGATTATAACTGTCACCCCTAATCCTGAATTTTTCATTTTAAAGTCCATCTAAACTGCATCACTGTGTTCATTTATTGGCTCTATAATAAGCCAATGTTATAAAACTGAACTTTAAAAGTACCATTTGCGGTGATTTCCTTTTCTTTTAATGAAACTACCGAAAAGATTGGAAGACCAGGGGAATCAAGTTTCTCTAGATTCTTCCCGTGCAGAGGCCCCGTGGCTCCCTGGTCCCCTGTGATGCCTTGTGGGGTTTGTATATGATGTGAAACTGCTGAGAGGCAACAGCACCAAACAGCAGGTCCGAAGGTGGGCTCCATGGGGCACTGTGTGGAGCGTCCCCAAGGAGCCCTGTCGGGCCTGGGAGTGGGGGAATCAGGTTTCCCTCCTGCGTCTTTGGCACAAAAGCACCCTGGGTAGGAGCCAGAAGTCTGATAGGGCTTGGAAAACCCCTGGGCCGGGATCCACATCTCCTGCAGCTGCCAGATTTATTGCCGAAGGAAAATGATTTTCCCTCTCAAATATGTGCTTGCAGCCCCACAGCTGCCTTGCACGTGGGCCGTAGCCATGTCGTGGGCAGCCCCCCACTCCTTCCAGGCACTTCCAGGGTGACAGACTCCCAAGAGC
>NW_006300048.1:4155040-4179190 GCF_000327345.1 Myotis davidii | reverse complement strand
GAGCGTCGGCCTAAAGCAGCCAACTAGAGCTTTGTCAACAGATTGTCACTCTCCAAAGCATCGTGAGCTGGAGTGAGTTTGCTGCGTTTCAAAGTCATTAGTGTCTGTTCACAGTCATTAGCCTTCAAGTCTCAAAGCGATGTGACAGGTCACCTAGCACAGACTCTGGGTCTGCAGAATGGACAAGGAGATGCCCAAGGTCACACACTGGGTTACTAGCCGTGCCCAGTTTTAAATGAGATTCCAATACCTTGCCCTGTGTCCTGTTCTTCCCAACATGACAGCGGTTTTGTTTAGCACAAATGTGCGTGTGGCTTGAGGAGCAATAGCAGTGAGGTGCCAGCCCTATTGTCCCAGCTCTGTGGACTCACTCTCTGTCATCCTAGTCATGCCTGTATGAGGCCCCAGTCCTCGCCAACAGCCTCACAGAGCAGACGGGGCAAGGATGCGCCCCATGACCTCGGAGGAGGCAGGGTTGGACACTGAGTACTTAGGAGCCTCGCAGCAGCACACATGTGGTCCGAGATGAATCTGTGATTTGAACCAGATCTCCTGGCCCATCCAGTGTGCTCCCCACGCTTCTGCTCAGCTTCCCTACTGGCCAGGTGCCACCTCCTCAGGTCTTGGTTTGCTCATTTGCTAACAAAAGAGAAAAATTAAAACAAAATGAAACAATGACAGTGTCTCTAAGGCATCTGCAGCTGGAAGACTGGTACCAGGATAGCAAGACACGGTGAGACCCCAGCACATGGCACGGTGTGATTCCTGTGTGCCAGCTCATCACCAGGCAACGTCTGGTGTCTCTCCCTATCTTTGTGGAGAGCTCCCTGTCTGCCAGGTGCTGCTGGGCCCTTGGGAAAGCACAAAGCAAGCCCATTATCTTCTAAAAAGGTAGAGAGAAGTAGAGAAAAGACTTAGAGTTGCTGCCTATTGTGCTAAGCACCTTACAATTATGACCTCATTTAATTCTTACAACCACATTCGAAGGCATGTGCAAGTGTCCCCCTTTACAAAATGTGAGGCTCAAGAAGGTTGAGTGATGTTAGTGGCCAAACTGGGATTTGGACCTAGGTCTGCCTGATTTCATGATATCATTTAGTTGAACTTTCCTGGCTTAGCCCCGGGTCTAGTATGTAGTAGATGCTCAATAAATGTGCTGGGAAAATGAATGGGCAGAGTGAAAGTAGACCAGGCAGGAGAGAGAAACATGAATTGGTGGTCCATGGTGCCATAGGTGTAAATTGTGGTCATGACCATGGTGGCTGAGACTGTGGTCCTAGGGAAGAACATAGAGGTGACGACCACAGCCCCCAAGGGGAAGGCCAGCCTTCCTGGCCGAGGAGGACATGGTAGGGGAAGGCAGTTGGATTTCTCTGCTCCAGACCTGTCCTATATGCCTACTGGGCAGGGCACCACATTCATGGTCATCACCCAGGAGTGGAGGCAGCTGGCTGCCTTGTCTACCTCCCAACTCCCCTTACCTAAGAGGGAGACGACACCAGGCCCTGCAGTCACGCCCAGGAGCCCGCTGCTCTTACCACCCTGCTCTGGCTGCGCATGCCTGTCTTTCTTTCCAGGGCTGACGTCAGAATTAGCAACTTGAGAAGAGGAGCCCACGTGGCCCGGGCCCACTTTCCAGGCGGCTTAACGCTCAGGGCTGGGCGCCGACAGCCGGCTTAGCCGGGACACATCTCCAAACCGCGGCTTCAGCCTCCGGGTGTGACCTGTCTCTGAGCCTCCTGCTGGGGCAGCCACGGCCTGACACTGTGGTTCCTCAATGGCTGACGGATTCTCCTGTGCACGCCCGAAGCCGGGAGGATTACAGCTGTCTGCCGCGTGCTCTTCCCCCGCTCCTCTGCGCTGAGAATGCCTTTCCCGAGTGTCAGCCTGTCATCGTCGCAGCCACATGTAAAACACTTATAAGTGACACTTTCAAACCTGGAGCGTGACTGATTGTGTGTGTGTGTGTGTGTGTGTGTGTGTGTGTGTGTGAGAGAGAGAGAGAGAGAGAGAGAGAGAGAGAGAGGCTCTAAGCCATGAATATAGCACATCTCTCCCGGGGTGGGTTTTCAGGGGTGGAGGAAAGAAAGGGTGGAAGCAGTGAATGAAATCTCCTTAGGGTCCTGTCCGTTTCTTGGCCGTGGCGGACTTTTTCTCTCTCGAAATCCCCTCCCCAGGCCCGCGGCATGAAGGGAATCCCGTGGTCCAAGAGGGACCGTTGGCAAAGGCACATCTGGAGACCAGCCTTGCAGGCGAGCCACGGCCTGATGGCTGGCTGGCACAGCCGGGCCTGGCTGGCAGCAGTGTGCCGCCTCCTCCTGGCCCCACAGACCCCAGGATGCCGCATTCCGCGCCGCCCGCAGCCCGCGGCTCCCACGCTGGGTGTGTGTCAGGCCCCGGGGTCAGAGGCCTCTCCCACTCGGGAACTTCTTAGACCTGAGAGGTCCAGCTGAGCCTTGTGCAGTGGCTGCAATGGCTCTGGGTGTTCACTCTGTGGGGATCTGTGTCCATGTTGGTCTCACTCCGGATGGCGAAGTCCCCACTGTGAGTCCGGTCGGGCTGCCGACAAGACCTCTGAGGCTGGAGACTATCTCCTCAGGAGGAGTGTGCGCCGTCCCAGACTCCTGTGCGCCCTCCCAGACTCCTGTGCGCCCTCCAGACACCTGTGCGCCCTCCCGGACTCCTGTGCGCCCTCCCAGACTCCTGTGCGCCCTCCAGACTCCTGTGCGCTCTCCCAGACTCCTGTGCGCCCTCCAGACTCTTGTGGGGGTCTCTCAGCGGGTGGGGTGGTGAAGAGGAGGACACTGGCTTTTCTCTCCCAGAGACCCAGGGAGCCGGGAGGAGCGCTCTCCGGGGTCCTGCCCGCCATCCCGAGACCCCTGTGTCCTTGTAACTGGGCACAGCGCGCTGGGCTGAGGCCGGGGCTCTGTCCCCATGTCCCCGCTAAGATGTCCAGGGAGGCAATAGCTGGGGAAAAGCGTGGATCCTCTTCCTTTGGCTGTTTTCTACGTTTTATGGAAAGAAAAAAAAAACTGGTTATGATTCAACCCCAGATAATGACCAAAGGAAATCGGAATATTGCTTTGTTAAAAACAAATGAACAAGGTCTGGATTGTATTAATGTCATTTAAGTTCTCCCTTAGTTAAATTGGTTTCTACCTTCTACTGTTCATTATTTATATGAGGCGCACCCTCCATTTGTGGCAGATGGCATGGCCACTATTAAAAATATACAACCACTCATTATATATTACAAATTAAAACATTGACTTTTATACATTCCACATCTCCATTGGCATCATTCATTGGAATGTCATATTTAATTAATTGGCCTAACGGTATTAATTTTGTTTACATTTAACCCAAATGTCATTTAGTCATACTTCAGGAGTCCATAAATTGAAAAACAAACATGAAAATTTATTATATTTTTTTTGTTGTCAAACAATAAACATTTTTTTAATCTAATTTTTTTTCACAGAGTAGGTACTCTTTTTTTAACTTTTTAAAATTGATTTGAGAGGGAGAAACATCGATTTGTTCCACTTTTTTTTACTTTAAATCAACTTATATTTTAGTTCAGAAATTTAAATACACACATTCATAGCAACTATAAAAATATACACCTTGCTTTTTAAAAATGGCATTTTCAAGAAGGGAGTTAGCCAACAGAGGTAGCCAAATTTACTTATGCATTCATTGGTTGATTCTTGCATGTGCCCTGACCCGGCATCGAACCCGAAACCTTGCACATCAGGATGACACTCTAACCAACTGAACGACTCAGGCAGGCCTAGATATTCTTTTGTTGTTGTTGTTTCAAATGAGATGTAAATCAGTCGAATTTGGTAATTTGAGGTGCGTTTGATAAAAAGGACTTTTACGAAAGGTGGCCAGGGACAGTGCAGCACAAGGTCTGGCTGAGGTAGGGCGTCCTCACTCAGCCCAGGGGTGGTGGGGAGTGAGCGATTCCCAGCTTCAGAGAGAGCCATAGGGAAGGGCAGCCCAAGGCCCTTGTTAGAATGCAGTGAGGGAGAAAGCCTGGCTACCTCCCTCAGACCTCAGATTCCTCCCGTTCTCAGACCTTGCCGATCCTCCAGTTTGCCAAGCCCGGGAGCCCGTTGGTGAACCCGTCCTGGTCAGCTTTGCCTGGCCAGAGAGCAGAGCCGAGCAGAAAGGAGAGGGGTCTGTGGGGCGGACAGGTGTTCCCACTGCCTGGGGTCTGTAACACCTTCTGCCTCCGTCTCTGCTGTCCCCAACCCACCATCACAGAAACGTTCTTTTCTTATGAAGCTCAAGAAAGAACTGATATTTTTGTTAGCATATCATTTATTAAAGTTGAATCTCTAAAAAATATTTTCAAAATGTCCAACTAGTGCTATTCCTAATTTCTGTTAAAACAAATATCCAAACCTTGACACAATCTCCAAGCTGCTTTTGGAATTTTACATGCAGGCTGCTCTTGAGGTCTCAATAGTTTTCCAGTTTGTATTATTTAAATTCTAATGTATTATTTAATCCCTAATAGCATTTTACTAGAAGGATGGTGGCAAATATAAAATTTATGGGAGAGAGATTTAAGGGTATCCCCCAAAGATGTACACACACACTTTGAATAATCATGAAGGCAATGTTTATTAAAATACATTTCATTTTCAAAATTGAGCTATCAGCTGTTAAAGTATGTGCACATTTTTTTTGGGGGGGATATCCTGTATTGCTCAGTGAGAAGTTATTTTTCTCAAGCACTGATGATAAACTTATTATCTCAAATGTTACTGCTTCCAGTTCGATAAAATAAACAAAATTTATTGAAATAATTTCAAAATCTTGAATTCCACCCATAAGTAAATTATTCACTCCCATGTGAAACAGGTAGGTTCTGTCAGTAATGGTTGACATTTTATTGCCTTGATGTATATAAGTTTTCCAAAATGCAGTTTTCCTGTGTTAGTGGATGAATGTTTTATAACAAGCAGTACCATAAATCTATAATAATACAGCCATATTGAAATTATTATTTTTTGAAGTTTATTAAGGATTTTATACCTGAGAATGCTCAGTTGTTTTTAACTAACCACTTGATATTGTTATGGAACCGGGTAGTACTTTCTAAATGTTTGGTGTCTTTATTGACGGCCATTGATGAACTTGTTCTCAGACATTTCGATGATTTCAAATGCAGCTTTATGCAAAATTAACTCATGGTAATTTTTTATTCACTGACGACTTGGACCGTGAGCTTCCCAGGAACAGGATTGCCACTCTGGTAACATGTGCTTTGCACATTCAACTTTTAATGATACAATTTTGAGCATTATTTGTATCCCGCACTTCCACTACTAGCAAAGTAAACTATTCATTTTTGTTGAAATAATCAAGCTGTGAGCTGTTTTTCATCCCAGAAATATGACCTACGTGGTTTGTTCTGTACCAGTGCATCTATGGACCCATGACATGCTGTATGGGCTGCTGACATGGCATGGGGAGAAGTTCCAGGCTACAGCTGATGAGTAATATCATATCTTCTTTGCTTTCCTGCAGAGTCAGAAGATTAACATTCATGATATTAAAAAGAATATTAAAAATCTATCTCAACGTTGATGTTTCTTCATTCTGAGTGTTTGTTTTTGAGCGGGCAGGTTATCATTAGTGGAACCAGCAAGATGGAAAGATTGATTCAAAGAAAATTGGAATGAGCAAACCATACTGACTAAAAGAAAGAATGTTTGCGTATCGTTGCTAATTTAGGTACATCGGTGGTTAATATTCCACAGAACAATAACTAACACTATAACCTTTAGAGTTATCTTCTCTACCCCACAAAAATAATTGTCCGTCTTTTGAACCAAATTCACTTACATCGCGATTGGACACGATTCATTTACATCATTCTCCATTTTCTATACACATTAGCACCTATCTTAGGGAACCGTGGACTGGGCTAAATCAATAGTATGTAGCCTTGTTCCTGTCGGTTTGCTTTGTGTCCTTTCTCTGTACTAACCCTTAGCTGTGATTATAACCTCCTCTCAGGTTTTGTGAGTTTCCTAGCAAATCAGCAAACCTGAAGATGGTCGTGAGACCCTGCAAACAACTCTTTTAATGAAGCTCAGCTTTTTCAAAAGCAAGCAAGTTCTGTAGTTTGCTATGTTAACGTCCTGTTATGAATCAGCAAGGCATGGGGATATGCCGTACAGCACAAGGAACATAGTAATATTGTAATAACTTTGTACGGTGACAGATGGTTACCAGACTTATCGGGGTGATCACATTGTAAGGTATATAAATGTCGATTCACTATGTTGTACACCTGAAACTAATATAATATTGTGTGGCAACTATACTTGAATAAAATAATAATAATAAAAAGCATGAAAAATAAAACAGCACAAAGCACAGAAAGTCACTCTGAAGTATGGAACCTCTGCTGTCCAAGTAAAGAAAAATCCTTTGTTTCTAGTTGTTAAGAGCAAACTAATTTGTCACTTTAGTAGAGAGAAAGCAAAATTCTGACTTTTGCATTCATATATTTGGCATAAATGCTTAACAATTTCATTTTCTTAAAAATATTATGAATTAAGAGTTCCCATAAAAACTTGCCAGCTTTGGCAAGATTTAACATTTCATTGCCTTTTTAAAAATTCATTATTTGTAGGTATTATAATTTAAGGCAAATAAAATTCCATTTTCACAAAGTTCTACTATTTCTTATATTCATAGAGGTTTTATCCTCTTCATATTCTGGAACAATCAAACTCTTTATTTTAGGACACAATTTCTTTTCCCCCTTAATTAACAAAGCACCACTCACTACTTCTCTGTCACTATTACCTGTGGGATAGTCTCTATCACCATGTTAGTTAGAGCTTTTCCCAAAGTAAGCCAATTCTCTTCTATGGTGACACCTGGAAGGCTGTGTGTGTGTGTGTGTGTGTGTGTGTGTGTGTGTGAATTCGTGACCCTAGTTTACATATAATAGATTATTGCAAGTTTTAGGTAGGCCTTATGAAGATAAAAGAAACACATTATATTTTAGAGTTGGGTTCGTTTGATTAAGAGATTCTAGATAAAGCCCCTGCATGCTTTAATGCTAGATGGTTTTGTCGAAGATGTTTCTATCCTGTGGATGCAGATGTGCCTGGACATGTTCAGAAGCTATCAAAGCAACCCAAGAACCCCAAATTTGCATGAGAGGGCAAGGAAGGAATTCTGCATACACAGACCTCTGCAACCAGTGTTCTATCTCAACACACCTGAAGTATGTGGCTCATATGACAGTGATCCCCAGAGGCAAAGTACATGGGTACCTCTACCAAAGTAATTAGGACTGCTCTTGGCTAAAAGTAACAGAAATCATAACTGAACAGTGGTTAACATGGATTAAGGGGAATTTTCCCTCACAAAGCAGGAAGTCCAGAAGAAGCGATGCCTAGAATTAGTCCAGGGGTTTAGGGTTCCAAGGCTGAGGTCTCTGCAATTTCCTTGGCCTTTTCCTCGTGGTCACAAAACAGCTGCTGAACTTCCAGCCATGAACTCCAACTTCTAACCAGGAAGTAGAGAACAGGAAAAAAGAGCAAAGAAAGGGGGCGATACCTATGTCAGAAAAGCAAAGTATTTTTCCCAAATGCCCAGTTGACTTTTACTATGGTTTTTCAACCGGAATGGTCACATTTGGACATTTTAGCAGCAAAACAAATGGCTGCCCTGTTACAACCAGGATTCTATTCATGAGGAAGACAGTATATGCAGCAGTTCTCAACCTGTGGGTCGCAACCCCTGAAAATACATCCTGCATATCACATATTTACATTATGTTTCATAACAGTAGCAAAATTACAGTTATGAAGCAGCAATGAAAATAATTTTATGGTTGGGTCACCACAACATGAGGAACTGTATTAAAGTGTCGCGGCATTAGGAAGGTTGAGAACCGCTGGTCAGAGGATAGTCAGAAAAGCAGAACCCAATTCATGTAGTTACAGCAGAAAGGAAGTTGATTTGGGCAATTGTGTTGAAAGGGCTAAAGGAGGGAAGGCCGGTGCTGGTTCTAAGGGTTCCTACTAGATTTCAGGACATCAGGAGGCTACGCCCACAGTGCCCACCATGACCGCCAGAGCTACCAGCTACTAGAACGGCCTATAGCCCTGAGGCAGGTGATTCCCACGGGAAGGACCAGAGGTGGCTGCCAACCCCACACCTGCCAAACCAAGGTGTCTTCCCACCACTGCTGGGAAAGAATATGACCTGTGCTCCCCTCTGCCTTCCAATTCTCATATGAGTGCCCCTCACTGGGAGTCTGAACCGGAAGCCTGCTGGCAGTGCCTTCCCGGGAATGTGGTGCCCAGGTGTGCAGCCCCTGCATGACAAAGGGTGGGGCCTGAATGGTGCAGAGTCAACATGGCACAGTAGGCAGCTAGCAGCCAACATGACACCCCTGCACAGTGGAGGTATCGGAATCTCAGTGTGAGAGACAGGGCTGGAAATCCCCCCAGGGCCGCCTTTGAGACACTTCTCTAAGGGAAGAGAGGTACAAAGGCACATGCTTGATGCAAGGGCGATGGTTTACCTCCAGAGGGACAGCGAGATTCTTAAACAATTCATATATGTGCACTTCATCACCCTCTCCTATCGCGGGCTCCTGCCCCCAAAGCCCTCCAACGCAAGTGACCTGGATTGGTGCTGGGGTTCATTCCAAGGATAGGACTTTAGGGGAGGAAAACGGCTGTGGCCAGGATCGAGGCTGATCACCTCGGCTGTTGAGGGGGTGAAGGATGTTTTAGGGCCATCAGCCCTCAGAATGGAGACAGGCTGGAGAGTGTGTGGAAGCTGCAGTGATGTGGGCGCCAGCGGCCACTGTCAGGAGACGGGGCCTCAGTAAAGAGCCACTGTGTCCCGCAGGCTCCGTCCGCAGCAGCAGGCTTGGAGCCGAGACACAAGAAGATGCCAGGCCTGAGACTGAGGAGCTGGGGGAGGGAAATGGGCAGGGCTGCCACAGTAGTGTGCTACAGATGAGGTGTTATTACTATGACTGTGGCCTTCATGGCCCCTCCCCAAAGATAAGGATCAAACCTCACCATCCAAGAACCTCATCATATGACACTTATTACACGAACAGTGATCTAGTTCCTGGCAGAAACGGGAGGGATGTATGTCGCGAGGGGTGTGTCCTGCCCTGTCCCCTGATGAGCCACGAGCAGCTGTTGCTCTATGTTTTGATAGCATGAACATATTTAAAGGGGATTTGAGAAATACCGTATTTTTCTGTGTATAAGACGCTCCATGTATAAGACGCCACCCACTTTTCCAACGCCAAATTAAGAAATCAATATTTTAAACATTTTGCTGGTTTTCCTCTTAAGGCCTTCTTCTTTTTTGGCATCTTAAGGAGTTGTTCTTCCTGTTTTCTCCACTGTCTGATCAGACACTCAGTGGGAGGAGGTCCAAATGGTCTCTCTGCCGCTCTGTTCCATGCTCTTGTGCACAGCTGATTACATTCAGTTTGAATTTTGCAGAGTAAGACAATCACTTACGGGTATTTATCTTTTTATTTTTTGACACCTTTATGGGCTCAGAATGCTCCTGTCCCTGTTGCATCTGCGCACTCTCCACCTCCACCTCCAATTACGGCAGCAGCTGAGATCAGTAACAATAAGGCTCGTGATTGGAGGAAGCCTGTTTGACAAGGTATGGGCAGCTATGCATCCATGCGGCTCCCGCCTCGGCTGACTTCCGTGTATACGATGCCCCTCAAATTTCAGTCTAAGAATTTTAGAAAAAAATAATGTCTTATACACAGACAAATATGGTACTTGGTTGTAGGTTGTAGGTTGCAGGGATTTCCGCAGGACTCCAGGGAGCCAAGAGCATCCTGGCCTCTGTCCCTCCCTGGAGCCCTGGGAGCCCTGGACCGGCGCTCCGGGCTGCAGCTGAGCGGGGGCGGAGGGTTTAGGGTTTAGGGTTTTAGGGTTACATGGAGGCAGTAAGACCCGCCGCTTGGGAGCCAAACCCTAAAGTGGATGTGAACTCACCAGAGGAGCCAAAGT
The DNA here is from genome assembly GCF_000327345.1 of Myotis davidii. NCBI lineage: Eukaryota > Metazoa > Chordata > Mammalia > Chiroptera > Vespertilionidae > Myotis > Myotis davidii. The sequence continues at coordinate 4,169,144 of NW_006300048.1, read as the reverse complement.
GGAGGTTTTAGAACAAGGGTGATATCACAACTGCCTGGAGCTCCCCTCAGTTACATGGTCATCTGGTCACAGTTCTGAGCTGTGGCTGGAGTCCAGCCTGGGCTTCCACAGAGAGAGCGGAGAGGGGAGGGAGGAGGCGCAGGGCAGCAACGCCGCGGCAGGAAGTGGCACACGGGCGCCGGGGGCTGGTGTCCTGGCCCCCAGCCCTGAAGCCTGCTGCTGAGGGGTGACAGCTGTCCCCTGGAGAAGATGGCCCAGGTCCACAGGGAATCCTAGGCCTGGGGGTCCAGGGTCGCTGACTCCTGGCCAAGGAGCATCTGGAGGTCACGTCCTCAGGGTAGACAGGGCCACAGTGCAGCCAGGAGCTTGCCATGGTGTCTGTGAGCAAACGGCCTACCTCTGCTGGCCCCCTTTCCTTTGGGGAACTAGGGGTCCCTGGGCCTCCTATGACTCTGCCTGGAAAAACATGGAGATTTGAAATGGACCCAGGTCTCCTGGCCCCGACTGCTTCTCCCAAGTCAAGATGTTGGCTGATACATAGTTGAGCTGAAGCATAAAACACTAAAAGGAGAGGAACCCTTCAACACGGGGTGCCTCTTACATATGTGCGTGAGGGTGGGCCCCCACTGGAGGAAGGAGCCAGAGCTTGGGAGGGGTGGCCCACTCGGCATACTTCACTGACACCCCCCCCACCCCGCCCCAACACACACACACACACACACACACACACCCCTTCAGCAGCATTTGGATTCTGCTTGCACTCATTCGGTTTGACCTTCCACAAACCTCAGGGTGACCCAGAGACCACAGGGCTGGGATTGGAGAGTGGGGGCAAGTAGGGTCAGAAAATGTGCGTAGACTTGAAAGAGCAGCCTGTCGCAAGGGGACTGCATGCCAGGAATCAGGCTGGGGCAGCCGTTGGGGTGTAAATCGCAGCGAGGAACCCCAGGAGCTCCTGGGTTGTGGACAGCAGAGAGTGAATAACAGGACCCAGCTGAATATGCTACTGCAGGCAGAGGAGGGGTGTGTGTGTTGCGGGGGAGCTACCAGAAAATCTCCCCGTTCCCATGAAGGTAAGTAACTGCTCTCGGACAGCTGGAAACACCACAACTGGTGTCTCCATTCCAGAAGTAATAAGCACCTACTATGTGCAGAGCCTGTTCTAGATGCTGGGGAAAAAAACGAGCAAAACAGATGAAGTCCAAAATGAACAATGTAATGTCTTGTGGGTACAAGGAAACAGACCCCTTTCAACCCACCCATCAGGGCCAAGCGCACGATTCTGTGGTGCTCTGTGCCACTTACATGCACTCTCTATCATTTACTGCCACACCTGCCTCTGAGGTGAGTTTGTTGTCCTCATTTTGGGGATGAAAAATGAGAGGCTCCGAGAGAGAGAGAGAGAGAGAGAGAGAGAGAGAGAGAGAGAGATTAGAATACTATGTTCAGCTGGTCACTGGAGGGGCTGGGAGGCCTGTGCTTGACTTAGTTTAACAAGTCATCTCCAGCATCCTATCTCACATTGGATAGGAAGGTAAAGAACAGGCTCACACCATCCCTCTTCTGCCTTCTCACCTACTTTCTAGAACTCTCTTTTATACTTTTACAATAAGTAACTAAGCATTTGGGATTTGTCTCCAAGCGCCAGTCTCATTTTCGTGTTCTCTATGAGTTACACACGATAATAATCATAGTAATATTGAGATGTACTGGCACTCTCTGACCTGGAGGAACTTACAATCTATTAGGAAGTCTGATTGCACACCTGTGAATTAACCTGAGGCTGGTTACAAAGCCACCAACCTTGCGGATAGGAATGAAGAGCACATCTGCTAATGGAAACCAAATAACAGAGCATCAAGGTGGAGTTGGGGCAATCAGGGAAGGCTTCCTGGGAGGAGGTGGGTTTTAAAGGACCTTTTAGAGGCTACAATATACCTAATTATTGGAGATGTAAGAAGCCTACATTCTGAGAAGGTGTGAGCTAGTCACAGAGGAAGGAAGGATCTGGGGAGCAGGGGAAGGGGAAGGGGCTGAATAGGAAGGAATTTCTTGTGCTTAAAGCAGGTGATCTGCAGAAGAAAATAACCAGGAAAGGGCTTGGGGAGACTGCAGTTGCACTTGGAGGAGAGCTGTGAGTCTTGGGGAGACCTGGAGAGCACTCTGTGGGTCAAAGACCATCCTCTGATGGGCTGTGGCCACGATCAGGCCAACCAGCATTAAATGTCCACTCACTCTTTCTCACCAGACCTCAGTGCTCTCGGCCCCACAGCCCTCAATGTGGATGGTTCAGAACTGTGCTCATGAGGCATCTGACAGGAGAGAATCTGTGCCTTGTCTGCACGAGCCTGCAGAACTTTGTGCGAAGAAATGATTTTAAATATGACTATGGGCACCTGGTCTCTGCATGTGCCCAGAAGTCGCCCTTTTGCCCAGTGGCATGCTGGCAACGGCTCCTGGTTCCCCAGGAAAAGCAGCCCTGATCTGTAGCAGTTGCCAATTTCTGCAGTGTAAATATTCCTACTACGGCTTATTTCAAGCCACAGATGGGAAGCTACTGAAAGCAGATTTGGAAAGAGATGCCCACCATAGACTCTAGCAAGCTGCTACCCACCCCGCCAACTGCAGCACACTCTGCCTGTGGCCTTCCCATTGGCCTGGCTAACTCCTAGCCCTCTCTCAAATCTGGCCTGTCCTCACCACTCCTCCACCCACACCCCTACCCCAAGACCAGACCAGACGCTCTCAGAGCCCACAGCAACCCTGTCACTGTCCTGGCTAGCATCTATCACAAAGTGTGATGATACGTTTATTTGTGTGATTCTGTTATTATCTGCCTCCCACTAGATGATAAGTTTCATGAGGACAGGGCCACGTCTGTTCTCAAGCTCAGTGCCTGGCATTTACATAAGACTAATATGCAAATGTTCAATGAAGGAATGAAGGAATCACAAAACAATATTCCGTATTTGCTGAACACTTCGTTTGCTTGTGGGTAACCTTGACCCCCACCTCTCGGGCTGCCACATAGAGATCTGGGCAGAGAAGGGTCATGGGAATAGGAGTAAGAGAGGCAAAGGGAGCAGGCACGACTGGTGAGAACAGGCAGGAAAAAGGACACGGACCTTCCTTGGCAAATTAGTTGAGCGCATTCAGTCTTGACTCTGAGCTTCTTTACATTAGGGACAGAGGAGCCAAGGACATGTTAGACCGTGGGCTGTAGCGATCCCTCTTGGTTACGTTGGCTTGCCAGATCTGAAGCTACCTCAGACCTGAAACAGGAACAACATGAAAAGAAAGCCCCTGTGTCACACCCTTCTATCTGCCTCGAATGCTCTGCTCTGAGGATGTGATGTCTGGAGCTGTGGCTGCCATTGGGTGACAATGTGGAGACCCGGCGAAGTCAGGCTGAGGGCAGGATGCTGGGGAGACCCTGGGTGTCAGTGACACCTCTGAGCCGCTCTACCCTGGGTCTGCCTGTCTTGGCTTCTTGCTCTGTGAGATAATTAGATGTCTTTGGGGGTGAAGCTGTTTGAAAGTTGGGTGTCATAATGTATAGCCAAGACCATTTGTAACGGGCGCATCCCGTTAAGTGGAATCAAATGCCTCTAACACTCAGGAGGGCCTTCTTCATGCTGCTGGTTTGCATTGCTGGGCCCCTCTGGGTAGGCAGGGACTGGGCTTGGATGGAGCCTTTACCACTGGGTAGGAGAATGAGGAAGGAGAGAAGGGGGGCGATGGGGAGCCTGGGCGTGAGGCAGCTCCACCTACTCACCGGCGGCTGCAGGCCTCTGTCCCACTCTTTCTCTCTGAAACAAGTGAGTCACGGAGGGTGAGGACCAGGGGCGCTGGCCCAGTGAGGGATGGACAAGTGAGAAGAGCAAGGGCAACAGGGACCTGGGCATCAGGCCCTTGTCTCTGGCAAGGATGATACAGCATCTTGGGAACAAAGATGTGGCCTGGCACGTGGGAGGGAGGGGACAGTGCAGCTCCAGTGGGATGAAGCCAGGAAGAGGTGCTTGTGGGGAGGGTGGCTGGAGTCAGATGCAGGAAGTGTGTGTGCCTAGAGACCCTGTGGCAACTGGGGAGTCCCCTCGATCCTCTGTGGTGAGGCTGCACACCCCCCTGACTCCTGTCATGCCCCTCCCCACACCGTGTTCCAGGGTTTGCTTGTTTGTCTCCTCTGCTTAGTTGTGAGAAGCCCCTCAGGAGGAGAGACTGCTCACAGTCACTGCATGAGTGAGGGAATGCTATTTCGTCACTATTATTGGGGGACCATTCCACCCCTAGGTTGGTGTGAGTTCTGATGGTAACCCTGCTATCTACTCAGCTCATTTTATATTCCAGAAATAGTGCATTGTGGACTCCCAGTGTTTGCATGTGTGTAAATTCATGTGTGCACATATATGTGCATGTGTGTGCACGTGTGTGCAAAAGTGTGCATGTGTTCATGTTTAGGTATATGTGTGTACGTGTGTGTGTGTGTGTGTGTGTGTGTGTGTGTGTGTGTGTAGGACAGGCAATGATGCTATAATCAGTTACCACCTCTTCTCTACCCTTTGTCTTTTGATAAATTTCTTTTTTTTTTAGCCCATGCATGGAATTCCAGCTGTAGTTCAACAAATGCTATTTTTTAAAAAAACCCAAAAATAAAATAAAATAAATACTTGCCACTGATTACATGGAAACACACGGGCAGATACTTTACATTTTCCAGTGGTGGCATCATTTGTGTAAGTAAACCTACGTGTGGGCGAGTCACTGTATTTCTGCTGCACACATTTGAGGTGGAAACGCCAATTTATTTCAGCAATGTCACTCTGACAAAGGGAACCGCAGGTTCATGACACCCAGCATCACCAGTCGGGACTGTGACGCTCAGATGGGCAGGCCCAGGGGCCAGCATGAAGCAGGTGGGGCGTGAGATGGAAGGCAGAGAGGTCTAAAGCAAGAAAAGAACTCCATCTGCTCTTGCCATTGGAGGTGGAGGGAGCACGGTGATGAGGAATGTGGGTGACTTTAAGGGGCTGAGAGAGACTCTTGGCTGAGATCTAGGAAAGAACTGGATTTTACCCACAACCCGAATGAGTGACCCACCCCAGAGTGTCCAGATAAGAGCCTAGGCCAGTGGACACCTTGAATTTGGCCTTGGGAGACCCTAGGCCAGTGATGGCAAACCTTTTGAGCTCGGCGTGTCAGCATTTTGAAAAACCCTAACTTAACTCTGGTGCCGTGTCACATATAGAAATTTTTTGATATTTGCAACCATAGTAAAACAAAGACTTATATTTTTGATATTTATTTTATATATTTAAATGCCATTTAACAAAGAAAAATCAACCAAAAAAAAATGAGTTTGCGTGTCACCTCTGACAGGCATGTCATAGGTTCGCCATCACTGCCTTAGGCTGAGCCACACCATACTGGACTACTGACCCATAGAACTGGAGATGATAAATGAAGTTGTGTGACTTGTCACTGCTGCAATGAGAACTGATACATCCACACACCTGCCTTTGCGGGGCCCTGGATGCAGCCTATTTCCTGGCTGGTTCCTTATCCCTCTCCCTTAGGAAAAAAATACTACCTGCTCTCCTTTCTACACTCCTTGGTCCTTGGCCTGGGGACCAAGAAACCAATTCCTGCTGATCTGCAAATGGCGGTGGCAGGATATCTCCTGGCTGAGCTTTGGGGTGGATTGAGTAGGAGACACCCAGTCCTGGCATTCACGGGAGTCCAGGGTGACGGTGCGAGCCAGCCAGCAGAGCAGATTCCAGTTCTGCTTACACATCTCCCAACTGACGTCACCTCCGAGGGATCCAGTCGTAGGAAACCGCCCTCAGGCGGGATGAGGAGCCCTTTCCGGTTGAGTCAGCCAGGGTCTTATGGGATTTGAACCCAAGGCTCCAGGGTGTCTGGGACAGGCACAGGAGACCACAAAATCAGCATCCTCACTGGATCCAGCCAGGGCCGACCTGCAGGTAAAGCCTCCCCCTGCTTAGTGCTCATTGCTGTTGTTTCCCAGAAGTTGTCTCATCAAAGCCTCTAATCACCTCCTCTCGAAAGACCACCACGGCCCACGCTGGCTCTCCATCCCGCTGCTGCCCGTTCACTGGCACAGCCACTCACTGTTCATCCAAGTCACCGGGGAAAACGCTCAACAGGACAAAGCTGAGGGCAGCTTTGTTCAGACGTTTGGCCCCAACGTTCTAGAATGTGGTTCTCCTCTGGAAAGTGCTCCCCAGGGGGACACCCACCCAGCCTGCACCCCTTGAATACAGTTGGTCAGCCAGTTACTCTCCTACCCAACTGTGTCTTCATGTGGGCAGAGTTCTTGGCCTTATGCAGAAATATGGTTCCTACCGTCTTTCACTGATGCTCTCGTCCTGGCAGCTGGCTGAGGAAAGCAGCATGGATGGACTGGCAGACTTGCTCCCCGTGGGCCAGGCTCCTCCCCAGGAAGCTCTCACCAGATGGAGAGGGTTGCAGTGGTTAGGGCACAGTATGGAGCTGGGCCACTTCAGTATGAATCCAATGCTGGATTCACATTTTATGGATGAATGAATGAATGAATGAACGAACGAACCAATGAACTGAGAAATAGCACACAACAAAGACAAGTGCTTTGGAATCTTTCAATGGAAAACCTACATCTTTCTATCTGTTTTTGTCATTCTTTTTTTAAAAAAAACATTTGTATTGACTTTAGAGAGAGACTGAGAGATAGAAACATCAATGATGAGAGAGAATCATGAATCAGCTGCTTCCTGCATGACCCACACTGGGAATCAAGCCACAACCTAGGCATGTGCCCTGACCAGGAATTGAACTGTGATCTCCTGGTTCATAGGTCAATAATCAACCACAGAGCTAAGCCAGCCAGGCTTCCTGTCATTCTTTTTGAGAGATTGAACTTGTTGGCAAAGCTTGCTTCTGGTTTGCTGGAGATTTCCCTTTTCCCAGAGGTACCAGAGTGCAAGCCATTTTGCAAATATTACCCATTTGGGTTATTTGGCATCCAGAGGGTCCCTCCGTACCAAGCACAGCTCTTGGGCTTGGGTCTGTGTCTCCATAGCCCAGCTCTGGGGAGAGAGGTGCACAGAGAGCAGCTATCCTCCAGGGGAGGGTGGCCTGTCTGCCTGGGTCCGGGGCGGCGGCCCGTTGTTGAACCTTGTGGTGGAGAAGAGGGGCAGTTGGTCTGTGTGGAACCCTTGCTGCAGGGGTGCCAGCTCCACCCTGGGTCACTTCTGTGGAGCAGAAGTATGTTTGGAAGCCAGGAGACATGGGTGACTAATGGCTCCCCGCTGAAGGGTGGAAGGGAGATTTGCATGCAGGCAGGGTGTGCCTCTGGGGGTGGATTAAGGCAGTTGGGAGGTCTAATAATAGGCTTTCCAACAGGTAAACTCCTGAGGCCAGTTCAATGCACCCAGACTTCTGGTGCTGGGATTGGGATTGACTCATCTCTCCAGGGCCCCGGGGCAGCTTTCCATACAGGCCCCTTCCTTTGTGGAATTCAAATGCTGGGTTTGCTGTCACCTGTGGGCGAGGATGGCTGCTCTGCTTTGAGGGTCCCAGGAAGTTCATGGCAGGGGTGTGCCCTGGACTCTGAGCTCACAGCACCTTTCTGAGTAGAGCCTTTGGGCTGGGGCTCTGTCCCCACGCCCCTTCCTCCACGCCGCCTTGTCTGCTTGCCCTTCAGAGCCCAGCTCTTACCTCTGTGTCCCAACGCATGGAAATACAAGGCTCTCCGTAAAGGCCTTCACAGGTTCTGATAGGAAGTTTGGGGCAAGCATGAGCTTCGCCCCAGGTCTCAGAAAAACTCACCAGCCTCCATGGAGACTGTCCTCTCCCACCACAGCACCTGACTTTGTCTCTCCTTTTGATTTTTCTGCTGCCCTGGTCCAAGCCATGACCATCCCTCTCCCCTAAAAGCCTCCTGGAGGACTCCCTGCTCCCACACTTGCCAGAGAACCCATTCTCTACACTGCAGTCGGAGGATATTTTTTAAATGCAAATCTGATCGTGTTGATCCCTTTAAAGATTCTCAATGGCTTCTCTTTGCTTCAAGAATAAAATTCCACTCTTTAAGCCAGCCATTTTGGTCCCTCACGGTTTGCCAAGCCCTCCTTTGATAAAAATCTCATCCTACTCCTTTTTCTTCACTGCACAAATCTGAGTTTTCAATTATATACAGGGGGATGGTGTGAGCACTACAGAGAGCAGATAGACGCTCTGTGTGGCCATGCGGGGAGGTGGTGCTGCACCCGGTGTGATTGGGATGTGATTGGATGCCTGGAATGGTGCAGTGCACAACCTGTGCAGCCATGCACAGCAGCCCCTTGTGTTTCTGCTCCTGGCAGAGTGCCTGGCACTTAGTAGGCAATCAGTAAATCTGGGCTCAATAAAAACATGTTGATGCAATTTAGACTAACAGAGGATAACATGAACATCTTACAAAGCATAGTGAACCCCAGATATAACCAAAAGGCCCTTGAATATTAGAGATATAATGAAGGGAGATTCTTCAAATACAAATATTTTGTTGGCATTTGATCATCATCATCATAATATCCTATATAATATAAGGCCAGCGACCATAAGCATAAGGACTGAATGACCGCTCGACCAGTTGCTATGAGGTGGGGGGGCCGGCGAGGGGAACCGGCTGGCTGGCAGCAGCGGCAGGGCAGGACCGGGGACTGGCGAGCAGGCGGAAGATGGGCCTGATCGCAGGCTAGGCCTAGGGACCCTATCTGTGCAGGATTTCGTGTGCTGGGCTTCTAATTTATCTATAATCTTTTACTCCTTGACTGATTGCATACTTTATTGTACTCAATGATGTTGGCCGAGGGCAAGGGAGTGAAGGGGGTGAGAAACTGAAGCAGTAGAGGAAGTGAGGGAGATGAGGGTGGGGTGGTGCCTCCCAAGGACTGTTCCTGGTGAGCTGATGGCTGGAAGCACCCCCCTGTCTGCTGGGCAAGGGGAACCTGCCTCTCTGGGGACGGTGGTCAGACCAGAGCCCGTTGACTCAAATCTTCGCCTTCTGTGCTTTCAGACCTTTGTCACTTAATTAGAGGACGCAAACCTAGGTTTTTAAGATCCTTGTGGCAGAGCACTAACTATAAGAATTTACCTGCTTCAAGGAGAGAGAAAACTTTGGAGTTAAAATGCCCCCAGCCCTCCTGCCTCAGCCTTTTGTCCAGAGCTCACAGGGGACGAGCTTGGGCGGGACCCAGGGGCGGGCGGGACCCAGGGGCAGACGTGGCCCCGTTGCCTATAGACGCCTCTTAGAAAGTCTTGAAGGACAAAGGAGAGCTGAGCGTCCAGCATGATTACGAAAGGCCTTTCCTGTGACAAAACAGGCTGCATCATAGTCCTGTGAATAGCGAGCCGTGTAAGTGTCTTTATAATAAGTTTCAGTTTACAGAAATCTGGTCCCCTGGTTATAGAATCATCACTGCTGGAAAGCAAGGCACACCCCAAAACAGGGAGCCCTGGCGACTTCCTCAGGAGAACGGCCTACACACGTCAGCCTTCCCTCCAGTCCCTTCCTCAGCACCTTGGCATCTCACCTTTCCAAATGTTCATCCGGGGCCTCCAAAATACCCCAGACTGGCAGGCTGGGCCTCCACTCTCTAAAGACACACAAGCTTCATCCCAACACCAGTCCACCCTTATTTCAAGACTATCCTGAAAGTTTTAGGTCACGCAGGGATGGGCACATTTTAAAAAATCATGTCCAAATCTATCTGTGTGGCCTGAGTTCTGTTTCCTAACCCCTCTGAGCTTCGATTTATTCTTCTCTAAGTTGGTAGAACTATGTCACAAGGCAGTTGTCAGATGAAATAAGAAAAATTCATCAAAGCATAAATTCTGACACATGGTAGATGCTGAATCAATTGTTTGAAGAAAAGACTATATATCGGTACAAGGGGTTTAGTAGAGCGTTGGGGAATTTGTAAAATGTCTCGGGAGGCCAAAGAACCAAGCTGGGAACAATGCAGACGGAGCAGGCACTCAACCACATCACGGGAGGATGTCAGCAGCAGCTCCACACCTGCGATGGCAGGGGCCAGTCGGGATGGCGACAGAACAAACAAATGCCTCCCCCGAGGGCTCTGCCATCCCCACCACCAGCAGCCCCCTCACAGTGCTCACTGCTGCCTTCCACGCCTCACGAGGGACCACCACCTGGGCCACCGGCAGGACTCTGGCTGCAAGGGGCCAGCCCCTGGAATGCAGGAAGGCTGGTTGGGGCAGATGTTAGTGACCCAGCCTGCTGGTCCAGGTGAAAGACTTCCCGACCACTGGTCTGTAGCCAGTAGCTCCAGCCTCAGGCTCTGCCATACCATTGACCTGCTCCAAAGCCTCCAGAAGCAAGCCCCACCCAGTCCATGGGCCCTGCCTTCCACCTCTTCTCTACAGGTGCCCTCTCCTCCAGGCAGCCCAGCCTCCACCTCCTGAGATACCAATGGCCCCGAGGGGACAGTGGGCACTGTGCACAGAGGGGACAAAGCCTTGATTTCAAGTCCCGACTCTGGGGCTTGTGTGCCAGCTGTGTGCCTAGGACGCCCGGTTCCCTCTGGGCGTCACATGCCTCACCTCCAACCTGGTGATCATCATCATGCCGCCCCTGGTGTGAGGCTCCAGAAAAGGAGCCGGTGGGAAAGGCACTTGGTAAACTGCAGCGTGATCCTAACGTTACTCGGAGCCTTCCTCTCCTTCCAGGCTCAGCTCCACACCCTCCACACCGGCCTCACCCTCCAGCCCCGCCCGGGCCTCCATTCTTTGGGAACGGCTCCCAGAGCCGGCTCAGCATTCTTGGAAATGCCCCGCCGAGGCTGCTAGTCCTCACGTTGGTCAGTCTGATATTTAGAAGTAATTGAAAGCCATCGAGGCCAATCCTGGGGAATGAGGTGAGTAATCAAACTGGGTAATAGAATGTTTCGGTCAATAGCGAGGCGGGGTGGGGTGGTCTATTTTGTTTTCCATGTGGCCCACACAAATGGACTCTGAAGGCGATTCCAAAACGAGATGCCTCAAGGCCCGGCGCGATGGCAGCGTCTCTGGAAGGGGCTGGAGCTTTCCAGTGGAATGTCTTTGGAGTCCTCGCCTGTTTGCTGAAAAAACACAGTCATTATTTTATAATCACATCTTGCATACACACCAGCTTTTCTCCTCTGGCTCTGAAACGGGCATACATAAACAGTGTTCCCTCCATTTATTTTGAGCAAAGGGCCATGCTCAACAAGCAAGAAGCTATAGAAGCAGAATAAATAAATGTAGAATTTTAGTGTTGTGATTAAATCAAACTTATAGGGACGTCCACCTGACGCATGTCCAATCATTGACGTGGTTGTTGCTGTGTGGCTTGGTGATAAGGAACACGTGTTAAAAACCTAACCGGGGCACAGCAACTTCAAGCATTTTGGAGATCGGCTGGGATGGGGAGGAAGCAGGAAGGGGGTAGGGTTTGGGCCCACCAGCCCTCTTCCCTGTCACTGCCTCCCACCAGGTCTGAGCTGGACACAGGAGGCAGCCCAGCCCTAAGCTAAGATGCACCCCCCAGTGTGGATGCTGCCAGTTCTGTCCCCTGGAAAAAAAAAGCAAAGTCAGAACTTGGGCAGATGCTGGAGTCCCCAGGAGACAGGCAGCTCCTGCCCAGAAGACTGAAGCGTCCGGTGTGAGCTGGGCATGTGACCTTCAGCTGCGTATTCACCTGCAAAGGCCTCAACAGTCTCCATGATTCAAGCTCAGCATCTCTGGGTGCACAGCGGGCGCTCCATAAAGTAAGTCTGTGGCACCCTCTCTCCTCAGAGGACATAGACGCCCATGAGCACTGGACAAGGAGGCAGGTCCAGGATGTCTGTTCCCCACCCATGAGCGGCAGCTGCCCGGGCTTCAGGGGGCTCCAGTGAGAGTCTTCTAAGGAGCTGTTTAAATGGGAGTCCCTCCTCCTGCCCCTCCTTCTGTTAGAGTAATTCCTGAGGCCGATGTTAAGGGAAGAGGAGCTTTTGTTGGAGTAGAGGAAAGAGGTTGCTCCCTCAAGAGGTAATTATGGAGCAAGAACTACTTCTGAGGTGTCCTGTGGCTAAGTGATGCCTGGGCAGTGGGGCAGACCCGGTGGGCAGGGTGTCAGGCCTGGTGGGCAGGGGTCAGGCCCGGTGGGCAGAAGGCAGGCCTGCTGGGCAGGGAGAAGGGAACTGGACTGTGGGCCCAGATCGGTGGGTCATGGAGGTACAGGAGGGAGAGAGGGAAAGGCACCAAAAGCAACATGGAGGTCTTCTGTGCTTTCTGGAAGCTAAAGGATTATTCTTTAATCCTGTGATGGTTGGGCTGGTTCTACTCATCCTGAGGGGGGTCCTTGGTTTGGGGAGCTGACGGAAGGCAGGCGCTTTGGGGGGAATCAGAGGTGCGTGGTCAGATCCTGGGAGCACCCCATGGACACCCCTGGAACTGGGCTGGATGGTATCCAGGAGAGGCAAGGTGGGCTTGTCCTGGGAGTGGGAGGAGGGAAGAAAAAGATGTTCAAGTTGTGTTGCTTATTAATGGGAAGGAGCCTTTCTCTGGAGAGAGACAGGAACAGGAGGAGAAAACCAGCAGCAGCCTAACGGTCCAAGAAGCCGGAGAAAATGAGATTGTCAGCCCCCAGCCTCCCCCTCTGGAGCGTTCTCCGGGCCTGGAGACGACCGTGACTCATTCATTAATGTGAAGAGAAACGGGAAGAAAACAACCGAAGAGGCCAGACGCGAGCATTCTTCTAATGCCTTCCATTCCCCAAACGCACATTGTAAACCAGATTCCTCTGGCTTCCCAGAATGTCTTCATTTTAGGCTTTCGTGAGTAATTGGAGAGAAGCATTCTGAACCCCGTGGAAGGAGCAGCCGTCAGCAAGGACTGAGGCAGGGAGACCCACGTGGGAGAACACCAGCCAGGGCCCCCGGGGTCCTTCCACCCGTTCCCATCAGACATGCAAGGCCTGAGATCAGGCAGTTAGGAGGCCTGTCCCTCCTCCTCTATCCCCTCTCCCCTTCTCTTCCCTCCCTTCCTCCCCTCACACCCTTTCTCCTACTTCTCTTCCTCTCGCTGTCCCTGAATGGAAAGTCACTTTGGGTCACCGGACACAGCCCCTTCCTTTGTCCTACGAAGCCCTGGTTCCCCAAATCCCACCTGTGCCAGGAAGCACGGTCTCTGCCCAGGCTCCTTTGCAATGCAGAACAGACTTACCTGGCTTTCTGCACTGCTTAACCAGTGACTTTAAAAAGAAACAGCCAACTTGGAACCCCATGTGAAAGAACGTTTCTTGTTGCTTCTGCTTTTTTCCTTTCTTTCAACTTGCATCTTCTCCTACCGTCTCCAACCCCTTCTTACCTCTCCTCCCCCAGATGCTTGCTTTGGCTCCAGCAGGAAAGGTTTTCGATATCTGACACCTCTTGAAAGTGTAGTTTGGCAAATGAGAATCGAAATCCACTCCAGCCAGCGGGCCAGGCCTGCACTGGGGGCTTCGTTTAAACACCTGGGTACCTCCTCACACCGACGAAAACCAGGCCTCCCGGCTACAAAAACAGCACCCGCTCTTTCCGCGGCTCCCGGCCCTGCTCCCCCTGCTCCGTGCTCAGCTGCCCCTGATATTTGGGAACTGAAAAATCCAGGCACTAAACGCAGGTGGTGGAAGCAGGCGGGGGCTGGGCAGATGGGGGTGCCCTGCAGGAGTTCAGACAGGGGGCTTTTGAGGCCGGGCCTCTGGGCTTGTTCCCGACCCGTCTCCCTCCTCCGGCCTCCCCTCCCCCATCTCCTCCTACAGCCTCACCCAGACCCTGCCACATGGTCCTCAAAGCCTCACAGATGTTCAAACTGATGGCAGACATTCCCGGGGGCGACAGGGAAACTGTCAAGGTGTCTCAAGCAGGGAACCCCCAGCCGCTGGGATTGGTGTACCTCCCTCTCCCTGGGAAGCAAAACTCTTTTCCAAGGCCTAGATCTGGGCTGGTGCCAAGGCCCAAATAAAACAGCGAACACCCTGCCCGAAGCAGACAGTGTCTAAGGCGCAGCACAAGCCAGCAGGGAGAAAACTGGGGACGGGCAAGCCACGGGGGGTGGGGGG
>NW_006300048.1:4154599-4154956 GCF_000327345.1 Myotis davidii | reverse complement strand
GGGGGGTGGGGGGGTGGGGGGGGGAGGGATGGAGACACGGGCCCCAAGTGGGAACCATCACCCCACAGGCTGGTTAGCGCATCCTAGTGCTGGGCTGAAGGGGACGCCACTCAGACACACACAGACCCACACACAGAGCCAGTCCCCATCACACTCCCATGCACACACACGTGGAAACGTACCCCCACCTGGCAACAAAGGAATTCTGCGTCATGCGATCTACAACTTTCATTGTACACATTACGCATCGTGGGGATTTTTTAAATTTCCAGTTATTAGGGGGAAAGAAAACGAATTCCACTTTCTCTTCCAGGTTGTGTTCTCAGGGAAGAGTCCTATGGCTGAGCATCGCGGCCA
>NW_006300048.1:4153687-4154544 GCF_000327345.1 Myotis davidii | reverse complement strand
GGGCCGGGCGCCTGGGCTCTGCCTTGGCCTCCCCGCCAGCCAGCTGGGTGGCCTCACAGCAAGTCCCTCTCCCTGGACCTCAGTTTCCTGCTCTGCTGGAAAGTGGAATTTCAGCGCGTGAGCATTGGTGGGTGGTTAGGCCATTAAATGCAAGCTTCAGTTCCTTGCAATTTACCCTTTTGCCCTCCCCACCGCCCCCCATGCCTTCCCAGCCCCGCCCGAGGCCTTTGCTTATTGGGCGGGAAGCAGCTGCCTCGGGCCAGCCTGGGAGCCCTTCTCTAGGGCGGTCTGTCCTCCCTGACCTGGGAAGGACCCAGAGGACCACGCAGAGCCCCTCAGTGTCCCCGGGTCCCTGGGCAGCCACAGACCCCAGCGGCTGATGGTCTCGGAGCCACACTGCCCACTTGCTCAGTTTTGAGGCTGGACCATCTCGTCTGTACCTGGGATTTCTTATTTATCTGACTCAAGACTCTCCACACACAGGACTGTGAGCTCAGCCTCTCTCTGGCGAAGCGCTTAACTTTTCTTTGGCTCCAGACGCATGTTCCAAATGCGAGGGTTTACATATAGACATATCTATTTGCAGATAATTTGTCTGAGCCCTTATTATCCTGTAATTGGGTTAAATACTGCTGTGTAGGCAGCAGCATACCAAAGCCATTGCGGAATCCTTGCAAGGCATCAGAGCTGCCCCTTCCCCCCGCCACCCCCACCCCCTTGTTCCTTCTGCAGGGCAGTTGGAAGAAAAAGGTAGAAACATAAATTAAGGCAAGGAGAACATACTTCTTTCTTGGAATGAACTATTTAAAGAACAAGCCAGATGGTGCAAATAGACATTTTCCCCTTGCTCTTTACAT
>NW_006300048.1:4152289-4153618 GCF_000327345.1 Myotis davidii | reverse complement strand
GAGAGAGAGAGAGAGAGAGAGAGAGAATTAGTGAGAGAGAGAGAGACTGAAATATACCATTCTTCTCCCAGCAAGGAGACCACACTTTTCAGTAAGAGCCACGTGGTAGGTGGCTCTGATGTTGGCAAGTTTCACCGGGCAAGTCCCTTGCTCATGGCAGCAGGCCCTGCATCTACACTGCCCACCATCCTTCTCTCCCAAAGGCCGTTCACCTTCCGATGAGTCTCTAGGTCAGACACGACTTTTCTAGGGGACCAGCTCGCTGCCCTGGCACCGCCCCTCTTCCCAGGGAATGATGGGCCTCTCGGAGAGCCCGGTCCCCACTCAGCATGGGAACACCCGCTTCATGAGCGACCAGGTTCTCCCCAGACAATGCACTCTGATATTTTAAGGGAATCTTTCTAAAACGTATTGGGCTTTCCAACCTAAAAAAACCAGCCAATGCATATTGTGTTGAGCACTATTTCACTTGAAGACATAAAATGAAGGATGACTCTGGTAGCTGGGACCAAGCTTAGAGTCAGGAGTCAGAGCTGTGTTCAGATCCAGAGGGCATCGCTTACTACCTATGACCTTGACAGGTCCTGGAGACAGCCTCCTAACAAAGAGAGGATTTTGACCTCTGGGGGTGTGGGAAGGATTAAGTGAGATAATCCTTTAATCACCCCCTTTCCCTCCTCTTTGTCTCCACCACCTTCCTGCACATTCCACTCCCCCTTGCTTGCCTGAGTTACTGCCAACCACTAAATAAACCTTTGTTTTAGCTTCTGTCCCCCCCTCTCCTCCCCTCCCCTTCCCTCCCTTCCCCTCCTCCCCTCCCCTCTCTTCTCCTCTTCTGTCCACTCCCCTCCCTGATGCTTTCAACCAAAAAAACCTTTCCAAAATGTAAATCACACTATGTCTCCCTCCTGCTTAAAACCTTTGGAATTCTCTAGAGCATTGGAGAACTTAATTTGAGCCCCTGTTTTGCTGCAGAGCATCCTAGCTGGGCCTCCCTCACTCTGCCTGCCCCTCCCTAGGCACTGCACTCCGGGGCATCCCTCCCCTCCCTGGGCACTGCCCTCCGGGGCCTCCCTCCCCTCCCTGGGCACTGCCCTCCGGGGCATCCCGCCCCTCTCTGGGCACTGCATTCGGGGGCAGCCCTCCCCTCCCAGGGCACTGCACTCCGGGGCATCCCGCCCCTCTCTGGGCACTGCACTCCAGGCATCCCTGCCCTCCTTGGGCACTGCACTCCAGGCATCCCTCCCCTCCCTTGGCACTGCACTCCAGGGCATCCCTCCCCTCCCTGGCCACTGCATTCTCCTGCATCCCTCCCCTCCGGGCACTGCA
>NW_006300048.1:4144954-4152176 GCF_000327345.1 Myotis davidii | reverse complement strand
TCTCCCTGGACACTGCATTCTGGGGCATCCCTCCCCTCCCAGGGCACTGCACTCCGGGGCATCCCTCCCCTCCCAGGGCACTGCACTCCGGGGCATCCCTCCCCTCCCTGGGCACTGCACTCCGGGCCACAGTCCTTGCAGATCAGAGCATCCAGGTCTTCTGATCCCCCTTCTGCTTGGCTACTTCTCTTCTAAGCGATCCTAGTAGCTTTCCCAAATGGCATTAGGCCCACCTGTGTGGGACTCCCTTGTCCATGGAATTCTTCTCACACCACTGAAACCCGCCTGTGTGCCCACATGAACTCCCAGAGGCGGGGCTGTCCTTTCCCTCTGCTCCCAGCGCCCACGGTGGTGGTGATGAACAGCCAGCTGGGCCCATTTGGGTTCCATCTTGCTTCCTTTCTTACTCTTTTGCCTGAGACTGAGCCCCCAAGGCTGGGAGGGGGGGGGGGGGATCACACCCCAGGGGCTACTTGAATAAAGCTCTGTATCTCTACCCTAAGTGGGCCCAGGCCACTGGGGTTTTAAATACTCCTGTTTGTTCTGCTGTCAGTTCTCAGCTCTGGCTGCTGATGGTGGACCTAACTTCATGCACAATTATTGGGCGAGGGCATTGCCTGTCTTATAAATTAAATTGCAGGGCCCTGAGCTGTCCCCCCCTCCCCGCCCCCCATGCAGGGGTCTTGTTCCTCACCTTTGTCTCTGCTCGGCCCTCAGCCCTTGGCGTGGCAGGAATCTGGCCTTTGGACAAGTGGTGGGGGTGTGCAATGTGGGCATGTGCAATACCTCAGCTCGTGCAGATTTGGGGAATGTGGTGGACAGCATGCCAACGGCAGAAACCAGAGCTTCCGTATGGCTTCCAGGGCTAATTTGATTAAGAATAACCTTAATTCCTGGAACCTGCTTTGAGAGCTTGCATCTGTGTAAATGTCAAGTTTCTTAGTGTCAAATTCAAAACCACAAAGGAGAGATGTTTTGCTTAAGCTGAGGGATGACTAGCCCTTGGGAGAGAAGGATGCCCAGGGAGGCCAGCCGGGGCCCCCAGGACAGTCCGTGCCCTTGGCAACGCCTCTCCGGGGACAGCAGGCCTCATGCAGCGTTTCCCACAGCCGGGCCCTGTCTGTGGGGCAGGTCAGCCGCCAACACAAGACCCAGATTAAGGCAGGGGGGCACCCGCTCAGGAAAATGCCCAAAATTCTCTGTGTGAGAGGCCACGCACAGGTTCCGCCTCGAGAAAATGTGGGGAGGTCGAACCAGCAAGTTACAGGAAATTCAGAGCCAGGGACGTGTTGAAATGAAGCACGGAGGTGTGAGGAGCCCAGGCCCGTGTGGGGACACTCAGGGCCTCCACAGGCTCTGGTTTCCTCAACAAAGAAAAGGACAGCAAAGTGGACCCTCTAGGTCAGGGTTTCTCTGTGCCAACACCCTTGATATGGTGACCAGATCATTTCTTTGTCACAATTGCTGTCCTGGGCAATGGAGAGTGTTAGCAGCACCCCTGGCCTCCACCCCTGCATGCCAGTGACACCCCCAACCCAATCGTGACAAATAAAAATGTCCCCAGACACTGCCAAGGGCCCCCCGGGAGTGACACTGCCCCGAGGTAAGCACTGCCGCCCGGAGTTAAAAGAGGCTGAAGAAGCACGTTGACCAGTCACCATTCATGGACTTTATTTATTTGGATACTGAACCAAACAAGTAAAAATTTAACTGTTTAACAATAAAAATAAAAAAGGGCCTGGGATCAGTGGTTGACCACCAACCTATGAACCAGGAGGTCATGGTTTGATTCTGGATCAGGGTACATGCCCGGGTTTCGGGCTTGATTCACAGTATAGGGCCTGCAGGAGGCAGCTGGTCAATGATTCTCTCTCATCATTGATGTTTCTTTCTCTCTCTCTCTTTCTCTTTTTCTCTCTAAAATCAATAAAAAATATACATTTTAAAATAAAAAAGAAACATTCATGAGACAATTACAGAACTGTATAGTTGATGTTATTAAGGAATTATTAATTTTTAAAACTCTAATGACATTGGGTACCTTTTTCAAATCCCTTATCTCTTGGCTTTACATACTGAAGCATCTGAATAAAATGGTATAATCCAGACTTGGGGACAGAGAGTGAAACCAAGATCAAAGACCGGTCGTGAGTTAAAGGTTATAGATGCGTGATGGGGTCAAGGAGTTCATCACACTCTTCACTTTGGTGTTTGTGAAATTGTTCACATAAAAAATATGTACAAAAAAAGAAAACAAATTGAAGAAGGGAAACGGTGTCCAGGATTCTGAAGCTGGAGATACATTTTTCCTCCTCAAAGAACAGCTACCGCCTCCTCCCCAACTTTTCCGAAGCTGCCCTTTAATCAGATCCCTCTGGAACTCGGTGTCATGTGTCCACCACCCTAAAGGCATCAAGCTGTGCAATGAAAAGTCACATCCGGCTGAGTCCTTGCTCCATGAGAATCCTAATAGTCCCCGGTGTCTGCCTGACCCACCTTGTCGGAGCCATTCTCCCCATAATGAGTCCTGCAGTGCAGAGCAGGCACTCCATGAAAGGTTTGTATACGGGCACACATGAATGAATGGACTATGTATGAAAGGTCGAGTTCAAGTTGTCGGCTGGGCTGTGGGAGAGGCACAGTCATAAGTAAGTCATGGTCCCTGCCCTGGAGAAGTTCACTGTCTACAGGGGCTGGAGATGTGTGAACAACTGACGTGGAAACCATTCAGAATGGAGTCTGTGCTAAGTAGATGCTATATGACAGGCCATGGCCAATTCCGAGGAATTAAGAGAGCCAAGTCCCAGCTAAAACCTTGGGGACTGACCTCAGAAAAAGCAGCACAAATTCTTATGACATCGGTTGCTTTTTTTCAACTCTTGCAGTTGTGAAGTCATAAAAGCCACTGTGCCTCTACCAGATTCGCCAGGGGGACTTGGCTGGCTACAGAGGGGAAAGTCTGTTTACATTAAAAAGCAAAAAAAATCAGTTCAATTACTGCAAGAAAACCGAAAATCAGAAAAAGCTGTCGATGGCTTAATATGCTCTTTAGCGGCTTCAGAAGATCTGAGTCATGCCTTTTCCTACTGCAGTGTGTCTTCTCCTGTCAAAATCCACCACCACAAAGGGAAGCGGAAGATGGCCTCCCGGAGACCGCGCTCAAGGCGGCCGCATGTGCCTGGTGCCAATGTGTTAGCTCATCGCCCGGAGCGCGAGTCCTTTTAGGAAATTGATTTTCCTTGGATACAGTCACTTCCCCTCTCTGCACCTCAGTCTCTTCTACTAAGACGAAGCGGTTGGATGAGATGAAGCATGGCAAATCGGTGGCACACTTGCTACTCCCGCCTGCCCCGAGCCCGCAGCAGACATTGCTAATTGATCGAAGCACCCTTCCCCACGAGCCAGCCATGCCGCTGCACTCCGCAGAGCGTTCCAGGCACTCACCATCCATCCGGGGGAACTGATGCTTGCCTCAAACCTACTCGTCATCTCTGACCTCCCATTTCCCAAAATGCTGAGTAAAAAAAGCCCTGATGGAGAATACACCAACAGAAAAAAAGCCAAGCAGACAACGACTTCACACCGTTGACGTCGGCAACCAAAAAGTTATGGAGACACTGAGGCTCCCTGAGTGTCCAGATGGGAGCTGAGATGCCGACAGAAGACCTGCCCGGGTACCCCCTCCCCCCTTATGGGGCTTATAGGTTGGATAGGGAGACAGAAATGAGAGAGGAAAGACAAACCACAGTGCAACACCAAGGGTCAGGGGAGCGACCACGGGTAGACGGGCTGCAGGAGGCAGAGGTGATGGGGGAGTGTTGGGCGGGAGGGGGCGAGGGGGTGCAGTTGGAACAGGTTTCCCAGGAAATGGAGACTTGAGGAGACTTGAGTGGAACCTTGAAGAATAAGCAGAGTAGACAAAACAGCGAGAAGAGCCACGGTCACCCAGAGATCGGGCCCCTGCTCAGGGCTCTCACTCTGCTCTCAGGAGGGTCTCCTCAGTGAGCCTCCTCCTCAGCTCTGTTGTTTTGCGGAAAGCTCGATCCCTAACCCATTTCCCCAGCGATGCCATGTCCAGGGGGATGATAGGTGGTAAGCTGTCCTAACAGCCTCCTTACTGGGAAAGAAAATGAAGAAATCAGCATTCCAAGGCACCTTTCTCCCCACAAAGGCAACCCCTGGACGGAGTGTGCCGGTGAGCGAGCGTTTTGTCCATTTCCTCACATGGGCCGTGCTCAGCACAGAAGATGGAAATGAAAGGACCGGGGTGTCCCCTGCTTTTAACTGCGCAAACACAGGACGTACGAAGTCTGAGTGCCTGCAAGCTGCATTTCTTTTACCTGAATCTTTTGTTTGTTTTTGAAGAGGCTGCCCCAAATCTTCATTCCAGAAATAGAGCAAAACAAGTGAAAAAATCTACTTTAGTGGCGTGGATAGCAGGACAGACGTGGAACAAGAAAAGGCACAATTCAGCATATGTGCAAAGGGAAATATATTTTGATCTGCTGCTGATTTCTGAAGAGGAGCACTCTGGGAATGTGCCGCGGCCAAGCGGAACATGGGTGTATTGGAGGTCTCCTTCTGTGCCTCTCTCCTGGGTCTGGCCTCAGGTCAGCTGGACAACAGACTGGCAGCAGTGGCCAGGTTGGGGGGAAGCTGGAGCTTGCTGGGTGCCAGGACGGTGAGCCTCGCGCAAGCCCAGATCCATAACGGACTGCCTCGAGCAGCCCCCAGACCACCATCGTCAAACCAGACCTTCTCCCTGCTGTGTGCCCAGCTCTCTGTACTTCTGCATAACAGATTATAGAGGAAGGAATGGTCAGGTGAGCCTTGAGGTGTGCCTTATGGGCAGAGGAAGCCGCTGTCCACTTGGGGTCCAAGATGGGGGTAGAGGACAGGTGTTTATGAACTTTGGAAGCTGATCTGGTCTCTTCTGGCTCCATGACCCTTTACGCATGAAGAGCTCCAGTTTATTTATTTTTAAACATATTTTTATTGATTTCAGAGAGGAAGGGAGAGGGAGAGAGACAAACATCAACGACGAGAGAAATCATTGATTGGCTGCCTCCTGCACACGCCCCCCAACCCCCAACTGGGGATTGAGCCCACAACCCAGGCATGTGCCCTTGACCGGAATTGAACCTGGGACCCTTCAGTCCACAGGCTGACACTCTATCCACTGAGCCAAACCAGCTGGGGCTCTCCAGTTATTTAGAGAGAGGACACTCAGGGGTGCTTTGCTGCTATTCTACCCTCCCTCACTGTGCCTCAAATCATAGTATGTTGAACTATTGAAAACCTCAGGGGCCCTTTAGTGCAACCCCCTGCCCCAATATGTCCCCATACCTTCTATTTTGATGCTTTTATCTGCCATATATATATAATAAAAAATACTTTGTTGGGCTTGAATGTCAATTAAAATATATAGTTTGGAAGCTGAAAACGACCCAAATGTTCATTAACCATCAAATGGATATAAAAATTGTGGTGCAGGCACACAATGGAGTACTATACAGCAATGAAGATGGGACAAATGAAAACCACACACGACCGTAGGAAATCGGGTAAAAGTGATCCACAACACAAGAGTCAAGAAGGTGGTTCTCTCTTCAGAGCGGGGCTGGGAGGTGGGATGAGGGGGCTTCTGGGATTGGCCGTGTTCTGTGTTTTCATTTGGGTGGTGATGACTTGGGTGTGGTCTGTTTATGAAAAATTTGCCAAACTGTATGGTTGGGGTCTGTGTCCTTTATGCATATTATACACCCATAAAAGGTTCTTTAAATCTCTATCTTTCATTAACAGTTCCCCAATGGACAAAACACCCAGCATAGGTAAATCCGAAGAGATAGGCGGCAGACTGGAAGCTGCCAGAGGTTAGAAGGGTGAGGAGTGCCTGCTTAATGGGTAGGAGGTTTCCTTTCTGGGGTGATGAAATGTCTTGGAACTAGACAGAGGTGGCGCTTACACAACACTGGGAATGTACTGAATGCCACTGAGCTGTTCCCTTTAAAATGGTTAATGGTTAATTTCATGCTATGTGGATTTTACCTCAAAAAAGAAAGTGATGTAGGATGGGCTGCCGTCTAAAAGCCATCTTTGTTGCTGCAATCCCTGCAGCTTGGCAGCTCGGCCGTCCCTCCTGGCTCATGCTGTGGTGGCGGACGCTGAGGCTGAGGAGGCCCGGCTCTCAGCTCCAGATCCTGGGGGCCCCAGGATGATGCCATCAGCTATTCCACCGAAGGGGCCCCCGAGACTTTAAAAAAAAAATCCATGACACCTTCTAGGGGCCCTCAGGTGATGATGCCTGGGCTTGCAGAGTGCCAAGCTTCCTCCCACGGGCACGGCCGGGCCAGCGCTGCTCCAGAGCTGACTTCCCACCCCGGGCAGAGCTGGTCTGGTGGCTCCCCGCCAGCCTTTGTGGAAACTCACACATACACCCCTGTGTGCACCCCTGTGTGCACCCCGCTGCGGAGCGAGGGCCGCTCACACTGTTATCCCTTTCTTAGCAATAATGTTTAGGTTCGAGAAAGAGTTCCAAGATATATATAATCCCTCATGCTGAGTAAGGGCTGCAGGCCTGACTCCCGAGCTGCCCGGCTACTGCTCTCTCCAGGAATGTTATTGCACCCGCCGGTGGCCGGCGCTCGAGATGGGTGCCTCTCAATGTCCTCATTATGTGCTCCGTCTTTTTCAGGTCATGTAATTCAGCTGTGAAAATGTGCCCCTGGCTGCACCTGGCAGAGGAGTGGCACCGAGGGGTGTGTTTATTTTTTTAAGGTGCGTTAAAAATAAATTTTAATAAGAGAAAGAGAGAGGAAGAGAGCGCGCCAGGGACTGAGACTGTGTTTAAT
Source organism: Myotis davidii (assembly GCF_000327345.1). Lineage (NCBI taxonomy): Eukaryota > Metazoa > Chordata > Mammalia > Chiroptera > Vespertilionidae > Myotis > Myotis davidii. Next base: position 4,145,325 of record NW_006300048.1, on the reverse strand, counting down.
TTGAACTACGGAGGAAAGGCATAAACAGGAGGTCTGAGATCCGGTGCTGCATGTGTGTGCGCGCATATGTGTGTGTGCATGTGTGTGCACGTGTGTGTGTGTGTGTGTGTGTGTGTGTGTGTGTACGCATGCGCGAGCAAATGTACACTTCTCCTGAGTAACTCAAAGCCAGCTTTGTTTATTAAACTGAGATTTTCCAGATCGTTAGGCTGTGATGTGGCTTAGTTTAAACTGTACAATATCGCATTTTAAACACACACAGGTACATAAGTGAAAACCAACCGGGCTACTTCAATTAGTGAGCGTATGGGCCGCAATTAAGCTTCAATGAACATTTTCATGGGGTTTTTTTCCCCTCCCCCCTTCCCTTG
>NW_006300048.1:4140998-4144908 GCF_000327345.1 Myotis davidii | reverse complement strand
ATGAGCTCCACCTCTGTCTGCGAGGCCAGAAGCTTAGGCTCCGGCCCTGGAGCCCACAGCAGACAGATGGAGGAGAACGCAGGGCCCCAGGCGCCATGCTTCGGAGGCAGGAGAGAGCCATTGCCCCTGCCCAGCAGCCCGCAGCCCGAGGGGCTTAAGAGGCACCGCGGGTGACCTCATCATCTAAACCAAACCCAGAACATCGAGCCCCCAAAATGTCTCATCCCACTTCTGGCCGAGAGAAGCTGTTTGGGAAATGCCATGGGGAATATTGGGCTTTCTAGACTATTTTATGATAAAAACTGAGATGGACATTTGTGGAAGGCCTGAGATAGTGCCCATAATGAGAAGGGGGGATGATAGTGACACCCCCCGTATCCGTTTGGCCTCTTGGGCTACAATTTGGGCTTGTCCAAGTCACTGGGCCCCAGGTACTGTGTTTTCACAGAAACACTGTACACACTGAGATCAAGCAAGGCTCCTTGGACCACGGGGGAGGGGGCGGGGCCGTGGGTAGAAGGGCACAGCCTCTGTGGGCAACCCCAAGGTCAGAGAGCCCCCCTCCCTTCGCTGCCATCAGACCCCTGGGGTCTGGGGATTCGTCAATGTGACCACATACATCGGCTGGTGCCCACCCAGGGCGCCCTCTAGGGCCACCCAGAGCTGAGGGTGCCTTTTTTCCGTAAACAGAAGCAGCCCCCACCGCCACACACCTTCCGTGGTCTGTCCCTCCACCTGCCTGGCAGGCCCCTCCAACCCAGTGCCACAGCTCCTGCCGGGCCGCTCTGCCATAGCAGCAGGAGCGCAGCCAGGCCGGCTTAGCGTTGAGACCGGGTGCCCTCACATAGTCTCTCTCCAAAATGCCACCCAGCAAGAGGCGGGAAACCTCTCTTTCGCTGGTGGTCAGTCTAACCCACTCTAGTTGACAGTGTGTAGGCACCACTTCCCCTCCGAAATCAGCCTGGCGTGAAACTCCCCATTTGGCCTTCCTCGGGCGCCACCTGGTGTCCAAGAGGGTCCCTGCGGGTGGGCTCCGGCCTAAGGGCAAGAGCGCAAGTGGTTTTTGCATTTGTCTTTGTTTTTCCTGCTCTTCTTTTAGGCCCAGAAAGGCTCAGTGGTTAACGCCGGGGTCTGTCCGGATTCCAGCAGCTGAGCAGGCACAAACTAGCGAGGGACATTTCCTGCCTTAAAGGACTAGCCATGCTCAGGGCCGGCTTTCACCAGGAGCTCGGAGGCCCTCAGTCAGTGTTCCAGAGGTGTGTTTTGCTTTTACTAGGCACGAGAGAGAAGGGATTCCAGGATAATGGATTGGTTGGGTGCCAGGGAGGGTTTCTGCCTTATCTCAGCCATTTCCAAGCTGTGTGATCTTGGGCAAGTTATTCAAATCTCTCGGAGCCTCCCTCTCTTCATCTGTGAAATTGCAAGGACAATACCCACTTCAGAGGGCTGTGTGAGATTTAAAATGAGAGAAGTCCTCCCAGGTTCTTGACAACTTGTTCTGGCTCAATAAATGCTGCTATCTTCTTTTCTTCGCAGGCATCAGGAGACGTAAATAAAAATATGGGTAATGATAAAAGTTCGCGACGCAGTAACAGTAGTATCTGTTTCATGGGGTGTGCGGGTAACGTGCAGAGCAATTGGGGATGGAGGGAACCTCTTCGTTCTCACTTTCCTCCAACACCCAGAGTCTTTAACTCTTTTTAAAATTAATTTTATTGGGGTGACATTGGTTCATGAAACTATGTAGATTTCAAGTGGGACATAAAACTGAAAGCAACAAATGAACAAACAAGACAAACCAACAAAAGCTCATGGGCACGGAACACCGTAGGTGGTCCCGGGTCTGCAGAGCTGGGAAGGGGCGTCTGAACGGACCGCTACTCTGTGCTCAGCTCCGTCAAAGAAGCGTGTGCTCAAACCTTACACGAGGCTGCTTAATAAGTAACAGGACGAGTCACTGTTGGCTAAGCTTTGTTGGGAAATGTTCTCCAGGGCCCAGTGTGCCCAGTGCAGATCCACTTCATGTCCGTTACCATTTACTGAGCGCCTGCCTGGGGGGCGGGGGGCGGGTGGCGGGGGGGGCGGGGACAGCCAGATAGTCTACACCCCCTGAAGTCGGGATTGCTGTCCTATGACACTGATGGGACTCAGGGCAATCAGGTCACTTGCCTGAGGCCCCACATCTAGGAGCAGTGGGGTCCGCACATCTGCACATCCGCACAGTCCCAGGTCCAGTCTGTCCTCTTCGTGCCTCTCCCCACTGCCCTTCAGAGCCAGCGGCCTCTTCGGGGCCTTCTCCCCGAGCGACAGCCTGTCCCTCCACCAACCACGCTACTCTCTCCACCAGCCTCGGCCCCGGCATAAATCACGGCCTGGTTCCTGCCCACGGGTCATTGGTTGGGCTCCCAGCTGTCTTCTGCGTAGCTCCTGGCGTGTGGCTATATTAAGAATGTGAACCGTAACATTAACACTTAAAAAAGTCCAAAGGAAAAAAAAAGGAAGAGAGAACGAAATACCCCTAAGAGTCTAATGTCAAGTCCAGCCAAGGGTCATAAATCAATGTCGGTAAATTTATAAACAGTTCATAAACGTAAGTGCCTTTTACAGGCCTGTTTGTTATTGTGTCGGGGCTGAGATGGGGGCAGGGAGGAGCACGCCACCCATCTGTCTTCCAGCGGGAGCCGCTCACGTGGCCCCTGCCCCTCCGACAGCAGGAGGAGCCAGGAAAGGCCCAGCCCCAGCCCAATACTGACACCCAGGTGGCCGGGGCCTGACAGAACCCTGTGGAGGGAGAGCGCCGGCCTGGAGGGCAGAGAGCTGAGCCCTGGCCTCGAACTGAGGACTGGAGGGTATTTGCGGCAATGAGAACATCACAACTATGGGTTTTTCTCCAGGTTCTCTCTTTTACTTTTCTAAGGTATTTTGCTCTTAGGAGCTCTGCTGTGTGCTAAGCTAAAAGGAGTGGCCCAAAGGGAATACTGTAAAGCAGAGAGCCACATTCTTCACCCATAGCTCCTCCTGCACACGCTGATGGCACCCCACCCTCTCCTGACCTCTACTTGGCCACTCCCAGAACCAAAACCCAGAGAATGGGTTTACCGAGAGGCTTCGGCATGTCGCAGCCTCTGCCGCCACAGGCCGGTGACTCTGGCTAGAGAGTCTGAGTTTTGGAAATAAAGGCCGAGAATGGCTGAGCCCAGCCCCTGCCATCCGGTCACCCACTGTGGGAGCTCGCGAAGCAGGTCTTCCAAAGAGTTTCTCAGCTTTTCTCCATCTCGCCATCAAGACTAGAAAACACACAGCCTCCCCCTCCCCCATTATCTTTATTTTTCTGCTAACTATCCCTTCACTTGCACACATGCCACTTCCCTATCCGCCCAGACCAAGAGACCCTACACAAGTGAGCTCTTGCCCATGGGTCCTTTGGGTAGAGGGCAAGGTATGGGGGTACCTTCTCTCCAGAAGCTCCAGTTTCTGGACCCTCAGCACTGGCCCAGCCCAGATGCCCTGTGATACAGCCACCTCAACACCTGCGGGCCAGGTAGCTGGTGGGTAAGATAGGGTGTGTGTGGGTGCTGACCTCTTGTCTCAGCCCCTGACTTACGAGCCCCGATCTCTGTGCTATCATTCATCGGCGATCAGCTCAGAACATTCATGAGGAGCCAGAGGGTCCATCGCAGCCGTTACGCTTTCCCAACTCAAGACCCCCGAGGCTCCCTGGATCGCACCTGATGGAGGTAGGTGCACAGATCCGGTGCCTTCTGGAAGCGCCTCCCGCCCCGAGTCTGAGACACATACATTGCTAAGCGTGATCGTAATTCTGACACAAAGCAGCTCTCCTTTTAGGGAGACTTTGTAAAAAAAAAATGCATCAGCCCATTTGTCATAAAAGCTGGTCTATTACTCCATA
>NW_006300048.1:4124742-4140938 GCF_000327345.1 Myotis davidii | reverse complement strand
CAGCTTTCAGGAAACTCAGTCTCTGCTCTCTCTTCCGGAGGCTGCGGGCTGACAGACCTTCCGTGAAAAATCTCAACCAACGGCACCTTTCCCAGCCGGCGCTAAAAGGGGATTTCATTTATTTGAAAAGTAGGTATTAAATATGTCAGATAAAGGAAGTTAAATGTAATGGGGCCCAATTCCACACTCGGTTCCATATGCGTAAATCCCACTGATGGAGAACAGAGTGCGGCTGGAGCAGCACCGCGCGGCCCCTGGTCTGCGGGAGGAAACGGCGCTCTTGATGGATCTTAGCTGACACGCTAATGGTCACCAAATCGCGGCTGCTACAAGGGAAGGGGCCCGGGTTCCTGATTGCTTTGCTTGGGGTTGGTTGTTTTGTTGTTGTTGCTGTTTTTAAGCTTCAGGAGCTGTCACGTTCTCGCTCTATTCCTTGATTCCTGAGCCTCTGAACTGCATGGCAAGCCGTGCTCCTCAGAGTGTGGTCCCGGGGCAGCGGCAGCATCGGCCCCGGGGAGCTCGCTGGAAACGTGGGGTGTCAGGCCCCGCTCCGCCCTCCTGCGTCCAAATCTGCATTTTAACACGATCCTAGGTGATTGATGTGCACACCACCATTTGAGAAGCCCTGGATTAGAGAACAGAAACTGGACGTGACCCCTCCTCTGACACGAATTTATCACCAGGCATTATCTTAAGAACTGCAGGAATTCGGTTCAGATGTTTGTGATCACTCTGCAGGGGTAACTCCCCGGCCCAGTGGACTGCTTTCCTGGCTGCGTTAGAATCACCGAGGGAACTTAAAAAAAAAAAAAAAGTGGATGTGCGGGACCAGCCCGAGACTGTGATTCAACTGGTGTCTGGGGAGGGGCCTGGCCTTGGTATTCTCTTATCCCGGTCATTCTACTGTGCAGCCATGGCTGGGGGCCCCGGAGAAAATATCGCCACCATAAATGGGCCGCTTTAGGAATGGGAGTCCTGTCGCTTTCTGACTCACGCATCGTGTACAGCAAGCAGCATGCCGGGAGTCGCCATGATACAGAAATGGGCACCATGACCTTTTCTGTGTAGCCCTCCCAAGGGGCTCCACAGCGTGGAGTTGAGAAGTGACCGTGTCCTGTGAGGGGAGCTGAGGGGGTGAGTCCCCACCAGGAAGGGATAGGACAGGACTGAGCAGAGAGAGACACAGGAAGGGCTGGATCTGAGAGAGCAGGCCTGAGTGATGTGTTAGAGGTGGAAGGACCTGGGGAACCTTCTGGTTTTTCCACAGAATACTACGCACCAGGATTTGTTTAGCCTCGGCACCAAAATAATAATAATTTGGGGGCTGTCCTATGCATTGTAGGGTGTTTCGCCACATCCTTGGCCTCTGCCTGCCAGTATCACGCACCCCCAACTGGGGCAACCAGAAATGTCTCCAGACTTTGCCCAATGTTCCCTGGAAACAAAAGCACTTCTGGTTGAAAACCACCGGCAGAGAGCAATTACGGTAAAGGGTGGAAAGCCCGGACACGGACATGTGTTGTTTAAGAATGAAAAGTAAGTTGCCAACGGCAGAGATATCAGTCCCAATAAAAAGGCGCGCGCGCGTGCGTGTGTGTGTGTGTGTGTGTGTGTGTGTGTGTGTGTGTGTGTTTTTACGGGGATTGTGTGCTCTTGTAACATAGAACAGCGGAAGTGGTATCCCCTTTCTAAGCAGCTAAAGCTTGGATGCTGGCATTCAATTACCTGGCAAGCCGTGCTCCTCAGAATGTGGTCCCGGGGCAGCGGCAGCATCGGCCCCGGGGAGCTCGCTGGAAACGTGGGGTGTCAGGCCCCGCTCCGACCTCCTGCTCTACCACTTGTGACCTACCCTGGCCAGTGTCCTTAATCTCCATGTGCCTCAGTTTCTCCATCTATAAAGTGGAATTTGCAGTGCCGACCTCAATGGGTTGTTCTGAAGATTAAGTTCAATCACTTAGTAGAGATAAAGCATTTCTGGCCAAGCCTGGCACATGGTAAGCAGTTGCCAGGTTTGGCATTATTAGCTCCGAGGAGGAAGGCAGGGATATAGGGTGGAAGGGAGACTTTCAGGAAGGGGAAACTTTTGTTCTGTAAAATCCTGTTTGCTTAAAGCCTATATAATGAGACACTACTTATATATTAATTGTAGTGTAAAGCACACACACACACACACACACACACACACACAAAAGAAATAAATGTTCTGGTTCAGCCCACCTCATCTTTTTATTTTTTAAAATATATTTTATTGATTTTCTTACAGAGAGTAAGGGAGAGGGATAGAGAGTTAGAAACATCGATGAGAGAAACATCGATCAGCTGCCTCCTGCACGCCCCCTGCTGGGGATGTGCCCACAACCAAGGTACATACCCTTGACCGGAATCGAACCTGGAACCCTTAGGTCTACAGGCCGATGCTCTGTCCACTGAGCCAAACTGGTCAGGGCCCACCTCATCTTTTTAAATAAACTTTTTATTTTGGAATAAATTTAGATTTACCCCCCCAAAAAAGTTGCAAAATAGCACAGTGTGTTCCCTCACACCTCTCACCTAGTTCCAGTTTCCACTAATGTTATCATTTTACAATTCCATCGTGCAGTTGTCAAAACTAAGAAACACTGATGCATGAGGAATCACGAAACTCCAGGCTTCATTGGGATTTTTTTTCCAATATCCTCTTTCTGTTCCAGAACCCCATCCGAGACACCGCAGTGCATTTAGTCATCCTGTCTCCTGGGCCTGCCTGGCTGTAACAGTTCCTCAGTCTGCCTTTGTTTCTCATGCCCTCCTCACTGCTGAAGAGTACCGGCCAGGCATCTCGTAGAAATCCCCTGAATTTGGGCTTGTCTGGTGTTTTCTCATGACTAGACGGGGGCTGTAAGTTTGGGAGAAAACCGCAGGCTGAAGTGCCCTTTTACTGCATCGTACCAGGGGCAATGCTGTCGGAGCGACCTATCACTGGGGACATTGACCTTGACCACCTGGCCAAGGGAGGGTTTGCAGGTTTTTCCATGTAAAGTGAACCCCTTTCCACACTCTATTCTTTGGAAGCGAGTCACTATGTGCAGCTCAGACTCCAAGTGGGGAGAGATGCAGCCCCTTTGAAGGAGGAGGGAGTATGGACACATTATTTGGATTTCTTCTGTGGAAAGATTAGCCTCTCTTCCACCACTTACTTATTCAGTCATCTGCAAGCATGGACTCATGGAAACGTATGTTAGACTTTGGCTTATAATACAACAGTGTATTATGTATGTTGTTGCTCAAATACCCACTTTGCTTTCATCAGTGGAACGGCCCTGGAATGGGAGCTGGGGATTGATTTGTGGATCAGGGGCTCCAACTGGGACATGGGTCGCGAGGTACAGACACAGCGTGGGGTCTTTGGTTTGGGTTGGTCTCTGTGAAGGCCATGGCCAGTGGGAAGCAGAAAGAACAGAGGCTGTGTGATTTGTGGCAAAGCCACTGCCTGTGCAGGGGGAGGAAAGGGGGGCCCCACGGGTGAGGGATGTGGACAAGGTGACCTACATGTGATTTCAAGGCACTCCCCATCTGTAAAATCCTGGGCCACCAAGGCCATCATGTGGCTGGGAAAGTGATGCTGTGGAGGCCCAGGTCTTTCTCAAGCTGTGGGCCCGGCGTTATTTGCAGGGAGGGAACACAGGTAAGCTGAAATCCCATGTGTAAGGTGGAGAACAAAATGTGATGTCAAACTGTGTCATCACAGGCTCTGACGTTAATGGGGGTGAGGTACCATTCAGTGAGGCCTGAACAGGGAGCCCCCCGATGTGCCCAGCAATCCTGACTCCAGGTTGAGGCTCCTCTTCCGTCCTGTAAGGAGTGCAAAGGGCTGTGGGCGGCCCTCTTTTCTCTCTCCTGGCTTCATGGTGCTTTGGGCCCTTTTTTCCTTTCCCCAGATCCTGTCTCTTCCTTCCCTCTTCCCTTGGGCTTCCCATGCGGGGTCTCAAGTTTCTGTTTATCCTGGCCCCACCCACTGATCCGAGGGCAGGGAGGAGGTGAGTGGGCCCTGGATCCTGTGAGCAGACCTGTGACTGCCTGGCTTCTCCCAGCACAGCTGGAGCATAGGGATCTGGGGGGTCCTCTCTGCCTAGAGCAGTGGTTCTCAACCTTCCTAATGCCGCGCCCCTTTAATACAGTTCCTCATGTTGTAGTGACCCCCAATTTCATTCTTACAAATTGAACATATTTAAAGCATAGTGATTAATCACAAAAACAATATGTAATTATATATGTGTTTTTCCGATGGTCTTAGGCGACCCCTGTGAAAGGGTCGTTCGACCCCCAGAGGGGTCACGACCCACAGGTTGAGAACCGCTGGCCTAGAGTCACATCGCCCAGTGCCCCTTTGTCCTGGCCTCCTTATGTGCATTTCTCCAGGAAGACGGGGCACAGGGAGAGGGAGGAGCACCTGTCCTCCCACAAACACTTAGACATCCTGTGGGAAGAACAAAAGACTATTGTTTCCACAAATTAAGAGACAGAAAGGACGGTTATACAAAATCTTCTTGGCTAGTGAGTATATGCCTAGCCAGAATCTATCTACAAGGTCAATATACATAAAATAATTATTTTTACTTGAAGCTGTTCGGCGTATCCTTTGGTAGCAGAAGAAGTTCCACGATTTTAATACTTATCAGAAGGTGAAATGGGTTACAAATGGAATGTGGAAACTCAGCCTAGTCTGACCCACAGATCTGGGCAGCTTGACGGGACGGGCCTGGTTTGGAAGAAGGCTTGGCCAAGGGCACACCCAAGTCCTCTTGACGTGTCCTTCCAGCTAACTGGAAGCCATGGGCTTCTCCAAGACTTCTTCCCATGTGGTCTGGCTGGTCAAGGCAAGAATAACTCACACTGGAAGAAGACGTGAGTCAAAGAGAACGGGCTCCAGGCGGAGAGAGAGCAGACAGCCTGACCACAGGCAGGCCCCTCAGGCCGCTTCCGACTCCCACAGGCCACGGGAGAGCCTTCCTGGAAACTGAATCCTCTGGCCAGGACATTTATTTTTTAATACTAAAATGAACCATATACGGACCTTGGGACTCAGACCATCAGAGAGGAAGAGGAAGATGGATGAGATGCAAATACAGCGTCTGTAGATCAACCGCCTGAAACCTTGCAGTTGGTGACATGTAAATGGAAGAATGCTACTGAGCACTTGTCTCGGCCAGGTGTGGCTCCCCCTCCTGACCAGTGCCCCACAGGATGGAACCCACCTGGCCAACCCAGCCAAAGGGGCCTCCTCTGCCCGGCAGCCTTATCGCGAGATGCCTTGGGTTCTGTGAAGGTGGGAGAGACGGAAGGTTGTCCTCTCTGGCAGGTCGCCATGAGCAGGTGAACAGGAAATGCTCATGGCTGATTCTGTTTCCCACAGGAATTTGTACCAGGGCAGCATAGGACAAGGGAGACACGGCCGCTGCCATCCATGAGTTGACCGTCTTCTTGAAGAGATAAATCTTGCCTGGGAAATAGCACAGCCCGGAGGGTGGGGAGGCATCCAATATGTGGATTGGAGCCTCAGCTGGGCTATTTATGGGGTGTGTGTTAGCATCTGCATAGGTGATGTCATTATTATCTTCCTCATGATACAGTTGAACTGACCAAGGACGTGTCAAGAGGGGTTGGTGGGACATGAGGAATGGAAAGAGGACAAGCTCATGAATGACTTCCTAAATGGGCTGCAGAGGGTCAGCTCGCCGTTGACATCAATCCGGTTGTAATGTGAACAATTCCTTCTGCAAAGCAGGCGGCCGTCACTCCCTGGGGACACAGCCAATAGTCCTTTCAGGCGTAGGGCAGGTGTCCTGGCATTCATGCTTCGCTCTACTTCTCAGGTCCTCATCACCCTAAGGACACCTCCAGCCGGCGTCTGGGCAGGAGACCTGACGGCCCAGGAAGCCTGCTGTCTCAGGGCGGTCATTCCTTGGAAGAGGACCTGACAGCTTCCTGGAGCAGGCCTGGAGCAAGACTGTGCTGTGTCTCCTGTCTTCTCTCATGTCCCAGGGAAGAGAACCAGGCCCTGTCTGTGGCTCCTGCCCAGCTTCTCATACATCCTCCCCTGAGCTCAAGGAGCCTGGCTTGGAAGATCCCAGGGGACTCCAGGACCAGCCACAGCCCCCAGGCTCAGCCCAGAGAAAAAAGGACCTTTGAGATCCCCCAGTGTGTTTGAAACAAGAATGTGCAGGGAGCCCTGGGCCCCAGGAGGAGCCAGAAGCAGCATGTTTGGGCAGAAATGTCCCCACAAATGCTTCTCAGTGGGTTTGATTTGATGTTGCCTCACCCGTCTTGGAAACCACAAGGGCCCTAAAGGGAGATACATAGACAACTTCTAGCTGACAGATCCGAGGTCGCCCATTTCCCAAGCTTCCATCCACGTTTACCTTTCTGTCTTTCATTCTTAATCTTCTGGCTCTCGCCCTGGTAGAAGTTTGGGAAGCTCTCTAGCAATCGTAAGCACTGTGTTAGATGATGACGATGGCTACCACTTATTAAACACCTGTCCACACAAACCAGCTCCTAGGCTAACTGCTTCACAGGCGTTATTTCTATCCTCAAAAGAACCATGCAGAACAGGTGATATTCTCACTTTATAAATGTGGAAATTGAGACCAAAAGAAGCTTAAAAACTTGCTTAAGGTCACACAGTACATCAGTCACTGAGAAAGGGGTATAAAATTAAGTCTACCTGACCCAAAACTCTTTTTTTTTTTTTCACTAAATCATATCGCCAACCAAACCCTATGGTACAGATATTCCGATTCAGGACCACCCATATCATGGCACACAGAGGAAGCGTAACATTTGTATGGCAGGGGCAGCGAACAGATGCTGCTGTTTATGGAGGTGTGACATGCCTGGGGGCTCTGGCAGCCCCACATCTGGCTCAGCAGTGAGGGGCGAATGGACCAAGACTTCCACACTTTGTGACCCAATCCCCAGACCCTATTTTTAGAAATTCTGTCTTAAGTTGTTGATTAAATCGGAACTTTCCAACTTGGGTAGTTATTAGAATCACCTGGGCAGCTTTAAAAGCTACCTATGCTCAAGCCAAACACACTCCCTGGGAGTGGGGCTTGGGTGTGGGTATTTTGGGGAAAGCCTGCTGTTCTTGCTGATGCCTCATCCACACAACATTCCCCTTTCACCCCCCAATCCTGGTCCAGCCTCATGTTCCAACCTTCATCGCGCACACACACACTGCATGCCCTAAAGAGCAAAGACCATGTCTGTCTTATCCACCCCTAGACACCATGACTAGCATAGGGTCTGGCATGTAGTAGATGCACCATGAATTTTTTTGAATGAATAAATGTTGACTATCTTGGAAAGAGTTTAGGCAAGGTTCTTACATTTTCTTAATTGAACGACAACTTTTCACATAGCATGATAGTGTCACATAGGGGACTAATATTTGTTGAGTTAATTTTTTTCTTCACATTTAGAATTTGAAACATCACTTTGTACTTTAACACAGAGGTCTCCACACTGACTACGAATGATAATCATGTGCGTATCTAAATATACTTCCTACCCCAGACCAACTCTTTCCTTCAGTTCAGAAAAGAAGAACTTTTGCTCTCCTCAGGCTCACATGAAAATATTGCATTGAGGCCCAAATAGAGGGAATGACTTTAGCCCAGTGACAGTCATATGTCCACTTACCTGGAGGGGAGCACCCAGGGAGGACTGAAGGAACAGGGAGATGTAAACTATAGCACATGAGACAGAGGGAGGATGAGAGGCTCAGCCTCCTGTGTCAGTTGGTCAGCTCTGGGTCTTGGATAGGACAGAAAGCGAAAAAACCACAGGCTCAGATGGACTCCAGCTGTCTCTGATGCTACATGACCACCTTAGTTAGATCTAGCGCATCGCTGAGGAGTAAGAAGCTCTGTCAGATGAAACGGTTGTAGAATGCTTCTTAGAAAAGACACTCACTGAGATTCCTGCTACTAGCAATGTGGTAGACCAGGTGTCCAGAATAGCCCCCTGCTTGAAACAACTAAAAAGGCAGGGGAAATACGTTTATGATCTTCAAATGCCCCATGAATTAGCAAGAAAGAACTGAATACTCTGGACAAGGAAATAAATGAAGGTAGAACTCAAAAGGCAAGAAGAGCATTGAAAAGCACTTGAAGGAATTTTCTGGATCTAGTGAACTTGAGAATTGATATTGTTGGAACCTTTTGAGGTTTTGTGGACAGGAAACCAAAGCCAGGTCTGTCTAATAAAAGATGTCTCGTAAAATTAGATTCTCCAAGGGCTATCCCCTCCCCTCATGTAAGAAAGGACCAGAAATAAACCCAACCTCTGTTTTAGATTTGGTGAGCAGGTAGCACCTGCAAGGCAAATTTCTTATCTGGATTCTTGGCACTGGAGGGGAGGCAGAAATATCTTTCTTGAGAACTACAAGCCAGACTTCTTATAAAATTGTAGCTGGAATTCACACTACATGGGTCATCTGAAAAAAAAAAAAAAAAGCAGGCAGAAAATTTAGATTAAATGATATCAGATTAGACCAGTGGTTCTCAACCTTCTGGCCCTTTAAATACAGTTCCTCATGTTGTGACCCAACCATAAAATTATTTTCGTTGCTACTTCATAACTGTAATGTTGCTACTGTTAGGAATCATCATGTAAATATCTGATATGCAGGATGGTCTTAGGCGACCCCTGTGAAAGGGCTGTTCGACCGCCAAAGGGGTCGCAACCCACAGGTTGAGAACCCTTGGATTAGACTATTAACAGGCACCTGAAGAGGCTCTGAGGAGGATGGGAAGCACAGAGAGGTGCCATTCCCCCTGGTGGAGGTCCCGGGGAAAACACCGCCTGCTCTGGGGTGAAGTGGCAGGAGCAGCAGGGTGGTTCTGTTTTATCATTCGGGCGCAATATCCTTCTGAGAAAGGGAGAGAAGAGAGAGTGTTTGTCCGTTGTTTGGATTGGGGAATTGAAGCAGGAAGAACAGAGCTGTAAAGGGCATTTAGGTGGCACCCCGGGACCTGGCCTTTCTGCTGTTCTCCAGGGCAGGCGCCGCTAGGTGATTCACACAGATGCTCTGCTTCCCCGTGTTTGGCACATGAGCCTCCGTGACGGCTGGAGCCTCGATGGGACTCTCAAAAGTAAAACTAAACCACAAAAGGACGTTGTGGAGCAATAGTCTCTCCTGGGCCCAGGTCTGGATGCCTTCCCTCACGAGCAAAGCCCCAATTACCCACGACCGTCTACACCTGATGACGGAGGCCCGGCCCATGCAGCGTGGTGACGTCTATGTGAGTGACGAGTGAAGCTGGGCCCACAGCAGCTGTCACTGGGAACTGAAAGTGGGTCTGACGCATATCGCTCTGGTGCAGTGAGGGGAAAGAAACTCAGCGGTGCTGGACTGTGTGGGTGCGTCGGTTCCCACCCCACCTCCACCTCTACCTTCTCCTGGGTCACCCAAGATGATTTTGTTTAAAGAGCCGGAGACACTGTTGGCCCTGGTTGTGCTCTCCAGCTCATCTCAAGCCCAACCCCAGGCTTATCATTGTCACAGTTACTTAGCATCTCCAAGCCTCAGTTTCTTTACCCACACAATGGGCTCTGGACTAACTGTCGGCATTAAATGAGGCTGCACATGTCTTTATACATTTACCAATAAATGATAAACATTATTATCAGGCTTATTTCTGGAATTCCCACATTGTGATTGAAATACACAGCCAGGAGTTTCTATTTGCCTATCATTAGACAAATGGTTGCTTTGGGCTTGAGGTTTTGAAGGAGGACTTAGAAAATTGTCATAGAATATCAAAATGAAGTGGCAAGAATGCTAAAAGGAAGAGTAAAGGTGCCTGTGGGGAAAAGTGAGTGAAGAGTTCTACTTTCTCTAGCTTCGTATTCAGTAGTGATTCTCAGCTGGGCAGCCTAACCTTTTTCTGGGTCTCAAACCCATCCTTCCTGTTTTGCCACTTCCTTACCCCACTGTGCGAAATGTGGCCCAAGGGGTTGAGAGTGAGGTGATGGGACCCTGGCACATAGAGACAATGTTTTCACGTGTGCATATGAGAGAATCGGCAGTGTGGTTAGATGGCAGGACCTCGGTGTATCTGAATCTAAGGAATGGGACCCCAGTGCCACAGCCAAGACTGCCAACAATTCAAAAGTGTGTCATAGACCAAATCATGTTGGGAAATTCCATTGTACACGTTTGAAGAGTAGGCACCGTGGGTGGTCCAAAGGGATCCAGCAAGAACATGACAGTGGGAAAAGAAGGAAAGGAAAAATTAGGTTCAATAAAAGGGGGGGAAATTTCCAAATGGTGAGTTCGTTCTGTTTGGCTGCAGTATCAGCCCTCCAGGGAACATGGTGGGACTTGAGTCATTTAAACCTTGGCCGGGAAAAGTCGTGGAGGATGTACAATAGACGAAGCTGGAGTTTGGATTAGTCTGGTGGTGGGAGCAGGAGACCCACTAGGTGATTTTAATCTGCAGGGCTCTGATTCACCAGACGTGCCCCCTGCTGTCAGAGCCCAGCTGCTGGGGGCCGACTGGGGCCGAGTGACGGGCGGTGCCTGGACATGTGTGAAGGGCTGTGTGCGGAGAGGGGGCGTTTTCCAAGCCATCATTGTCTTGTTTCTTCAGACCGACTGGCTGTTTGGAAAGTTAGCATGTTCCCCCTCTTAATAAATTTCACATTTCTTGCAAAGAGTTTGTTTTATGGAAAAAAGAACAGAGGCAGGGGGCGGATATTCCATCTGAGTTTGCAGGAAATAATCTTTTTAATTAGGAGGCTGCCACACATTTCGGATTTTCCAATAGTGCTTCAGTTCACTGCTGTCATATATTTGCGTGTTTTTTTAAATAAAATACACGGCTATTAATTATTTGTTTTTCCTAGAAAGTACTGGTTAAGGTTATTTCTGTGAAATTTGGCCATTTTGGGTTACTCGTGTGATCAATATTTGGTTCAATAGCCATGTTCTATGGGGTTTGGTTCATAAAGTTATTTGACATCTGGAACCATCACCATGCACTTAGTATACACCAGGACTTCACATTCAGCAGCAGCCATAGCAAGTCCAATGCTAGGTAAACAGAGAGTGCTCAGTAACTGCACATGGACCGATTTATTTTGTAAGTTGCCCGAAGTATAGCAAGAGCTCTTCCAGGGCCCCTGCAGGGAGCAAACCTCTGGGTGATGAAATCCAAGCCACTTTGTAGAACCAGGTTGCTTTCCATTTCAGAAACACAAGAATCAAGGTGGCAGAGATGTGGGTGGTGGGGAGAAAGGCAAACTAGATTTTACAGTCAAGAGGCCTGGGTTTGAATGCCACCCGTCTCATGTGTGACTCATCAAAGGACGTAAACAATATCCCAGCAGCCCACCCCACCCTGGCTTCTGAAGCTGTGTGACCGGGGAGCTATCTCCAGTGCCTCCTGCGGGCCCCCTAACTGGGCAACACCTTGCCTAGCACCAGCCAGAGCCACGCTGCCCCGAGTCAGTGATGGTCTCCTGGCTGCTATTTCTAGGAAAGATGAAATGAGAATATTCTCATTAAGTAGTAGCTTGTCCAGGGAGTTTTGTCCACGTGGCAGAGCCAAGAGAAATCAACTCCCAACTGAAATCAAGACGGAGGTTTGGTTCGCATTTCTGTTTTGGACCTGACGTGCCATGTGATCTTTGACAAGTCCTTCACCGTGTGTCTGGCCCAAGCGTTCGGTAAATATAAAGGGGCAGTGTTACAGCTGTTACCAGCAGTCATTCCTGCGGGGTGATTTTGTCTGTAGGCTTATTTGTTTGCACGTTAGCTACCCTCAGGTATCTTGTTCCTCAAAGGGTTTGCAACAGCTTAAAAATGAGGTAGCACCCTGAAGAAAGCTGCCCAAACCAGACCCCTTTCTCTGGCTCCCTCAATATTTAAATGCTGGTCATTAAAAGACCAGGAGCTGCTGGGTCTGCCGCTCGAATCTTGGTCCTGCTCACCCTTCACCATGTAACTAGGGAAGATCTCTTCACTCTCTGAAACTTGGGGTCCGCAGCGGTTTTAAGACAGGTCCACAAATGCTTCCCAAGAAGAGATGATGCCTGCTTGGCTGGTGTGGCTCAGTGGATTGAGCATCGTCCCATGCGCCAAGAAGTCACTGGTTCGATTCCCCATCAGGGCACATTCCCGGGTGACCAGCTCGATCCCCAGTAGGGGGGCATGCAGGAGGCAGACGATGGATGTTTCTCTCTCATAGATGTCTCTCTCTCTCTCTCTCTCTCTCTCTCTCTTCCTCTTCCTTCTTTTCTCTCTAAAAAATCAATAAAAGTGTATTTAAAAAAAGATGTTGCCTAATTCCCCTCCCTCTGAATGCAATAATTCAACGAATTCACTTCTAACTCATTGACGTACAGGGGCAGTGGAGGTGACGATGCATGACTTCCAAGGTAGGCCTGGTGCTCTCTCTCAAGACACACACTTCTGGAGCTCAGCCACCTGGAGCCACCCTGCTGGAGGGGCCACATGGAGACAGAGATAGTGAGAGAAGTCTGGGGCCCCAGCCATTCCAGTTTCCCAGGCTCATTAGTGAGGCCCCTTCAAGATGATCCCGGCCACATGCGTCCAGTGACTGCAACCTCACGAGAGGCACTGACTCTCCCACAGCCCTGACACACACACACTGAGAGATCAGAAATGGCCAGGGTCATTCTAAGCCACTAAAGCTTTGGGGCAGTATGTTAAGCAGCAAAGATACCTCATGCAGGGGCTTTCTATCCTCTCCTCTCCAGGGAACCCCTAAAGACTGAACATTATTCAGGGAAGTCCCAGATGGCGAGCCCAAATGCATCTTGGGAAGTGTTTCCATTACTGGCACCCACATCCTATGGTTTTCCTGAAACAGATATGGGAATCTAAAAGCTGGAGACTCCTAACTTTAATACTGATCTTGGGCAAATCACTTCAGTTCTCTGGGACCTCAGGCTTACCTACTATACATAGAAGAGCCTTTCTCTGCTCTTCGTACTTCTCAGGAGTCTACAACCTGGAACTTGCAGGTTGATAAAGCACCTTGAATCCCAAAGAAGACCCTGTTTAAACGCAAGTACTGTCCCAACACATCTTCCTCATAAACACCCTGTGTGGGCTCAGCGCGCTCCCCGAAGGCAACGGGAAGGAAAGGCCCAGCTGTGGTTCTCCGGCCCCTCCAGCCCCTGGGCAGTCACCTCGCCCTGCTCGTACAATGAGCAGATTGGCCCACATGCTCTCCATCTCTTCCCAGCTGTGGGATGCTGCTAACAAGACAAGAAGAGATAGACTCACTGTCATCAGAAGTTACCAAACCAATGAGGAGGCTGACCCAACCCTGCAAACACTGGAGTACAACAGGCAATAGTGTTAATTGGGGCGGCGCATTTGAAGACAACCACATCTACAGAATCTAAGGCCCAGACAGGGAATAATCATCTTCAGCTGCTCCTAAAGGATGGTGCTATAGCCTGAATGTCTGTGTCCACCAAGTTTCATATGTTAAAGCCCAACCCCCAGTGTGATGGTGTTAGGAGGCAAGGCCTTTGGCAGGTGATTAGGTCATAGGGTGGGGCCCTGTGAATGGGATTAGTGCACTTAGAAGCGGAGAGATGACCTCTCACCCCCAAGTGAGGATAGAAGGAGAAGATGGCCATTTGCAAACCAGGAAGAAGGCCCTCCCCAACATGGACCTGCCGGCACCCGAGTCTGAGACATCCCAGAACTTCAAGAAATAAATGTCTGTTGTTTAAGCCTCCAGTCTATGGTGTCTTGTTATAGCAGCCCAAAATGACTAAGATGGTGTCATAGTCACAATTCTTACTGCCAACAAAAGAAGCCATTCTTGTTCATTTAAGAAAAAAAAAAAAGAGGATTTAATCAGGACTCTAAGGAAGGCCACAAAATGTCCAGGTGAGCCAATCTCTGAAGCCATTAGCCATAACGTGCCCAACTGCACGAGGGGGTTTTTGGGAAGACCTCACAGCCCCTTGGCACCTGGGACCTTTTGCACTGGAATCAGGAGGCTCAATCCTTCCACATCCTCAGGAACCAAGTGTCTCTCTACCTCCCTGACGGGGACACCGCCTCCAATCCAGCTCTCATGTGGACACAATGCAGGACACAGGGGTCTAGAGATGCAAGTTTTCTCCCTTCTCCCTTCATAATGTGGTGTTTAGAATGCAGGCGCTACCCAAACTGTGGGGACAGTATGCAGAGAGGTGACAAACGCCGGCCACAGAGAGGGCCCGTGTGAATAAGCTGAGGATGAAGGAGAAGGAGCCAGGAGAGCGAGCAGCATGCAGGAGGGGCCAGGCCAGAAAGAATGTGGACACTGGACGCCTCTCCTAACTGGTGCAGAAAGGCGGGGGAGTGGCTGAGACACAGGGGAGGGGGTGAGGCTGACGAGCCACGAGCCCCGCAGAGCCCCCCATCTCGAGGTGCCTGTCGCCTGGCTGTCTGAGCCCCTTCCTCTGGCTCCCGCCAGTCCTGCTCCGTCATTTGGAAGGAGCACCCTGCTTTCTCCCCACAGCCGTCCGTCGTCTTGTCTTCCCCTTCCCAGCGGGGAGGATGCGTTTCTCTTCTGCTGCACGTGCCAACACACGTGGAATGTGCCGGCAGCAGGCACTGCTCTGGTGTTGGTTTTGGAACCCATGAGCAGGTTGCCCTTTCCTCTCCCATCTGGGCATCTGGGCATGCCATCCAGGGTTTCTCTGAATCTTCTGAACTCTGGGCTGCAACTCAAGCACCCCCATCACCACCTCACGCCTGCCTCCCTCCACACCTCTCGCTGGGCAGCATGGCAGGCGGGCCCTGGGTGTAGTCCCAGCTTGTGGTGACCCCTCCGCCCAGTGCTCAGAGGCCAGGTTGGTACAGAGGGACAGCTGAGCCCCCACTGGAAATTGGGAATGTATATTCTGGCAGCAGTAAGGACAGGCTGCAAAATTCTTTTAAGGTTGAACTTCTTTTAAGGAGCTGGGTTTGGCGTTAGCATATTAACAGGCAGCAGAAGTTAGTGGGGCTGTGAAAAGGGAAAAAAGCAGGGGAGAGCTGGAGAGGTGGGAGGGTGGCAGGTGGAACCATAGCCATGTGTCCAGAGAACATCAGTGCCTGCCACCTGGTAGGTGCTGCACAGACTGCTGGGTAAAATGCAGGAGCAAGCGACACATGGAGCATTTCAAGTGCGCTCTATTAGACCAATTTATCAGCCAATGTCAATCTAGGAGCCCCATTGAGTCTACATCCATAACCTTCCTGCACCAGTTCAGGGAGGTCCCCACCCTCTTTCTTGCCCCAGCATCTCCTCCATGCTGCTCCCTCTCCTGCTTAAACCTAGGGTGACCAACCAACTCGGTCTGCCCAGGATGGAGAGGTTTCCTGGGATGCAAGAGTTTTACTGTTAAAACTGGATGGTGGATCACCTTAAACCCTAAAAGGGCTCCTCATCAGGTAAAGATAAAGCCCATATTCCTTAACAAGACCTTCCACTGGACCCTGCTGGGTGGGCTCCAGCAGGCCCCCAGCTGCCCCTCCCCCTGCGCCTTCGCTCATGCTGTTTCCTGAGCCTGGAAGGCCCTCTCGTCCCTCGCCTCTCCCTGCCAACACTCAGCGCTCCTGCTTCAGGTGCAGCTCCTGAACAAATTTCTCTACCCAAAGGAGTTGAAAACTTATGTCCACACCAAAACCTGCACACAGGCAGCTTTCTTCATAGTTGCCAAGACTTGGGAGCAACCAAGATGCCCTTCAGTAGGTGACTGAATCAATAAATTGGCACATCTGGGCAATGGAATTTTATTGATGCTGAAAAGAAATGAACTCTCAAGCCAAGAAAAGACATGGGGAACCTTACATGCATAGTACTAAGTGCAAGAGGCCAATCTGAAAAAGGCTACATACAGTATGATTCCTACTACATGACATTCTGGAAAAGACAAAACTAAAGGATCCATCACTGTGATTTCTTTTTTTTTTAATCTTCACCCAAGGAGATGTACTTTTTTTATTGATTTTACAGAGAGAGAGAAACATTGCTGTCTGAGAGAAGCTATCAATCGGTTGCTCCCATATGCACCCTGATTAGTGATTATACCCACAACCTAGATACGTGCCCTGACCAGGAATTGAACCCACAACCTTTTGGTATATGGGACAATGCTCCAACTTAGTGACCCTCCCGGCCAGGGCCACTTGGGTA
>NW_006300048.1:4092983-4124552 GCF_000327345.1 Myotis davidii | reverse complement strand
GTAGGGCAGAGACAGCAGAAAGCAGAGAACGTGTCAACCCTTTCTTATTGTTAAAGGGTTGACTTCTTGGGTGTCTGTAAACAGCTGCTTCTTGGGGGCTGGCAAAGACACATGCCCCCTCCAGGGCACGAGAACACAGGTAGCACACACCATCTGGCCAGCCAGGCCTGTGGTGAAGTTCATCTCTCCTCACCAGGACTTCCATGTCTTCATTCACTCATTTATTCACACCATCCGTTTATTCACCATTCATTCATTCGCACCATGCCTTCATTCGCACCATGCATTTATTCACACCATGCATGTATTCATACCATGCATTTGCATCCACTTCATAAACCTTTATCTGGGGCAGAGTGTCTTGTTCTGTTTTGTACACCCCCCCCGAACCCCATCCCCTGGACACCCAGCCTTCCAAGGCCAAGTTGGAGTGATAAGCACTATCTGATCAGCATGAAGGGAATGGATTCCTCAATGGACTCCTGGTTGGCCAGCTCACAAGAGTCCCCTGGCAGTGAAGGGACCAATGGAGCGGGATCCTGGGTGGGATGTTGTGGCTCATCCACTCTCCCACTCCAGCTTCCCAACCTCCTCCCAGAGCTGCCAGCCAGTGTGCCTGCCGCCGCCAGATGTGGCCCAATGGGAAGGAGCGCTAGAGCAGAGGCGAATGGGAGCCTGGGGGGCTGCTGGAAAGAGGTGCACAAGTTGAACAATATTGCTTCCAGCTGGAAAAGCCACTTTAAATCTCTTCTCCAAAGTGGAAAATGCAAATTCACACTGCATAAGGTACTAAATTATATCTAGTTGTCGATGGTCTAACGGGTTTTCAACCTTTGGCTTGTCTTCCCAAGGGCCTTTTAAAGTCCTGTGAGTAAAACTGTGTCCTCCTGCCATCCACGCTGCCATCCGGCCACCCACACAGCCACAGAGCTATAGAGGCGCTAAGGGACAGCGATCAGAACCCGTCAGTGGGTGCGCGTCAGAAAAGCGATCTAGGGCACAGCGCAGCATGCAGAGCCATACCCAGGCCCATGGCAGATGGGCTCTCAGCCTGAGGTGAACACATGGAAGGAATACTCTGCCATCAGGGTTGGGGATGTGTGAGTCCCCAGAGAATACTGCCCCCCGCCCCCCCACTCCCCGAACCTCCTTCCCCCACCAGGGATTATACAAAGCGCTATTGCCATCTTGTGGTGAGCAGAGGTGGGTCTTGGAGTCCTCCCTGACTTCTCCTGGCTCTTAAGTAACAAGCTCCCCAGGGGCTTACCCATGTTCCTGGAAATGCAGTCCTTCCCTCGTGTTTGGCTGCCCAACACCTCCTCTGACCCCAGGGCCTGTACCAGGAGCCAGGAGATCAGCCGTGTGCTGGAGGAGACTCCTATCTGGGCCCATCCCTCCTCTGTAAAGCTGTCCTGGCATCGCAAGCCCCTAAGATCCCTTCCAGCTCTTACATGCGGTTTATACTGCATCACTGTTTTGTACAAGGCACCGTGGGGGACCCAGAAAGAGATGGCAGCCACTGCTCCCCTCATAGCTCTGAGCATCGTGTTGGGGCTGCTGAGAGACTGTGCCCCGAACGGGCCTGAGGTAGTAAGGACCTCTCCTGCTCTCCCTTTAAGAATTCCCCAGTCAGTCCCCCTTAGTAAGGAAAAAGCACTTAGTAAGCGCTTTCTCTCCCTGCACTTAGAGATGGAATGCAACCTTTCTATGTCTGGTGGCCAGAGGGACTTGTTCTGTTTTGTACAAGGCATAGAGAAAGTGTGTGTGTGCCCATGTGTGCATATGTGTGCATGTGTGTGCCTGTGTGTGCACGTGTGTGCCTGTGTGTCCGTGCGCCTATGACATGTGCATGTTCCTGCAGGTGCATATTTCAGAGTCTGTTCCCATAGGAGTAGAGACAGGGCCTGAGGGAAGGCAGAGGGTGCAGAGCAGCTCCTGGCCTTGGGGAAACAAATCCTGGCTTTTCTTCCTGAAAATCCAGGCTGGGCCCAGGGAAGCAATCAAGTTCACTTCTCAGGGGCTGTCCTCAGGGCTGGACGCTGCAGCCTTCATGGCCACTGTTTCAGCTCTGGGGATTGTATTGTCTGTGACAAAAGGAGCAGATGTCACCCTGTGTCTTCCTGTGCTCCTCTCGTTCCCTCCGTCACCCTCTAGAATACACCCCCACTCACTCTGTCACCCTCTAGAACTCTCCCCATTCACTCTGTCACACTCTAGAATACCCCCCTCACTCCCTGTGTCATTGTTCTAGAATATGCTCCTACTCCATCTATCACCATTCTAAAATACGCTCCTACTCCCTCTGTCACCACTCTAGAATACCCCCTACTCCCTCTCTCACCACTCTAGAATACCCCCACTTCCTCTCTCACCACTCTAGAATCCCCCCACTTCCTCTCTCACCACTCTAGAATACCCCCTACTTCCTCTCTCACCACTCTAGAATTCCCCTCTCACTCCCTCTCTCACCACTCTAGAATACTCCCCTTACTCCCTGTGTCATTGCTCTAGAATACTCTCCTTACCCGCTCTTCACCACTCCCGAATACCTTCCTACTCCCTCTATAACCCTCTAAAATACCCCCCACTCACTCTGTCACCCTCTAGATTACCCCCATTCACTCTGTCACCACTCTAGAATACCCGCCTCACTCCCTGTGTCATTGCTCTAGAATACTCTCCTTACCCCCTCCTCACCACCCTAGAATACCCTCCTAACTCCCTCTGTCACCAGCGCTGCTTTGTCCTGGGAACCAGCCAGCAGGCTCCATCCCCATCCCTGTCCATCCCATCTCATGCTCACAGCCAGGCTTTCTCTCTGTGACTGTCCCCGATCAGCCACCCGGGGACTCATGGGAAGAGGCAGGTTCCTCCTTGGGAGTCCTCTGACAAGGTGTTTTAGATCCAGGAGGCCCAGCCGCGCCATGTTGAGCAGGGCAGTGACTGACAACTGTGGGAAGTTCGTTTTTCATACTTTGCAGAGAGAATGTTGCCGAAACCTCATAGGTTCAGGTGAATGGGAGGCAGGGAGACGGTATCAGAAGACTGGAGTTGTCACCATTCCTCCGTGGAGGAGGGCAACCCAATCTGGGGGCCGAGCAGGTCTCTAAGAGCACTGGAGTCAATGCATGAAGCTCCCATACCCTCTGCCAAGGATGGTAAGTCAGAATTACTGCGTCCGTTTTATGGGAGGGAAAACGGAGGTTCGTCTGTGAAGTTCACGGCTTCAGTATTAATAGTATTCATGCACATATACTTTACATTACATACAATGCTGTTTACATCTATTTCCCATATTTTTCTTTTCCTTCACCTTTCTTGATCCCCAGCAGCTCTAGGAGGTCAAAAGGCCAGGCTGACCGCCTCTCAGCCCACGGCATAGCTCTGCTAGCACACGCTTTCTCTGTTTCCGGCCGGGAACCCTGTTGGTTGCTTGACTGTTTTCATTTCCAACTCACTCCCTTATTGCTCTCCTTACAACGTCCAAGTAAAACCTGCCCCCCACACCCACGTAATGCCGTGTCTCCGGGGAATCCCATCCTAGCAGTTAGAGTGACTCAAATCTCCTTGCTGTGTTGGGCCCCTAACCCTGAGTTAGCCAACAAGCCCAGGATGTCAGCCTAGTGGTGGTGGCTCAAACTGACCAGTTTAGACTGAAGGGAAAAGGGGGTCCCCTCTTCCTGCCTGGACAGGCCCTCAGAAGCAAGTGTCAGAGCTGGTGCAGGCAGCCACTTTGCAGCCCTGAGGGAAGTCAGCCTAAGGAACAGAATTAGAAGGCAGCCCTAGCCAGCTTGGCTCAGTGAATAGAGCGTCAGCCTGCGGACTGAAGGGTCCCAGGTTCGATTCCAGCCAAGGGCACATGCCTGGGTTGCGGGCTCAATCCCCAGTAGGGGGTGTGCAGGAGGCAGCTGATCAATGATTCTCTCTCATCATTGATGTTTCTATCTCTCTCTCCTTCTTCCTTCCTCTCTGAAATCAATAAAGAAATATATTTTAAAGAAAAAAAGAAGGCAGCGCAGGAAGAATGACAGGAAAACAAAGTTAGCTCCCTGATCGTACCCTACCTGGAAGCCTGGCTCTGGGCTACTTGTTAGATCGTACAGTAGACTCCTTACTGTTTAAGTTGCTTACATTGACTTTTCCCTTTATCCAAAGCATCCTAATGGGCACATCTGGACGGACACACTTTCCCCCACTTCCACTGTTCGACGTCTCCTTTCCTTCCCCTGGCCCCTGTCAGAGCCAAGTCAGCACACACTGAAGGGGCCAGGGCATACTCACCGCGCCTTCTGGACACCACACATGTCTTTGCGGTATCCGAAGGCTTTAAAAGCTGTGCAGAGATCTGCGGCCGAGCTCCGTCCTGCTTCCCATTAGGATAAACACATCCCTCAGTGAGGCGAGCCATGCTCAGCTCCAGAAATAGCCAGCCCAGCGGAGGAAAGGCACTGGATTTGACAGGCTCCCACCGCCATGTCATTATCATATAATCTCTTTTATCCGCCCCCTTCCCCTGCCTGGAACTCAAATTGCATCTTTAAAATGTCTAAATAGCAGTTTGGTGATCTCCAGTGATGCTACCCTTGATCCGGAGCTGGGAAAATCCATGTCAAAAGCCCAACTTTGGAGACTTCCGGGTGGGGGGGTAGGGGGGATGTTTTCCATCCATTTATTTTCCTGTGAAAAAAAGATAGGTTGAACATACTTGACAATCGATTACATTTCAATGTCCAAAGGTCCAGCTTTCAACTCCTGAATCAGTGCCGTCAACCCCACAGATCTCGCCTGAGCACCGACCAGTGTGACTCTCTGCCCTCGGAACCAGCTAAGGACTCTTCCCGCTGGCTTCCTGCTCCCAGGGCTAGCACAGCCAGGCATGGTGCAGATGCCCAGGGCTCCAGGAGAAATCAGGCGCGGTGCAGAGGCAGTCCCCAGCACAAATAATGATGGCATCCTGAAATGCCAACTGGTAAGGGACCGCGTCAGAACTACTCCTGTGGCGCTGCTCAGGGCGGTAAAACGGTATCAGAGGAAAACAAAGGAAGCTCTCCAGAGAAGAGAGGGAGTCTGCACACGGGCTTGTTGGGGGCCAAAGGCATCTGAACTGGCTGTTTTGAAAATGGGTGAACTCCACGTATCCAGGGCTGGCTCTGGGCAAAACTGGGCAGCCGTGGGAGTTTGTCCCCTGAGCCTGGCCCACCCCTCCTGCCTCAGTGCTCACCTTCCACTCCTCCTCCTCCCCTTACTGAAACCTACTCCAGCTCCAAGTGCTGAGGAGACGCCCAGGGAGGCAGCCAGGGTGTAGGAAGATGGGGTGGGGCTTTCTAAAAGGGAATAAGCCTCCTTCGGCCAAGTCCATTTCCAACAGCAGACTGGAGGACTTGGTGGGAGCGGAGAACAGGGCCTCTATCCCTTGAGCACTCACCCCGCACCAGCCACGATGCCTACACTATAGCCTCACAGCCTCACAAGCTTCGCATATTATGGTGATCACTGGCCCCAATTTACAGATGAGAGAGCTGAGGCTGAGAGAGTCAGGGCAGCAGGATTCAGCTCTAGGTCTTTCTTCCACTCAAGGCCTGGCTTGTTCCACTACCTACCCTGCCTGCCTTAGAGGTCAGGTGGGCTCTGACCTCCCCTAAACTGACCTTGGGAAGCAAAATACAACTCCCCTGGTGGACCCAGAATATGCAGATTGGGCAGGAGCTGGGCGTTGCAGACCTAACGTCAATCTTTTCTCTTCCTGCAAGTGGCTCCCAATCAATACTGAGCAGCATGGGCCACCCCAGAAGAAAAGACAATATGGAACTTTCTGGAAGTCCACTAAGTCCTCAAGTTTACAGGGACTTGTTGGAGTACCCCAGATTTCCACACTTTATCTCCTGTCATTGTTTCTCTTCTAGAGTAGCAACTACTTCTTCCTTATGCCTCCCGTCAGACCCACCATGTTCTCATCTCTGCAGAATCTTCTTCGACCTTTTCTTCTCGGGCTCCCACCCTCCTGACACACACACACATACACATACACACACACACATACACACACACACACATATACACACACACACACACACACCAGTTCCTCTTGAGACCAAAATTGTTCCTTCACTTTTGATTGAGGAACATTTCCATCATCAAAATGAAGTAACAGAACAGCAGAGAGGATCTGTTTCGAATGAAGAAGGTTTGGGGACAGGGGCTTTTCTGAGGGCACGTGTGTGTCCGGGCGGGTTGCCGTGTGTGCTGTGAGTGGGTGTTGACCTTGCCTGTGTGCCTGAGTGTGTGCTGAGAGACCTCGGGGCACCAGAGTCCCTGTGCAGTCAGAATCTG
This sequence comes from Myotis davidii, assembly GCF_000327345.1. Taxonomy (NCBI): domain Eukaryota; kingdom Metazoa; phylum Chordata; class Mammalia; order Chiroptera; family Vespertilionidae; genus Myotis; species Myotis davidii. Next base: position 4,118,222 of record NW_006300048.1, on the reverse strand, counting down.
GCAGCAGAAAATCTGCATTTCATTGCAAATGTTGTAAAAATAATCACACAGAAGACTCCCTAGCATTGAAACTATGTGCCCTTGACTTAGTGCCCAAGTGCGGGACATCTCTCTGCTGAGATGCTTATAGAGCTGTAAACTGTAAGTCAAAATTTCTTCAAGAACACGTCTTCTCTCATTAGGGTGATTTTACTTCTGAGGGCGTTCCCAGCCTTTTCTGGGAAAGGAGAAGGGGGTGGGCAGGACGTGGGGGCTTGCAGGGTGAAGGAGGGCACAGGGAGGCTGCCTTAGATCCATCTTAAAGATGTCTTTGTTTTTTAATTATCCATATCTTGGGCCACAGCGAAATCAGCCTCTCTCTGGAGTTAAACTCAGATAAAATGCTCTGCGTGGCAGCCTTCTCTCTACCTCCCAGAAGGCAGCCTTCCCCCATTGTTTTAACTTTAGTTCTTTAATTTTGTTTTTATTGAATGTATTGGAGTGACATTGGTTAATAAAATGTATAGGTTTCAGGTGTACAATTCTATAACACAGCATCTGTATGTTGTCTTCGGTGTTCACCACCCCCAGTCAAGTCTCCTATCATCATTTATCCTCACTTTACCCTCTTCTCCCTGCCCCGCCCTCCTTTCCTTCTGGTAATCAGCCTACTGGCATCTGTGTCTATGAGACTTTTCTTTGCTTAATCCTATCACCTTTTTCACCCATCGCCCCGACGTCCCTCCCCTCAGACAGCTGTCAGCCTGTAGCTATGTGTCTGCTCTATTGTGTTTGTTAGTTTGTTTTGTTCATTAAATTCCACATGTAAGTGAAATCATATGGTACTTCTCTTTCTTTGGCTGGCTTATTTCACTTATCATAATACTCTCCAGATCCACCCATGCAGTCAAAAAGGGTAAGATTTCCTTCTTTTTTACAGCTGAGTAGTATTCCATTGTGTAAATAACACTTTTTTTTTAACCTATTCATTGCTGATGGACACTTGGACTGCTTCTAAATCTTGGCTATTGTAAATAATGCTGCAATGAACATAGGGGTGCACATATTCTCATATATTCTTTAGAATTAGTGTTTCAGGTTTCTACGAACATATTTCTCAGGAGTGGAATCACTTCTCTCAGCAAAGTGGGAACAGAGGTAACATACCTCAACATAATAAAAGCCATATATATGACAAACCCACAGCCAACATCATATGGGCAAAAACTAAAAGTGTTTCCCTTAAGATTGGGAGCAAGACAGGGATGTCCACTTTTATCACTCTTATTCATCATAGTACTGGAAGTCCTAGCCACAGCAATCAGACAAGAAAAAGAAACAAAAGGCATCCAAATTGGAAAGGAAGTAAAGCTGTCATCATTTGCAGATAACATACTGTTTATAGAGAACCCTAAAGATTCCACCAAAATACTACTAGAACTGATAAGTGAATTCAGTAAAGTAGCAGGACACAAAATAAATATCCAGAAATCAGTTGCATTTTTATACACCAATAATGAACTATCAGAAAAGGAAATTAAGAAAACAATTCCATTTACAATTGCATTTTAAAAATACCTTGGAATAAATTTAACCAAGGATGTAAAAAACCTGTATTTGGAAAATTATGACACTGAAGAAAGAAATTCAAATGAAGACAAATAAGTGGAAGCATATACTGTGTTCATGGATAGGAAAAATAACATCATCAAAATGTCCATACTACCCAAAACAAGCCATAGATTCAATGCAATTCCAATCAAGATACCAAGGTATATTTCACAGAACTAGAACAAATATTCCAAAAATTTATATGGAACCACAAAAGACCCTGAATAGCCACAGCAATCTTGAGAAAGAAGGACAAAGTTGGAGGAATCATGCTACCTGATATCAAACTATACCACAAGGCCATAGGAATAAAAACAGCATGGCGCTGGCATAAGAGCAAGCATACAGATCCATGGAACAGAATAGAGAGCCCAGAAAGAAACCCATACCTTTATGGTCAATTAATATTTGACCAAGGAGGCAAAGACCTACCATGAGGAAAAGATAGGCTATTCAATAAATGGCGTTGGGGAAAATTGGACAGATACGTGCAAAAAGTTGAAACGAGGCCTTTCCCCATGTGCAGATTATGTATTGCTTCTCAACCACCTTTCGTGCCGCTAAATGATTCTCCGTGCTCACTGAAGAAAACAGCCCAGGGGGATTTTATATTTATTCCCTGAATGCCAGCTTGTCCTCCACCTCATCCCCGGGCGCAGCTCAGGCTGGACAACCTGCTGCGCTCTCTGCCCTCCGGGGGCAGCTCTGTGTCCTTGGCCTGGGGCCTGGCCAGGAAAAGGCCCCCAGCGTCCACTAGTCACAGGGCTGCCTCTGGGCCTGCAGGACTGTACTTTCAAAAGATGGGGAAGAACAAACTACTTCTAGAAGTTTGCTAAGAAGGAGCCCAGGCCCCAGGCGCTTCCCTTCCAACGCCCCCACCCCTCAGGCTCTCCAGTGGGTGGGCACCCCTCCTGGACTTTAAAACGCAGGTTTAGCCTAAGTGGGGTTGATGCCAACCCCCCTGGCTCCCCACCCAGGTCCAAAATAAATTCACACCTCCTCATGTCCGTCCTATGAACCAGTCAGGCTGAGGGGAAACAAGCCAGCCATGCTCAGCCAGTTGGACAAGCCACAGAGTATGTGTTTTCAGATATTTTTAAATTAATTTTATTTCCTGCTCATATTTTTAATTTCGCTTCCGTTACCACAGTGTAACTGTGCTGCACCTCTTGTAAGGAAAACTGCACATTCTATAGTTAGACTCCCTCACTGCCGCTCCCCCAACTCGGGCTTTCTTTGCAGACCCCGCAAGCCCGCTAGGCTGTGGCCCTGCGGGGAGGCCCACCCCAACCCCTTTCTTCTTCAGGTTCTAGTTTGTAGCTTTGCTGCCTCCCCCGCCCTTCTGGGCCTTAACTCTCACTTCCTGGCCCAGTTTGCACAGTATCTAGGGAGCCCTGAGACCAGCACCCACTCCCCAGCCTTGCGGGGGTTGAGGTGCCCAGGGGTCGGCCTGGCTCCCTCCTCCCCTGCTCTTGTCCCTGCTACTCCTCTTTTCCCTCCTTCACTCCTGAGCCTCTTTTAAAAAAAAACCAAAAGGTCTAAAGAGCAGGTCAAAATGTTTAAAAGAAACTTTAAAATGCTCTCCATACTAGTAGGCCATAATAATAGCAAACATTCACTAGAGCGAGAGTCTCAAGCACCAGGCACTGTCCTGAGACCTTACACAGATCAATTCCTTTCCTATTCACAACAACCTGAGGCGAATATTATATCATCCAATTCTGCGGGAGACTGAGGCACAGAGAGGATGAAACTTGCCTGCAGTCGCCCAGCAAGGATGGAAGGCTGGAACTGGGGCTCCGACAATTGCATGATTCTACCTCTCTACCTCTGAAATGGGGAGGAAAGCAGATTTTTATTAGTGCAGTAGTATTTCCGTTGTAATGAAGTCAATTATTTGATAGTCTCAACCATTCAGGCCTCAATCAAGAACTGAAAATGTAAGAAACAGGGGCCTTTGAGAGACTAAAGACTATGTCACAAAATTCAAATCCAAAGACTCCCAAGGAAAGCCCCTCAGGCCTTCCCAAAAGATCACAAAAAACGGATTAACTCTTATTTTACATGCAGTTCTAACAGGCTTGGTGGGTGGTTTCCCAGCCACAGCCCATTAGCAACAACAAATTAGAACCAAGTTAATATCAACCTTGCAGGGAGGTGGAAGTCAAAACATAGCATCGTGCCCAGCCACATGTGCAGTCAATATAGATGATGTTAGTGATGAATTTCAAGTTAACATAGGGAAGTGCTTATATGATCATTATAACTAAAAACAAGCAGGACAGCCTGGCCAGTGTGGCTCAGTGGTTGAGCATCAACCACTCCTATGAACGAGGAGGTCAGTTCCATTCCTGGTCAGGGCACATGCCCGGCTTTCAGGCTCTGGAGGAGGGGGAGGGGGAGTGTAGGAGGCAGTCGATCAATAATTCTCTCATCACTGATGTTTCTATCCCTCTCTCCCTCTACGTCCTTTACATCACCAATAAAAATATATTAAAAATAAAAATAACAAGCAGGATAAAATTATATCTACAGTAGGACTTCAACATGGCAAACAAGCAAACAGAACTCAAAACTATGAAAAGAGAGATCAAGTAGAAATATACCCAAATGTGGTTTTCTCTGAATGCCATGGGTGATTTTGTTTCCTTTCTACTTTTTTTGTCATAGTTTCCCATTTTCAAATTTTCTGTAATGAGGGTGCCGTCCTTTTATAATGAAGAACTCCCAGTGAACTTTCAAAAAGAGAAATGAGGAAAGAGGAAGGGAGAGAGAGAAAAGGAAGGTTAGGTTAGGCAGCTGCAAGCCATGTAACGGGTAATGGGGGAAAGGAAGAGAAACTATTTAATTCACATCCAAAAATTCAAAATGCCTGACAGTCTAGAAGCCACTTCCTAGAAGGGCAAATGGCTCCACATGAATCAGTCTTGAATATATCACCATACTAGAGGCCCAGTGCATGAATTCGTGCACGAGTGGGGTCCGGCTAGCCTGCCCCAATCAGGGCCGATTGGGCCATCCTGCCAACTGCCCAGCCCCCCCTCCCCCACTTGGCTGGCCCCACCCCCTGGTCCAACTCTGGTCCAACTCCGGGTCAAGGGGAAAATTTGCATATCACCCTTTTATTATATAGGATACTCAACTGGTGATTAGAATAATAATAATTACTTATATGATCGTTATAACTAAAAACAAGCAGGACAGCCTAGCCAGTGTGGCTCAATGGTTGAGTGTCAACCACTCCTATAAACAAGGAGGTCACAGTTTCATTCCTGGTCAGGGCACATGGTAACTAAGCTCATACCTCGTTCCAGGCAGGTGCTTTCGTTAGAAAATCACTGGGCTTCAAATGGTATGCTTTTTCTCAACTGACCCATGGAAACCTGAAGCATGCCAATTGATTTTCCTTAGGGTGAGGGTCCCATTCTGTTCATGATATCCAGCTAACGCAAGAGGTAAGAACCCCAGAGTGGCCATATTTCCATGTAAAATAGCTAAAATGAATGAGAGCTTTTTCATCTAAAGGGCGAGTTTCAGGCGTTAAACGCCTTGCAGTGTTCGGCGGTGACTACAAGACAGGTGCCATGAACTTATCCAGCCCCCGGCCTGGGGGTGCAGGGGTCACAGCAGGATGGGAACGCTCTGCCTCCCCTGTTGGAGGACCTTCTAGCGCCTGGACGCAGAACATTCCCTTCTGTGTGGATCAGGCCTGACATTGCCCCAACACAGGGCCTCATGCCAGGGAGGCACCCAACACAAGGTCTGCTGAAAGGGAAGAGGGTGTGGGTGTAGGGAGGGAAGCGGGGAGGGAGGAAGGAAGGCTCTGTGATGTGTGGGCCCACGATTCTACTATTACACAGCCCCAGTCACTGAGGGAGCCTCAGCTAATGACAACAAGGCCTTTGCTAACATATAAATGGTGTCGAGAAAGGCTGCTTAAGCTATTACGTTAGCTCTCTAATGAGCATCGTGTTAGGGAGTGGCACGTGGGAGGGATAAATTTCAATGAAGGAAGAACTGGGTGTTCGACTGGGGAAAGGAGACTTTGAGTCTTCTCCTTAGAGGCATAGTTAATTTAAAATAAAGTTGTTTTCATAGCATCATAACATTTTAGCTCTAAAAGGTGCCTCAACCATCCTCTAGTTTCCAGTCCAATTTCCTTATTTATACATAAGAAAACTGAGTCCCAGAGTGGGGAATTGATTTACCTGGGATCACATGGCAAGTTTGTGCCCAAGCCTGAAGCAGAAATCACTTTCCTGACTTCTTGCTACATTGAATTCATTTGACGTTGGGAACCTACTGCAGGCCCAGTTTCTCCTCGGAGACTGCCGGCTGCTGCTGGGCAGGGGAGGACAGGCTGTGTTCGCGGTGCAGTTATGGACGATGCTCCCCGAAGTGGGTTCCCAGGCCACAATCCGCTGCCCTTGCAGCTGGGCTGGCTTGAGACAGGGTCTTATAAATGATCACCCTCTAGCCCTAGCTGGTTTTGCTCAGTGGATAGAGCGTCAGCCTCGAACTGAAGGGCCCTGGGTTTGGCTTCAGTCAAGGGCACATGCTCAGGTTGTGGGCTCGGTCCCCAATAGAGGGTGTGCAGGAGCAGCCAGTCAATGATTCTCTCTCATTGATGTCTCTATCTCTCTCCCTTTCCCTTCCTCTTTGAAATCAATAAACATATATTAAATTTAAAAAAATGATCACCCTATAAAACCCAAACCAGAATGAGCCTCACCCCTGGCCTAACCCTAATCTGCCACCAACCCAAATACCAGTGTTTTCACTGAACCACAAAAGAAACTCCAGTCCCTCAGAAAGGTTCCTAGTGGAGCATTGGAGCCAGAACCACATGGATTCGCTTTCAATGCAACCAAAGCAGAGCAGAACCTGGCACCTCAGGACTTTCTGACCCTGGAAGTTCCAGCTCGTGGCCATTAGAGTGCTGTGGACAAAGAGAGGGAGTGGGGCAGAGAGAAAACTCTCTCCTGGTAGAGAGAAAATAGAAGTTAGTGGCCAACTACCCACAATGTGAACTTCCCCATTTCACGCCCTAGTAGGGCATCTAAGGCTCCTGTTTATGCGGCAGGACAGAAAGCTGAGCCACCTCCCACCCAGCCTCAGTAGCAGTGACCTCTTGAGGGTCAGAGACTTCAGGGAGTCCTCATGACAAAGGTGAAGACTGAAGACAGGCAGCATGTCAATGTCTTGTGTTTTGTAGAAATGGTTCAACTGTGATCGTGTTGTCGAGGTGTATCGAGCTAGGAAGAACGCATCTGAAGAGCAGGACATGAATATATCTGGCTTCTTATCAGTGGGGCAGCATTTTAGGAATCTACCAACTCGTTTCATTGAAGTGAAGGCAAATGCCAGCAGATTGACATATGCACACTCGTGTGAACTGTCAGGAAGGGTACTTGGGAATGCCAACATGTTGTTTCAAGCCAAACTTTCATTCAGCTTTCATTTTCCAGCTCAAACGTCCTCCCCTCCACAAACCCCTCTTGATTCCTCTGCGCGTACTTCTCCTGAAAGATTGAACCATTTCTACTTCTGATTATGGTTCTTGATGCTTATGAGCAACTTGGGGAAAGGTCTCCTGTCTGACCTGTCCCTGACTCCCTGGCCTTTCTTGCAGCACCCAGAATGTGACAGCTACACGATAAATGTTCACTGAGTGAACAAATGAATTTCGGAGGTTGCTGCCTCCTGAGTGAGGGTTCTTAGCCTCCACAGATGGACTGAAGAGGAGCCATGGCCCCCTGAAATTACACACAAATCGGTACGGGCAGTCCACACACATGGCTGTCTGGGAAAGAGAGTGCACAGATTCTCAGAGGGATCCAGTTCCCAAAACAGTCACGAACCACAGCTCTGGGATGGTTGCAAGGATAAACCACACAAGGTCTGTGAGAGAGCTTGGGATTCTGTCTGGGGGAATGTATTGTGTTGAGCTCCTGGAAGCTGGCAGACACCATGCTTCCACTCTTTCTCCCTTTTTCCACCCTCACTCAACAGTAATAACATTAATAGCTACCACCATTCAGTAATAATGTTAATAACTGCACCACTCAGTAATAATGTTAATAACCACCATCATTTTTTTCCAGCACCGATTAAGCCCCAGGCTCTGCTCTAGTGTTTGCTGTGTGCAGATGAAGAAACCAAGGCTCCAAGAGGAAGAGGTCACTGAGGTCACCAAGGGGGTAAGTACAGGCTGAGTTCTGAACCCCACTTCACTCCTCTGAGGTGGCTCATAGGGCTCCAAGTAGTGCCCTGGCATGGCAGGGACCTCCAAGTAGGAACTCCCAAAGTCCCAGCCATGCTTACCATACAAATTCATCATAGTCATAGCACAGACTGAATCAAATTGATACACCCTGATTTGGAGAACAATAAACTCAAACAAGAAGACTGTATTCTCTGTTATCAGTTGAATTGGATCCCCCTGCCCCTCATCAAAAAAATTGACATGTGAAGTCCTAACCCCCAGTACCTCAGAACGTGACCTTATTTGGAAATGGGTTACTGCAGATATAGTTACTTAAGATGAGGTCATCCTAAAGTAGAGTGGGGCCCTGCCCCGATATGACTGGTGTCCTTATACAATGGAGAGATGTGAATACAGACACCCCACCTACCCACCCCCACTCCCGGAGAATGCCATCTGAAAATGAAGGCAGAGCCCTAGAAGCCAAGAAACCCCAAAGAGTACAGCAAATGGCCAGAAGCTAGGTGAGAGGCGCAGAGCAGCTTTTCCCCTGATCAGACGACTGGCCTCCAGGACTGAGACAATAAACTTCTATAGTGGAAGCCACCCAGGCTGTGGCACTTCATTAAGGCAGCCCTAGGAAACTAATACCCCCACTTTCTCCAAAGGAAGAGTATAGGGGTGAAAAGACGCTTGACCTCTGAACTCTAGTTCTGCCCCATGTACCGAACTCTATCCCTTTATTCCTTTAGTCCTCCCACAACATGGAGATAAACAAGCCAGGCAGTACCCGCATGGCAGGGGTAAGGGAATGCTACTCTGAATTGATTGAATTTTGCCCAGCATCATGGTGTGGTTCTTATCAAATTTTTCTTAAATTGTGTAAGCTTTTTCATTCAAACCACTGTTCTCTAGGCATCTACATTGCTAGTTACTTGTTTATTTTCAATGAATAACTAACCAAATCAGAACGTCAAGGCTCTGGAAATCTGGTTGGAACACATCTTCTCCCAGGTTCTAGCTTTACAACTGAGCAGCCCTCAAGCCCCAACTGTGACCATGGCTTACTGGACCCTGGGTAAGTGTCCCTGAGGGGGAAGGAAAGAGGTCTGAGAACAGCCCCTGCCACAAGGGGCCTCCAGTTCAGCAGAGGAAAGAAGATTAAAGGGAGGCGCACAGTGCAATGTCAGCGTAACGGTAACAGCCAATCATGTGAGAGAAGTCCAGCAATGGCCACATGGAAGCTACGACAACCAGAGGAACGGGTTTGGAAGAGGGAGGAAGACGTTTGGGGAAATCAAGATGAGAACAGAAAAATTAAAAAGTGCAATAGCTTGAAATTCAGGCTTTGCCCAAGTCAAGGGGAACTTGAAACTCAAGTTTCCAGATCACGTCTAAATTTAGAGCTGGAGTGTTCAGTGGGTTTGAAACCTGGCAAATTGCCTATCTTTCGGGTTCAATTCTCTTGATGTATTGGAAGCCACAGACATGACATTTCTAAACAGAGGAACCAAAAGTCGAAGGAAGTCAGCTGGGTTGGGTCCCTTAATGATCGTTAGTGTACAACGGCCTTGCTCCTTTCCCCATTGTGGGTAAAAGACTAAGGCTGCTGTGCTGCAGACGGGTTTTCCATTCTGTTGTCACTCCCCTGGGCTGGGGTTCATTGAGCACTTACCATATGCCAGGCACTGGGCTCCATTCAGGGAAGCTGCCTGTGAGGACTGCACTAAAGCCTGCCTTAACCCCTCCCCCCGCCCCGGGCCTTAGCCCAGGAATTAAATCATGTACAGGTGCAAAGTCAACAAGTTCACCCTGTGGGATGGAGCCACAAAAGTGGGTCAACAGAGACCCAGAAACAGAAGGTACCAAATGCAACAATTTCTATACGTTGCCTTCACTCACAGCTGTCAATTTACCCACAAAGGCTCAAGTCTCTAGCAGTTAAAAGTAAAATCTGGCCATTGAGGTCGTGCTCTGTGGAGGTGCCGTTACCTGTGACATTCGAATTCTCAGTCCTGGTGAGGTGGATGGTGAGGTTGGCTTGTCCCTAAGGAGCCCACAGGCAAGCCCACTAAATTGAGGCGTTGGGGTGGGGTGGGGAGGGCTGTGATCAGCCCTGGTTGCAGGGAGCTTGTTCAGAGATTTCGGAGCTGACTGTGCCTCTGTGAGCATGTGTGTGATGGATGAAATCTTCTGCCAGGCCCTCCTAACCCTCAGAAGTGATGTCTCTGCAATGTGAGACCGGGATGGGGTCCTCCAGAAGATCCACTGAGGCTGCCATGGGTATCAGCCGTGCCACCCCCACTCCAGCATCCTGGCGGGGGGCACACCAAGCAATCAAAGGAAGTAAAACAGAGAAGGCTTTCCGGAAGGGCAGACAAAATGGAGCCAAATGGATTAAGAATTTGGAAATAGGCTGAAGGCCCATGACCCATTGCTCCTGTTGTGTTGCAGGGGAGCCCTAAGCTCCATCAGGTTCACCCCAAGGTGCTCAGTCAGGTTCACACCTTGATTTTTCGGTTCACTCAGGGGCACACGGACCCTGGGGAATCAAGTCATAACCACTAACTCATAGGAGGATAAAAGGGAACCAATGTGCCTGTATATGGCAGGGTAACTGGTGTGGTGTTTCTTCCCAGAGGGGTAGGGCCACTCTGAAAATCAAACCCCTAAGCCTTTGAGTGACCAGAGAGTTAAAAAAAAAAAAAGTAAGTTAGTGGCCTCTACTCTTTGGATCCCAATTTTCTCACATGTACTAGTAAAATGCAGGGATAGGATATGATGGCTTCTAGAGTCTTTTCTATTCCCAAACTCCTATTCTAAGAAAGCTACTGCCTTTATCTAGAACCAGGTCCCTTGTTTATTGGGTACCAAAGCTGCCTTAGTAGCTCCTCACACTGTCTCCATGAAGAGGGAGCTCATATAAATAAAGCAGCAGGTCTATGCGATGGGTCACTTTGGCAGGGCACCAATCAGGAAAGAGCTCCATTTCCGTCACCACCGTCTCTTGGGTCTGACTTCTCCAGCCCTGGATGACAGCTTTTCTCATCCCCTTTAGAAAGTATAACAGTCTGATTTTCAACTGAAGGTCTAGGACAATGTAAATCAAAACTTCAGTCTCTTACCGACTCAGACTTCTGTCCTCCTTCCCCACCCTCCTTGCTTTGGGGTCTCAGCAGAAATTCAAAGACAAGGATGGCACCATCCAGCACCCTCTTACATATGCAGAAAGAACTGCTGGTTCAGTGTGGTGTTTCGTCATGTTTCCCTAAGTTCTGCATGGTATTAAACAGCCCCAAATCTCAGAGGCTTCAAGCAACAAGGTGTGCTTCTCAATCATATTGTATGTACCTGCAGGTGTGACTCAGCTCCACATGTCTTTGTTCCAGAGCCCAGCCTGAGGCAGCAGCCCCCATCTGGAGCATGCCATTCTTTGGCAGAGGGAAAATTTCAATGGCTTCTAAAGTGCCCAATCAGATGTAGCGTATACCACTTCCTACTCATATTCTATTGGCCAAAGCAAATCACATGGTCATTCCCAACAACAACAGTACCAGGAGGTCTACTCCTCCCAAAGGGGGCACTGTGAATCACATAGCAACATACAGGGATGTATAGTCCTCTTACAGTCCAGCAGCAAATAACTGGAAGCAATAAGATCATCTACCACAAATAAACTTTAATAATTTCCAAGAAATGCATCATTTGATTAGACTCTATTTAATATGAGATCAATCACAGTTTATCTTACACTAATCACATTTTAGATCATGTCTACCTTCAATATTCTAAGGTTGTCCCAACCCCCAATTTACATCTTATGGTAGGCTGTTCTCAAGATGGACAGTCGTATATATCTTATTCTAGTTTATATTTCTAAAGGGTACATTTCCTCATCTTGCCACCAAATGTGGGATCTGACTGACATTTACTTTAGGAAGGAAAAGGTAGGGGAAGGGAGCTTCAGGTCAGTGCCTTACACACTCCCTGGCACACAGTAAGTGCTCAGCTGCTTGCTGAGGGAGTGAATGAGCACATGGAAACAAAGAAATGAGTGGTAAGTACTGGCTGTGTCCCTGGAGGGCCTGAGACGAGAACAGTCAGACTCTTATTTCCACAGGAAGAAATGGTGCTCGGGGTTTGAGCAAACTTCCTGGTTTGGGGCTGTGGGGGACAGACTGCTAAGGTGGCGAACATGATTCCTACCTCCTGGTGTTCATGTCCTGGTGTGATCCACCCCTTGAGTGTGGGACCTGTGACTTGCTTCCAACAGCAGAACGTGACATGCTGTATGTGACTGCATGGCTGAGATGGCATGATTACATTACATGACTGACACACCTGCCTCATGGCATCTCTCACTCCCTTGCCGGCTTTGAAGGGGCAGGCTGCCAGGTGGTGGTTGCCTGGGTGGGAAGGCCCACTGCGGCAAGGACCTGAGGGCGGCCTCTGGGAGCCCAGGGTGGACTCCAGCTGACAGACACGAAGGAAGTGAAGCCTCAAGGAACTTAATTCCGGGTCCTGGCTGACTGCAGGGTCGCAGCCTTATGAGACCCCACAGTGAGGGCCCAGCCACACCATGTCCAGACTCCGGACCCACAGAAACGGAGGTAAGAAATGTGTTTTGTGAAGGCAGCGCCTGAAATCAACAACATAATCGAAGAGGCACCAGAACCTGTCAAACAGAACCTTGTGATAGCCGGTGGATTTGTGCGAGCCTCTTTGCGAGGGCCTTGCATCTTAGGATCTGAGATTCCGCCTCAGTGGAGTCACCTGTGGGAAGGAAGTGGTGGTGACAAGGTGGTCTCTCAACATTCACACACCACCAGGCTGCGGGCGACAGGAAACAACTGGCTGGACAATATCAAACCCACAGCTTAGCATCTTGCCGTCTGAAGTTCGGCAGATTAGCACCTGCTGCAAAACGGCCTCTAGGGCAGCGGTTCTCAACCTTCTGGCCCTTTAAATACAGCTCCTCATGTTGTGACCCAACCATAAAATTATTTTCGTTGCTACTTCATAACTGTCATGTTGCTACTGTTATGAATCGTCATGTAAATATCTGATCTGCAGGATGGTCTTAGGCGACCCCTGTGAAAGGGTCGTTCGACCGCTAAAGGGGCCGCGACCCACAGGTTGAGAACCGCTGCTCTAGGGCGTGTCCAATAGTGTCCTGAGCAAAACACGGTCGTCGTTTATTCAGTCAGATGCTCTTTGTAGTGTGGCGCCAATAAATAAAAATGTGTATTATTTTTTTTAAAGAAAACTGTTTTGTTAAGCTGTGTGTGTGGTGATCTGTGATGTGGTAACAGCAAACTAAACACATTAGCTCTCCAAGGTCCTCCCCGCAGGCTTGTGAGGAAGATGTTACCCACATCGTAAAGGGGCCGCGACGGCTCTTGAGGTAGAAGGGCTCTTGAGGTAGAAGGACTCGCCCAAAGCTAACAGCTATTGGCGTCCAAGCCAGGCTGACAGTGCACCCTTCCCACTTTCTTCCTCAGTGAGCTCCCTGCCTGGGGGCTGCGAGTCCTCTTCTCTGCTGGGAGTCTGGGATTATCTGATCAAGGACTGGCACCTGGCAGGCAGGGCCCTTCGCTGTGTTTCGCCTGCTGTGCCCTGAGAACAGAAGACCCAGCTAAACTACCTCTGGTCCATAAGGGCACCCTCTCCTCAGGCCCAGGAGAGTTAGTGGGAAGCTACATTTAGGCCACAGAGCATCACAGCCAGTAACTGGGGAGCTGTGCCCCCAGCCCCACCCATAGCTTCTTAGTCACCTCCACAACCCTTCAGTGCATGGGCCACTGAGCCACACCGGCCAGGGCAGGAGGGCCCCTTTTTAATGTAGAAGTTGTTGGAAGTAGTTATGCTTTTATATCTGTGGTAGAGACAATTCCTAAAGATGAAAAACCACTAAAAATTCATAACATTTTTCAATTAATTTGCATTTCACTCCTCACAACAGGACCCGCATCTGTCATGTGTGTGAGCAACACCAATATTTATCCAGTCCGTGTCAAACACTGTCCTGACTCACCTGGCGAACTCACTGGCACAGCTTGGTAACTTTTGTCAATTTGAAGTTTGGTTGAGCCCTAGCTGGTTTTGCTCAGTGGAGAGAGCATTGGCTGCAGACTGGAGGGTCCCTGGTTCAATTCCAGTCCAGGGCACATGCTCAGGTTGTGGGCTTGGTCCCCAATAAGGGGCGTGCAGAAGGCAGCCGATCAATGATTCTCTCTCATCATTAATGTTTCTATCTCCCCCTCTCTCCCTCTCCCTTCCTCTCTGAAATCAATAAAAACATTTCTTTTTTTTAAAAAAAGAAGTTTGGTTGAAATGATGAAAGTTTCTACCTTAAATCTTGTCACACATCCAGCTTATTTCAGAATTCAAATTTCGGTGCCACGGTGTTCAAAAACAGGTCATCACTTTACAGTGGGAAGCCCAGCAGAAGCACAGAAATGCCCCAATGACACAGAGCAGGTGAGCTGTCTCATTGCAGGTAAGAGAAAAGTCATAGTTCTTTTTCCAGAGCCAGAGAAGATTTCTTTTCTATCAGCAATAAAATAAAATAAAAACAACACCAAATCGATTATTCATGCTTGTCCGTGAGGAAGCAGTAGTGGTTCAGAATTCAGATTTGGAGACAGACCTTGGTTTGAATACCAGCTCTCTGACGTTGGCAGGTTTCTTCGGTTCTCCGAGCTTCAGTTCTCTCAAACTGAAGTGTATTTGTTTTCTATTGCTGCAGCACAAATTACTGCAAACAGTGGGCCTTAAACAAACCCATTCATCCGCTCATCGTTTCTGTAGGTTCTTGAGGCTGAAATCACGGTGCACATTCTATCTGGAGACTCTGGGAAAGATTCTGCTTCCCAGCTCATTCAGGGGTTAGCAGATCTCGGCTCCTAGCAGCTGTATGATTTTGGTCCCCTTGTCTTTCTGGCTGTTGGACGGGACAGCTCTTGGCTCCTAGAGGCTGCCCCGAGCTCCTTGCCATGGCCCCTCCATTGGCAGCCCCAACAGGGCAGGCACTTCTTCAAGGTCCACAGGAGAATCTCTCTCCCTGTCTGCAAAAGATTGCATTTTATAACCTACTCATGGGGCTAACAATCCCATCACCTTTGCCTTATTACAGAACCCAAGCACAAGAGTGACATGCACAGGCCCTGCCCACACCCCAGAGGAGGGTTTATGTAGGACCTGTACACCAGCGGGCAGAACTCTCGGGAGCCATCTGAGAACTCTGCCTGCCTTGGGGCTCCGGGATCAAATCAGACACTGTGTGTGAAGTGCCGACTTCTGCACGTGGCCTTCAAAAGCCTCAATGAGCAGAAGTCATAGGATGTGTGACAGGCAGAACAATGGCCCATGAAGGTATCCTTGGAACCTGTGAATATCCCCGGATTTGTAAAGGTTACGGATGGAATCATCCGCTGCTGTAAAATACAGAGTTTATCATGGATCAGCTTCTTATATAATCATAAGAGTCCTTCAAAGATGGAAAGAGGGAAGAAAAAGATTCAGAACCAGAGAGATGGCGGATATAAAAGACTTGGCCCAACATTGCTGGCTTTGAAAATGGAAGAAGAGGACCAAGAGCCAAGGAATGTGGGTGGCAAGGAATGTGGCCAAACTGGATGGGGCAAGGAATAGATTTTTCCCCTGGAGCCTCCAGAAACACACACACACACACACACACACAGACAAGGGCCTGTTGTCACCTTGATTTTAGCCCAGTGAGACCCATTTCAGACGTTGGACCTCCAGAACTGTAATAATAAATGTGTGTTGTTTTAGGCCACTATCTTTGTAGTAATTTTTGTTACGGCATCCATAGAAAATAAATATAATATGTATTTTATTGGGGCTAAAGAGAAAGATTAAAATATGTTGATTTACAAAAGCTGATAGAAAAGCTGTGAAGTGGAAAATCTAAAATGGAGTGACAGTCCCTCTGTGCACCCTGCATGGCCTGAGCATGCCTGGGGTGAGGCCTATGGAGCATGGAGACCAGGCAGTTCCAAAGGAGAGTCGCAGGCAGGCCCCACAGACAACAGTGCAGAATCTAGAGCTGAAAAGACAGTTGTGATGAGGGAATTGGATGGAGCTGTTGGGAAATATTTGATGGGCTGTCTTTTGAAAGAGAACTTAGAAATGTCGCGTACAGCCCCAAGGGGGGAATCTATTGGGTAAAATCTACTGGAACTCAACACTCATCTCACTCTGAGTAATTCCTTCCTGGAAGTCCGCGATTGTATCAATTAGTAATAACAGAGACCAGAACAAGCAGTGGTTTAAATGAGAGAAGTGTCTTTTCTATCCTAGTAAATGCCCCTGGAGGTGAGGAGTGCAGGGCTGTTTGATGGCTTTACGATATCACGGTCCCAGGCTCCTTCTCGCTTGACGCCCTGCCTCCCTGGCTTGATGCTCTTGCCCACTTGGTCCGAGGCAGAGAACACGACATCCACATTCTGGGAAACAGGAAGGGGGAAGTGTGCAGCCTCTAAATTCACATCCCAAAATGCACATCACTTTTGCTTTTAGTCCAATGACAACACAGTGATATGCCCTGTCCTTGCTGCAAAAGGAAACTGGGAAACTCATCCTTATTCTGGGTGACTATGTGACCTGCTAAAAAATTGCAAGTTCCATTACCCAGGAAGAGGAAGGGAGAATTGAGACTGGGGGAGAGGCAACTAGCAGGCTCTGCAAATTTTTGTTAATTTGGACAAAAAAAATTTCCTGTCTGTGATGGACCCTCGCTGTTTTGGCTTTCCAATAGCACCTTGATTTCCTATTCAGGGATGGACCTCTCTCCCTCAGAACTGTCTGCAGAGGCTACGAATGAAGGTGCTGCTCTCCCATAGCCAAAAGCTCCATCATTCATTCTACCTCCAGCCTCAGGAAAAGACTGATTCCCATTACCCCTGGAAATGCCTAGTACCTGCCCTTTCTCATACCAGTTCTCAAACCTTTCCTTGTCATTCCAAAAATTTCCTTTCTGTGATGACCAGAAATAGAGGGGTTTTCTATTGCTTACAAGCCATGACCCCTCACAGATACACTGTCCCTGAGTCTTCCAGCAGAAGTTGCAATATCTTGGAAGAAGTAGAAGCAATGCTGTCGGAGGGCCGTGCATGTTCTAGTATTACATTGGAAAGTCAGAAAGCATAATGCCCACTAAATGAAATGATTTATGCAAGGATTTATATGGCCATCACTAAGATACTCAAGGGTAAGCTATCCAGAGTTGTACAGGACACACGGATCCCATTAAGCAGGGGTTGACTAATTTCTCTCTTTTTTTCTTTTTCTTTTCAAAGGCCAGATCATAAATAGAGCCACACAGTCTCTGTCATAACTACTCCATTCTACCGTTGTAATGTGAAAGCAGGCACAGATAATACATAAAGAAAGGGCCAGGCCTGTGTTCCAAAAAAGCTTATTGACAAAGACAGCAGGCTGGGTTTGGCCTTTGGGTCCTATTTTGTTGACTATGCCATTAAGGATTCAACAATTTCTCTCTCTTCCTGCCCTGCCTGAACACATGGCTTCTGTCATCATGCTTGTCCCATTGTTGTCAGAAGTGGCTACCCCACCTTTAGCATCATCTTCTTTTAAAGCATCTTGCTAGATCCTACCCAGTCACTCCCACCTACATCTCATTGGCTCAAACCACATCACATGACCACCTAGGTCAGAAAAAAAAATGGGATGTGGTTGTTTATAGGGGGATGCTGTGCCACTATGAATAAACCAGGGCTCATTCTGGGAGGAAGAGTGGAGAAACGGAAAGAGAGAGGAGGCAGGGTGGAGGACAGTATGGGTAAATAGGCAATTCGCAGTGTCTACCACAAGCCAGGAGTAGCTCACTCTAGAGTCCCCACACCCAACACAGCTCCAGGCACACAGTGAGGGAGAAGAGGGTGGTAACAACTATGGAGCCAGGGGCTAGGCTAATCAATTTCCATTCATTTGTTTGTTTAACCCTAAAAACAACCCTGCAGTAGAGAAACTATTATTCCTCCAGGTTCACACACTGTGGAGATTGAAGTTCTGCATCTTGCTCAAGGTCACAATTAGGAAGTAGCTCAGCCAGGATTCAAACCTGCATATATCTGACTTTGAGCCAACACTCAAAGCCACCAGGACATGTTTATGGAAAGACTGAGGCTGAACCAGATGACCTTGACGTTGACGGGCCCCTCCACCCTGATAGGCTGTGATAGCTACAGTTGCTTAAGCAAACTGAAATGGAGCCTTTCTGTGGTTTCCATCTCATGCCCAGGACCAGGCTCCAATTACTGTCCTTTCCAATTTCTTTCTCTGGTTATGCTGACCATAGTTTCTGAAATAAAAATCAGGACACATTCATCTGGCACTGGCCTGACACATGGCCTCCCAACACAGCAGGCTGTTTGAAATCAAGACTTTCTTAGAAATTCTGAGACACAGAGTTGCTACCCTGGGGTCCCTCTCAATTGAAAATGCAGGCTTCATTCGGCTTAGACATCAGGACAAAGGTCACTGTCTCTGATTCTTGCGTTCATTCAGGACTGAGAAGATGGAAGGGAGCTATGGGCGTTTTGGAAATAATAGGTATTTGGAACCTATAAATTTTTCTGCCTCAGAGCAGGACTAGTAATCAGAAATCTGGAAAATTTGGGTTTGTGAACCACAAATCTAGAATATGGGCCTGGCCCTTCTCCACTGAGGTTAAGATTCTCAGAGAATTGGGTGTCAACACAGGTTCTCGCTGTAAAGCCAAGAAGGAAACCCACAGAGGTGAGTTCAAACAGGAGCTAGTGGGGATGGACTGCCTGGTTTCAACTCACTCAGCCTGTTGACCCCAGGAGTAAGAGTGACGAGGTCGCCATGACCACCTCCATTTCTCTGCCAGTGTCTTCCTCTTCCCCTTCAGAGACCAGCCCTCTTGTGCCTCACCATGACTCCGGCTGCCTTCAGGGAGCCTAGCCTCCTCCTAGAAGCTACCTAGACACAACACCAAGAAGCCCCTTCCTGAATCTCAGCAGCCCTCCCCATCAAGCAGAGTACATCTACCCTTACACCTATACCTCTTTTATAGCTGGGGACACAGCATCACTAGAGATCCAGTGATATCCACTCTAGCTCAGAGGAGGAGCTGGAAAATAAGTTACTGACTTCCCATACCCCCACTCATGGGACCACTGGTCTCCCTGAGCCCACGCTGAAAGCAGACTCAGAAGTAAATGGAAAGGCTTCGTAACTAGGGCAGATGCGTGAGATACTGTCACGACAGTGGTGTGAGGACCACCAGGGTCACCACGGTCTTCTGTGCTTCGGCTCAGCAAAGAGAAGATAGTCCAGGCCTCACGTCTCCCTGAATCCTCCTCTCACCATGTGCCAACCACGCAGACACTTGTGAATTCCCCATAGGGCTGTGCGGCCTCAGAGCTTCCTCCCATGCTGTTCCCTCAGCTGGAACATTCTCCCCCAGAAAACAGGACTCTTGAGGAAGGGAGGGCACATTGGGTGATCCAGAGAGCGCTAGTTCCCATCTGTAAATTGGGAAAGGATGCTCACCAGAGCTGCAGGGAGGATGCGATGAGAAGATGTAGTCAGAGCACCTCAAACCACACCGGCACACAGGAGCCAGGGGCAGGAACATGGGAAGGTTGAAGGGTTCTAGGTGTCTGGACCACCACAAAAAAAGGGACAGCCCAGGGAGAGAGGATGGGGACTTCTCCATGGCAAATTGTGTCAATGCCATGAGGTTTACTAGGGCAGGAAGGATGGGGTTTATTTCTAGCCTTGATATAAATTGCAAGTGGACAGGGGCAGCAGAACAAGTGTGGACTCAGGAGCCCACGTGGGGTCAAATCCCAGCCCTCTACACATTAGCAAGCTATTGAACCTCTCTGTACTCTATTGGGCTGCCCTGTATGTCAGTTTCCTCGTCCGTGAAATGGGCTGAGGGCCCTAATCGGCTGTGGTGTGTAAATTGCTTAGCAGGACTCCTGACACCTGGTAAGTGCTCCCTATTATTACTCAGACCAATGTGAACGGCCACCATTTCTTGAGCACAGAGCCAGGCCACACCCCTTATCTTCAATCCTCACACAGCCCGCCATGCGATCGCTGAGAAAAACCAGGCTCAGAGAAGTGGGATGACGTGCCCAGGGCCATCCTGGTAGAAACTGACTGAGCTGGGATTGGACCCCCTATTATCTGGCTCAAGAGCAGAAGCCAGGGTACACAATTTTATGGTCACTTTGGGGGGCAGGTTATGGGGAACTGAAATCCCTCTGTCCAAGTTCAGCTGTTTTCACCATCTATTTCTCGCCTCCCCACCTGTAAAATGATACAGAGCAAATAGAAACACCTCCCAGAGTGCTTTGGGAATTAAAACAATAAATTTTTTGAAAGCTGATCGAAACATCAGAACTGTTCCCCGGATTCTCCTTCTGGCCCCACCACAGGGGCTCCCCACTGGGGAGAAGCTCTGGTGTCCTAGACGCAGCTATCCCGTCAGCAGGAGCCCGGGCCGGCCACACAGCGCCTCTGCCCGGTCTGAGGAGATGCCCTGTGTTTCCTCTGCTGCTCTAGGCCTCACTCCACCCCCACCCCATGAGTCCTCTGACTCATCTTGGCCAGAAGGCTGGGGGTGTGGGGCCACTTTATCAAATACCACTTGTCCTTATAAGGAGCCTCCGTGTGGCAGTGTCCGCACAACCTGTCCTGGGATGAGATATGCTCCTATCTGTTTCCCCTCCTTCCACCAGCCCTGCCTCCAGCTCACACTTCTCTCTAAACCGATGAAATGCCCTGCCAATCCCAAGATTAACACTCTGCGATCAACCCTCAGTAGGCCTGATACGAGGCCAAGACTGGGGACATGCACTCCCTGACCTCTTCCCTGTTGCTTGCTCTCAGCCCGGTTGGAAAAGTTTGAGATGGGGACATTTTAATCAGATGTTAGTGCCTGTAGTGAGGTCCTCGAAGAGAGTGATACAGCCACATCCCAATCCCTTCCTGCTGCCAGCCATCTTTTCTTCCAATCAGAATCCCTCCCCTCTCACTAGCAACTCCCAGATTGCAACCTGCCCCCAGCAGAAGCCCCATAGCCTGGGTTTATTCTCTATATCAGAATCGGCACCTCTGAAGAGAACCCAACCAATGCACATCATAAACCATAGGCTGTGAGAGCCACCCACCATGGCACTGGCCCTTTAGAAGGTCCTGACCTCCCACCTGACCACAGGTCTACAGAGAGAAGAGACCAGAGGTTCCGATCCCAGCCCACACGTCAGACCCCACATATGCCAGGCCCCACCACCAAGATGCCGATGCCATACACCTGTGAGGGGTTCAGGCACCCAAGTCATCTTCAGGTCTCCCCAGTCAAGGCTGAGAACCACTGGGTCAGACCATCTTTATGCAGGTCTTTGGGGACCCATGTTAGGGGTGATGACTAAATCTGCTCAGATCAACCCACAAATATTGGAGAACTTCTCTGTTGCATAAACTTGTGTCAAGGCACGTGAAGATGAAGAAGGAAAAGCCATTGCTGTGGGGTGCTGGCAGGCTTCTAGCTAAGTGTGAACAGCTGGAATAAGACAATGACCCCTCAGCCCCTCCAAACCCAAGACCCAGGGAACTGTGATGCACAATTCTAGGGGGCACCCTTCCCAAGCTGACCTTAGGGATAAGTTTCTACATGGAATGGTGCATATGATGCCCCATAGCCATACCACCTGGAGCTACTGCAGGAACCTAAATAGCAGATGAAAGCAAAATGTCAGCTCACTCTGGACATGCATGGGTTCCAGTAAGCAACTCCCTGTCTGCAGCCCAGCTTTATCTCATTCACTCATCCCAAACACATGAGCTACTTACTTTTTCTAACTAGATTGTGAGCTCTCCAGCAGAGCTTTTATTCTGGGGATGAACATACGCTGCATTGTCCAATCCAGGGCGCTCCCGAGATTCAGAGAGGGAGCTATAGGAATTACATCACAACAGCCAGAACTGCCCCAGAGGTGTGGTCCCTCATTTACGTCCCTGCTGTATCCCTGCAGGCTGCTCGGCTCTAGCACAGAACTTGGCACATAAAGAACATGGAGAATATTAACTATTTTATTGTCTGTTGGGTTTTCTTCCCACTTGTCAGCTGAACCAAGTTCAGAAACAACCTTCATTTTGAGATTGTCTCACTTTACAGCAACAAAGAAGTAGCCTCCTCAGTAGCCTGTCTGCATTGAATTAGGAACCCTGGTAGACAGAGCAAGGTCTTTCATCAACCAGAGAGCCTGACACGCGGGCTGCTTCTGACTCAGCGCCCCCTCAGCGTATTCAAATGAGCCAAGTCGTGGCCCTGCTCCCCAGCCGTGAGCCTAGCTAGAAGATTGCCAGGCCTTGTTCCCGATGT
This sequence comes from Myotis davidii, assembly GCF_000327345.1. Lineage (NCBI taxonomy): Eukaryota > Metazoa > Chordata > Mammalia > Chiroptera > Vespertilionidae > Myotis > Myotis davidii. The sequence goes on along the minus strand of NW_006300048.1, from coordinate 4,096,017 downwards.
TTGGATTCAACTGGGGGAAGTGGGAGCAGGATTTTGCTTCCCTTGTAGAACATAGAAGGATAACAGGAGAGCACTGGTAGAGTCATAAACGAATGATTAGCTCCATGAACTTTTGGACCAACCACGTGGTCCTGAATCCCGTCAGTCGCCAAGACAGTGAAGTCAGTGGAATCGGGGCTTCTTGCCTCTGCACTTCTCGCTACAACTTCTGCAGAGGCCAGGTCCCCACGCCGATCCTCCCACCAGAAATTCCTCCCTGGCCACCCACATGTTCCTATACCTGCCACTGTATCAAAAGGTACCTGTCCTCTATTACATGCACTTTACCATGGGCCTCCCCCTCCAACAATATAAAAGCCTACTTGGGGGCTGGTGCCTGCTAGTGGGTAAAGCAGGCTGCTCGGCTCTGGTTAGCTGTTTCTTTTTCACAGGAGCCTTCTCAACCCAAAGGCATGTCTCCTAGGAGGAGAATTTCTATTTCAGGCCAAAGGATGGTTGCACATCTCAAAGCTCTTTAAAATTACATCCTGTGTAAGTGGACACTTCTCGGCTGACCCACAAAAAAGAGGACGGAGGCCAAACCCATCAGTAGCTGCAAAGTGGTGTCTGGGGCAATGGGCTGTGTTCTTTGGTTTTGTTTGGGACTCGCTTGCAAGCCCCATGTCTTGAAAATAGACCTCCCTTCCCCCCTGTGGATCGCGGCTGTAGGATTGTCTGGTCACAGAGCCCATGTGAAATGACAGAAACCCATACACAGCAGTGCAAGGGAACGGGCCCCACCCGGAACTTGGAGGGTCAGAGAGTGGGGGCACTCGCCTGTTGGCAGGTACCATGCTCCCTGGCAAGACTGCAAGAGAAGAGGGAGAGGAACGGTGGCTGAGATGGCCCAGTGTCTCCCAAAGCTGCGGTCAAAAGGCAAGGATGTGGCTCTCCCGTCTGTTTCACTGGCCCACTTCACAGCTGTTTCCAGTTTGCCAAATGTCCTGGAATTAAAGTGCTGATTAGAATTGGAGTCTCCGTTTGAGCTTCAAACAGCACTCTCTCTCGCTCTCATTAAGGGACAGCCTCTCATCAACCACCTGGCAAGGAACACGTGGTCACCACTTGCAGGGCCTGCAGTGTCTCTCACCCATTGCAAATGCATCCAGGAACCCCAGTCTCTGCCCAGAGGTGAAGCTTCCAGGGACCGGGAAATACCTGTCCCTAATCCCCTACGCCACTGAAGATGGCCTTGTCGCCCGGGCATAGGACAGCCTCGGCCTGTCAGCAACCTCAGGTTATAGACCTTCAGTTCGTGCAACAGATGTTTGCTAGGTGCCTACCACATGCCAGACACTTTTTCTAGGCACTCGGGTGTATCCATGAACATAATAGAGAGAAACCTTTGCCCACTTCACACTCTGCAGCCTCAGCCTGTGTTGTCTTGACCTTTGACCTGCCCGGACACTACTTTCTGGCTTCATGCTCCCCTCTGATTGAGCTTCACATGAGCCATACCCTTTTTTACTCCTGGCTGGTCAAGCACAGATGCCCTTGACCTTCGCAAATATTCTAACTCCAAAGTGTTTTCACAGGCCCCAGGCATTGAGAATCATGGGTTTTCTGAATCTGTCTTTCCACCCCAGGGTGACGCCTTTTAGACTATTAGCAGCACTTTCTCTTTTGAAGAGAAAGCAGAGGCCATTCAAACTGGAGCCTCCGCAAATCTCCTGGTTACTGGCCCCGGGGAGGAATCAAGCCTGGAAACTACAGATGCTCTGTCCATGGACACCAAGTGCCTGGTACCCCTTGTGATGGACAATTTGCCAAAAGTCCTACTCATGCTCCCCTCCCCCGGAATCTGGGCCCCACTCTCTGGTGCACAGACATTCTGGGCCTGGGTGGGGCCACAGTGCAGGATTAGCTTCGTTTTGAGGAGTGGAAAGAACTCCACTTAAACTAGGTGGGACTGATGGAGAGAGCTCTCAAATTTCCTCTTTGAGGGAAGGGAACTAAGGCATGGAGGGCACTGGGGATCCGGGACTGAAAAATGTCCTGGTGCATAAAGAAGGGTTCTCTTGGGTCTTGGGCAAGAGGACAAAGTACCCCCAGAAAGCAAGAAAGGGATGGAGCCTACAGAAGCATAGGAGACCAGCGGCTCACAGAGTTCTGGAACTCCACATTCTGGACTTCTCCCTTGGAGACCTGGGACCAGCTGGACTTCACTGGCAGCCTCAGTGCTGGGAGGCACAGCTCCACCCCCCACCTCGGGCTGGTCCCTAGGCCCTAAATGTTTGTGCACAGCTGCTGCTCCCAGCTGTCGGGCTGGCCTGGGCTGCACACGTGGAGCCAGGCAGGTGGAGAGCCTTCGGGCTGCCCCGACCCACATACCCACGGTAGTGGCTTGCTCCGGACCCCTGCTCCAGGAGCCTGGTCTGCAGGCCTACACCTTTGCCTCAGTTTCTCGATTTGTCTTCCAGGTCTCCTTTCTTGGCCTCAGTTTCCATCCTCTTTCTAGCACATTTCAATCCTGGTCTCTCATTTCTCAACATTTTTTTTCTTTATTATAATAGCAATTGTCTTCTGATCATAAAAAATCAAGACCTTGGTTACCTCTAGGAAACACGTGAGAGGGAGTTTCTGGGGTGCTGACAAGTGCTTCACTTCTTGACCTGGTGGTGGCTGAAAGGGAATTGACTTCATAGCCACTCAGTAAGCAGCACATATATATTTTGTACATTACATGCGTGTTAAATATTGCATCTAGAAAAAGATGTTGAGCCCGGCCGGCATGGCTCAGTGGTTGAGCATCAACCTATCAAACAGGAGGTCACGGTTCGATTCCCAATCAGGGCACATGCCCATGTTGCAGGCTTGATCTCCAGCGTGGGGCGTGTAGGAAGCAGCCAATCGATGATTCTCTCTCATCATTGATGTTTCTGTTTCTCTCTCCCACTCCCTTCCTCTCTGAAATCAATAAAAAATATTTTTTAAAGGAAAAGAAAAGAAAGATATTGACACTGAAGACATTGCCCCAGCTCTTGAAGAGGGTGCA
>NW_006300048.1:4092419-4092874 GCF_000327345.1 Myotis davidii | reverse complement strand
CTTCCTCCTCCTCCTCCTTCAAACCCACATTCGCTTTTGCCCGCCCTTATGGTTTCTCTTCCTCCCTGCCTTCCTGCAGACTTCGTCGCCAGTTACCCGCAGTCCTCCACGCCTGCCTCTTTCTTTCTATCTTTATCCGAGATTGCTGACTTTCAGTTCTGGATACACAGATGGTGCCTCTCTCCACAGGTCCAAGTCTCCTCCCTTATCTGGCTATCTGTTGGTGACAACCTCCCCTCCCCCACCTCCCGCCCTCTCCCTGCCCCCACCCCATCCTCCCACCCAACACCAGTGATAGAGAGGCCAGTGAGCCGTGGCCCAGAGCGAGTGAGTGGAGGCCAAGCAGGCCCTTAGTTACTGCTGTCATTGCAAACGCTAAAGCTTACGTGTGGATTTGGAAATGTTTCCATCTCCCAGCTGTTAGCGGGACCAGAACGGGTGGAGAGGCAGAAGGA
>NW_006300048.1:4084710-4092157 GCF_000327345.1 Myotis davidii | reverse complement strand
GGTGAGAGAGAAGCAGCTGGATGAAAAGAAGGCTCAGCTGAAAGAGAAAAACAAAGTATGTTGCTGCATACCAAGCTAAAGGAAAGCCTAACAGCAAAACAGGGAGTTGCCAAGGCCGAAAAAGCAAGAAATAGAAGGAAGAGGAGACAGATGAGGAAGATGAAGAGAATGACGATGATGAGGAAGATGAAGAAGATGAATAAGTTGGTTCTAGTGCCGTTTTCTTTTTCTTATCTATAAAGCATTCACCCCCCACCCCACCCCTGTATACAACTCACTCCTTTTAAAGACAAATATTGAACCACCCCAACCTCCCACCCAACACCAGTGATAGAGAGGCCAGTGAGCCGTGGCCCAGAGCGAGTGAGTGGAGGCCAAGCAGGCCCTTAGTTACTGCTGTCATTGCAAACGCTAAAGCTTACGTGTGGATTTGGAAATGTTTCCATCTCCCAGCTGTTAGTGGGACCAGAACGGGTGGAGAGGCAAAAGGAAGACTCAGACCGTGGCAAGTCATACCACAATCTTGGATAGAAAGATTCAAAGTAAAAATAGGAGGTCAATATTTCCTCCTCCAGGATATTCCAATAAAATGCTAACATATATTTTGAACAGGATTGTCTGATTCTAAATTCTATACAGAGAAATAAACAAATTTTTAAAACCCTGACAACTCTGAAAAATAAGAGAGATGAGAAGGTCTTACCCTACCAGATAGAAAACATGTACAATAATTTAAAGAACTGTGATATCAGCATATAAACAGATAATCCGATGGAACAGAATAGAAAGACCAGACATGAGTCCAAATAATATAGAATTTTGTTATGATAAAGGTGGTATTTCAAAATAATTGGTGAAAAAATAGATTATTCAAGAAATGGTATTAGATATCTGACTAGCAAGTAGATAAAAATAAACTTGGCCTCAATTACATCATTCAAAATTGATCAAAGACTTAAACAAAACCTAATAAAACCATAAAAATGTTAGAAAAAGACTTTGAAGAATTATTTTAAAACCTTGGAATAGAGAAGGCTTTTCTAACTATAACAAAATATTCATGTCATAAGAGGAAAGGCTGATTTGATTACATAAAAATCGAAAACTTCTGCATGAAAACCAAACAAAACAAACAAAAAGAAAGCAAACATCCTAAGCAAAAATTTTATTTTAAATATCAAAAGGGAGAAAAACATTTGCAACTTATTTCATTGACAAAAAGCTGACCTATATGATATATAAAGAGCTCCTACAAATTAATAGACCAGTAACAGTATATAATTGGCAAAGGAAAAGAAAAATCACCCTGGCCAGGGTGTTTCAGATTGGTTGTCATCCCGTAAACCAAAAAGTTGAAGGTTCAATTCCAGGTGCGAACATATGCCCAAATTTTGGGATCTGATCCCAGGTAGGGGGTGTGCAGGAAGCAGCCGATCGATGTTCCATTCCCACACTGATGCATTGATGTTTCTCTCTCTCTCCCTCTCCCTTCCTCTCTCTCTAAAAGTCATAAAAAATATTTTTAAAAGAACTATGAATCTCTCTCATTAAAAACACATACAATCTCACTTATACTAAGTGAAATGTAACTTAAAACAATTCTACTTTTCTCTATCAGAATAACAAAGTCTGAAGGCTTGAATATGCATTCTGTTGGTAAAACTGTACAGGAAATATCACTCTTTTATATACTGCTGATAGGAATAATATTGTCACAGTAAACCCCTGTAGAGGGCAATTTGGCACCTATCAAAGTGTAAAATGTATGTACCCTTTGACCCAGCAATTCCACTTGAAGAAACTTATCTTTCGGGTACACTTGAAAATATGCAAAATGGCACATGTAGAAGATATTCATTGCATCATTCCATGTAATAGAAAAAGGTTGGAAACAATGTATGTGTATTAATGGGGAGCTGGTTAAATAAATGGTGGTACTTCCTTTAATGGAATGCTATATATCTGTTGAAAAGAGAAAGCAATCTTTATACTCTTCATTATCGGGTAGAAATACTTCCAAGCTGTATTAAGTAAAAAAAGCAGGACGCTATCTAGTGTGACACTATCCATGAGAAAAACAGGGTTAAAAAGAATGCATATCTCAATCATCTTGCAAATTAACAAAACAAAATATGAGCAGACATAATGAACTAGCCACAGGGTTCCCTGTCAGGTGGAATGGGAACTGAGCAGAGGGGACGAGAGTGGGGGAGCACACTTTTACTGTATACCTTTAATGTTTTTAAATCTCTGAATCCCACATATCTCATCTATTTAAAAATACACGGAAAACAATACAGAAAGAGAACAAACGGAACCTGCACTTAAGTGGCTTAACCATAAAGGATGTGGCTAGCAGGCAGGCACACCCCAACAGCAGCCCTGGTTGGAATGATGGGCAGCTTGGGGGCGGAGCCTTCCTTGGACATCCCTATTCTGCCATGTTTAGCTTTGTGCAGAGTCTTGGTGGCTTTATTGCCACTCGCCCTGCTGTCTAGCGCCTACCTAGGACCAGGCACAGAGTCCCCATGGTCATATTTCTCTAGTTCTACCTCCCTGGTGTTTGGGGCCTCACACAGGGCACCCCTTGCCTCCAAAGGGCCCTGAACTGGCCTCTTTCCCAGAATAGCCTTGGGGAAGAAGAAAGAAATGGGTGGAGAAGGTGCACTGCCCCCCCTCCCCCACTCCCAGCAGCTGCCTGCTGCCCCCATGGCCAGCTGTGAGGGGCTGCTTCCTCTCCTGTGGGCAAGTCCCCACCAAGCTTCCTGGGAGGGCACTGACTTGTTCAGCACGTGGGGGAGGAGCACCCTCCCTCCACATCCCAGGCCATCCTCCCTCTCCAACCTCCTGCAGCCTGGGCCACCCTGGCCTTCCTCTGACAGCCAACGAAGTGACTCCAGTCTCATCACAAGTGAATGTGGGTCAGCACCTTTGTCCCCGTGACCCAGAGGCTCCTGGGTGGTGGTACTCTCAGGGCCACCCCTCCTATGGCCTCTATCCTCTTTCTGAGCCCCATATGACCCCCATGGCTCCTCCTCCTTTCCCCAAGGAATTTGCCGGTGTGACTGATGAAGGGGAGAGACGTCAACTCAGGACCCAACGTGTTAGCCAGCATGAGACCTCACCGCTCCAGAGGCCTTGATGAGCTGTCAACCCAGACACCCAGCACACGCATACACACACACACACACACACACACACACACACACACACACACACGTGCGTGCACACGCATGGTCAGTCTCTGGTGGGCTGTGCCCTTCTCCTTGGGCCTGGCTGCATCTGTTCTTGCTCTTGTCAGAGCCCTGTCCCCTTGGTCACATCTTCTCTCCTCTCTAGGACCCAGCATCCCCCACCCCGACCTCCACCCCCCCATCCACTAAGGAAAGGTTCCAAACTCCAGGTTTCTTTATCACCCAGAGTGAGTTCTCTCTTCAACATCAAGAAGAGGTGGAATCACATGATGATTAGAAGTACACAGAGCGCTGAGCCAGACCACTGGGTCCACCTCCCAGCTCTGCCACTTCCTGACCATGTGCATTTGAGTCAGTTATTTAAGCTCTCTGAGCCTCAGTGTCCTCATGCATAAAAACAGGATAATGACATTACTTACCCCATCGGAGAAACACCCTTTGAGGATTACATGATTCCTGTAAACCACTGAATGGTAGGTCCCCCAAAGATATGACTACATGCAAACCCCCAGAATCTGTAAACATAAATTTATCTGGAAAACAGGTCTTTGCAGATGGAATTAAGTTAAGGATCTCAAGGTGATGTCACCTCAGGTTGCCTGGACAGACCCTAAATCCAATGACAAGACATTCAGGAAAGGCCGTGTGAAGACAGAGACAGAGACCACAGTGATGCATCCCTAAGCCATGGCACAAGTGAAGCCACAGAAGGCGGAAGAAGCAGGCAAGGGCTCTCCCCTCAGAGCTGACACCTTCAATTTGGACTCCTGGCCTCCAGAACTGTGAGAGAATACATGTCCGTTATGTTAAGCCACCCAGTTTGTGGCAGTTGCTAGGAAATTAATACAACTACTCAAGCAGCACCTGCCATGTAGGGAATGTTCAATGAATGTTAGCAACTATGATGACTGGACCTAATTATTGGACTTCGCATTGGACTATTGTTATCTGAACCTACTTTTTTATTAAAAGTAGTAATTCTAGGGGGAAAACTCACCCACCTGTTTAGGTAAACCAAAGGGACAGTCGCCCAGTTTCACCCTTAGTGGTATGAAGATGCCTCCGGAATCTTTGAAATTACATTCTTTTTAGATCTGATACTTAGACTGAGCTCCCTCCTGTCACACTCACAGAACCTTCTAGTCCATTCCGTTGATGGTCTAGAGAGGCTGGGTGTGGGAAACGGCTTATTGACTTCACTAGCTGATAAGCGTAGACAGAATCCCCCGAAGGCTGGGTCCTTTGAAGCCCTAGCAAAGGTCGGAGCTAGGCGCCACCTCTGTTTGTCCAGACCAGGGGTGGGCAAACTTTTTGACTCGAGGGCCACAATGGGTTCTTAAACTGGACCGGAGGGCCGGAACAAAAGCATGGATGGAGTGTTTGTGTGCTCTAATATAAATTCAAAGTAAACATCATTACATAAAAGGGTACGGTCTTTTTTTTTTAGTTTTATTCATTTCAAAGGGGCCGGATCCGGCCCGGGGGCCTAGTTTGCCCACGGCTGGTCCAGACAGTGGTAGCTAAAGCAACTTCCCCATTTATTATTATGTAAATTCTTGCTGATGGGCTAGTCTGCCTGTTGGGGGGGGTGGGGGAGGGGGAAGGTCCGCCTGCCTAAAGTCTATGCTATGGGTGTATCCCAGATCAATGAAAGCTTGGTGAGACCTGAGCACCGGTGGAAGTCCTTCCCCTTGAGTTGGACTTGCCCGTCTGGCCCCCCAATATTTTCAAATTACCTTTTGTCTCTTCTCTTTCATTTGTGTGCGGCTCCTCTTCCAGATCCTGAACCCTGAGCCAAGCAGGATGTGGAGGGAAATATTTACAACAGCTGGGCTTTGGGTCCGGACAATTTCTGATGAATTTTGCTTTCCCCGATGAGAGGGTTTGCTGTCTCTCCTGTGTTCCCCTGCTTTCTCGTCCCCTCGCCTGTGCCCTGGTGTTTCCCCAGCCTGGCATTGTCCTCCACTGTTTCCATGTACCCATCTTACCAGCCTGTCAAGACCCAGCACACACACTGCCCTTCTTTGGATGCTCCCTGACAGGGAGAATGTGCACCTCCTGCCTCCTCGTGCCTTTCTGGGGGCACTTGTGTAAGATGCCACGTCTGCATTCTGCGCTGACACCTGCAAACCACCCCTCAATGGCTCTGTCTGCAGAGCGGGGCCAATTTTACATCTTCTGGTTTGAGAGGAGCATGAGCTAAAGCCAATGGGTGTCCAGGATCCTACTTATAAATGAACATAAGCAATTTCCATGCGGTTTTAACTAATAAAGCTCTCATAATTAAACATTTTCCCCATTATTTCCCAAAGATAGCCTATATCCACGATCCCATTTGAGGTGCTTAACCACCCTATGAAGAAGGCAGGCAGGAACTACTATCCCTCTTTTATGGATAAGAAAATTAACTCTTAGAAAGATTCAGCTGATGTCTATAGAACAGGACAGGCATTGAACTGAGTACAATCACATATTTTCTCAGGTAGATACTAACCCCCACCCCCACCCCGTTCATAGATGAGAAAAGTAAGTAGCTCAGGGAGGGAGCGTGACTTGACCAGGGTCACTCAGATAGTTAGCATCAATGGCAGGACTTGAACCCAAGCCTCCTGAATCCCAACCAAAGCAAGGGTCTTTTCATGAACTATGTTTCCACCAGGAGAATCCAGTGGCACAGGATATGGACCGTGATTTAGCGTGAGAAAGGAGCAACTCTACTTCTGGGTCAACTCTATTTAGGAAAGTTGTTTTCTGTGATTCAGTTTCTCCATCTGTGACATGAGAGCGCTGGTAGTTATACCCATGGAACACGGGCTTCCATGGAGGGGTGACAACCTGGTCATTGGCACACTTCGCACTGGGGTGTCTGGACAGAATAAGACAAAGGATGTGAAAGTGCTTTGTAAAAGGGAGAGAGTTCGGTGACTGAACATATAGTTTCAATTGCTAATTAAATCCTCTAGTTAACAGAAACACCAAATATGGATTTCTGCTTTTTAAAAGAATCAGAATCTGCAACACTAAATTCATTTCGAATGTAAAATAGAAGTCACAAAACCCAGGCTTGGAAACGACCCCCTGTGGGTAGGTCCATGGGTAAGTGTTCGGGCCTCAGTGTTCTTGCTGAAGAAATGGCTTCTCTTAAAGGCATTTTATAAATGTTTGAGAGGCCCATGATCTTGGGGTCCTTTTTCATGGGCGGTGGTGCTGTAACTGCCCCAGCCCTGCATGGTCCTGGGAGAATAATAGAGATGGAAACCTGAACTGCCATTCCATATCAGCTATTTGCAAGCCGTGTGACGTTGAGCAAATCTCAGTTTTCCCATCTATAAAATGGGAATGTAGTCACTCCTAGTTTTCCCCCCACAGCATTCGGTGGGTTGAGAAGAAATGACCCCATATCTGTAACAATGACTCATTAAAAAAAAAAAAGACAAGAGACATTTATTGTAATGACATCACCCCTTCTATTTCTGCTGCCATAAGAATGTCTAAGGATGAAACTGCTTCTTACAAAGGCTTCAAGATTCCAGTGTTGCCAGACCCCAGAGAGAGCAGGCACAGAGCTGGAGGGTGGTCACAGGGTGGAGCAGCAAGGCATTCATGTGGCTTTGATTTCAACAGTTTGCAATAGAGAAGATGATCCTTGCAAATGCAGGGTGGCCTCACCAGAGGCTTAAGGGGCAGGATGCTGGGACTGAGAAGAAATGCAGCATTCTTGGAGTTCTGAAGTCTGACACTTTTTATGTTTTAAATCCTCCCCCTTATTTCCTGTTACCCTATTCTTCCTGACTGTAATCTCACCTATTAACTCAGGAGCAACGTGATTTAAAGGGGAAGCAGGACTTCAAATAGTTTCAAGGTGCTCAGAGTTTTAAATAAACCACTCAAACCCCCCTCCCCCTTTTTTAATTTTTATTTTGCAACTCAGAAAAAAAAGATCTGGGAATTTTTTTCCTTTCAGCACTTTTTGATTAAAGTCAGATTGATAGAGTTTCTTAAAGTAATCTTTTAAAAACCAGACTGAATAATATAATTTAACTTTTCCCCAAAGCTGACATATGGACTATGTTCCATATTTCCTGTGTCTAATGGTTGTGGCCACCGTTCAATGCTGTTTTGCAGACAATCACTGAACCCAGCATTTGGTAAGCACTTTCACCTTCATTATTCTGTTACTGTTCACCACCACGTCATTCCCGTTTTCCAGAAAGGAAACTGAGGCTCAGAGCCCAGGGTCACATAGCCCTGAC